>NC_133491.1:9094217-9425233 GCF_025370935.1 Choristoneura fumiferana
TTTGTGATTGACGCCGGCAGCCACACACCGTGACACTCCTTTAATGTCTAACGCGTGTACGATCACGAACACATTAGCCATTACTTTCTATCAAATGGCATCAGATTGTGATAGAAGGATAGGATTTGGGCCGCGAATATTTCCATCCGGACTCGATTACGAACAAAGGATTTAGTTTCCTCTTATCTTTTTCAGTCGAAACGAATTTATCTTCGTGTAACGGAAGAGTTTTCTTTGGGATTAAAAAGCGGGTCTTGAAAGGGAATTTAGAATTCTAACGTTTACCATTAGTCAACCGGTAATGGAAACCAGGTAGGTACGCTATAAATGCTTTTACCGTTTACTACTTTAAGGGGCTGTTTCACCATCCATTGATTAGTGTTAACTGGCGGTTAGGTGTGATGCCGTCTCTATTTGTTTGTTCGAATAGACGGAGACGGCATCACATTTAACCGTCGGTTAACGCTAATCAATGGATGGTGAAACAGCCCCTAAGTATGCATCTGTATCTATCAGATGTCCATTCATCTAATCATCAAATTAATAATATATTTTTTATAAGTGTTAGGTCTTTACTATGTGTTATCTTAATTTTTCACGCAAAAAGAGGGGTGTTATAAGTTTGACCGCTATGTCTCTGTATGTCTGTGTGTGTGTGTGTGTGTCTGTCTGTGGCACCGTAGCTCTTAAACGGGTGAGCCGATTTTAATGCGTTTTTTTTATTTGAAAGCAGGGTTTATAGCGATGGTTCTTAGATATGTTTTATCAAAATCGGTTCAGCCGTTTTTGTAATATTGAACTTTGAAGTCACAATGTCGGGGTTTTCCAACTTTTTATTGGTTAGGTTAGGTTATACTGTACTTAGTACCTAGTCAATCAAAACTTAATGTTGGATCTTTGACGTAAATTAATACGAAACCCACACTGGTCGGCTTTCACCTTCAGCGACATCCTGCAATAAATTCGCATTCTCAGATCAACTTACACTCGTTTACAATTTGATTTATAAAGTAGCAATAAATACAAGTGGGTTAGTGAATCAGTGGATCGAGCCCGTTAGCGCGCACCGCACAACAGGGACAGAGCTTGATAGAAGTGCGCTAAGCTTGATTTAAAAGAAGAGGCTGGGTACGTGTGTATGTGTGCGTATATCTGTGCGTTTACCAATTACGCAATCAAAACGTAGTTTTATATACCAGAACCAAATAACCTAAGCTTAGAAATTGAAAAATTCCCGACGTTGTAATTTCTAATTTCACTATCTCAAACAAAAACGGCTAAACCGATTTCAATGAAATTAAGAACAACCGCAAGGAAACTCTCTTTCACGTAAATAGGCTAACCAACAAAAAGTTGGAAAACCCCTGACTTTGTCACTTCAAAGTTCAAAATCTAAAAAACGCTTAACCGATTTATGAAACATGTCTAAGAACCATCGCTAGAAAACCTGATTCCAAATAAAAAAAACGCGTTCAAATCGGTCCACCCGTTTAAGAGCTACGGTGCCACAGACAGACACACATTAGCAGTCAAACTTATAACACCCCTCTTTTTGCGTCGGGAGTTAATTAAAAAACCACATGGAAATCGGTCCATCTGTTTGAGAACTACGATGCCACAGACAGACAGACAGCAATTGGCGTCAAACTTATAACACCCCTCTTTTTGCGTCGGGGGTCCAAAATATATCAATATTCGGTCAAATCCTGTGTTTAAAAGAAAACCGCATATAATTAAGAAAAGCCGTGGAGTATAAAGGAATCGTAGGCAATCACGCACACACTGCTGCTTTGTCTCTGTAAGGTATTAGTCATGTGACGTGGGGTCCAAATGGAGCGGAATGTATTGCAATAATGCGATGTAGTTCATGGCCACTTCATTTAACTGCGAGCACGGGAGGGACTGGAGAGAACATTAACCGGGATATTTGGCCGAACGACGTAAATAATGTGACAGGCACGACATAAAATACAACCAGTAGATGTAATATGTTTTTGAGTCAATCAACTTTTAAGTGTATAATATGTTATTCTGTGCCGTAAGTCAGAAGACATCAGTGATACACTTTTTTAGAAAAATGTTTGCAATTAGCGTGCTTAGAAGATGAACCATGAAAGTCTTAAGCCTGTCACAACGTAAATTTCACCCATTCCTAGCAGTGGTCGGATTTACTTGGAATTATACCTTACCAATTAATTGAAACATCTGAATGCTCGAGCGTAGACCTTAGACCTGCAATAAAAATCGTGCAAGTTGCGAGGCCGTCAAGACGTCCGAGTGCTGGTTACTGCTCCAGTAGTTGCCAGCTATTAGGAATGAAAATGTCCAACAAATCGAGTGAGAATAGTGCAAAAATTTATTCTGCAAATAAGAGTTTGCGGTCTTTTACATGTCACTTTTTAAACTACCAACGCTTTTTCGGAAAGACCATCATCGCCAAGAAGAATGCGCCGCAAGAGATTTGACAGCCTTTTTTTCAAAACAAAACAAAATATATAGGTATTAATTACAAATAAAATATATATATCTTACAATATAAAAAAAGAAAAATTACAGGGATGTATGACATGTAACCAAACTATATCTACATCAGTGGAAGTGTAAAATGCTTGCACCGTAGCACCGTCAATAAAAACAAATATATATATAAAGTCTGCGTATGTATAAGTGCTATTGCTAACCGTACTTTATTTAAAGCAGAGGGGGACCATCTGGGTCAGTGCAGCAAACGTAATAAGTTCACGGTCGCGGGTCACGCGCCAACGTCAATGCAGCGTGCAGGGCACCTGCACAGAGAACTTGGTGAGGGTTTTATTTTGCTGCCGCCTGCCAAAAGCCATTAATAGAATTGACTGTGTACCTACCGAAAAAGATACAGACAATTGCACTATTACTTATTCTGTGACAATTGCGACATTTTACGCCGTTCAACCTAGCGTTTTCATTGCATACGTGAACGAACTTTTTATACTGAATGAAAACAACACAGGGTTACTTATAATTCACTGGCATCCTTTCAACCCTAAACTCCTACCACTCAAACAAATGTTTTTTGTTTTACGGCTCCATTTTAAAAAGGTCGTAAAACAAAAAAACATTTGTTTAAGTGGTAGGAGTTTAGGGTTAAAAGGATATAGTAAATTACAAATAACCCTGTATAATAATTGGCATTGATCCTTTTTTTTACTACTCTTTTTTATTTTATTTGCTTAAAATATAGATAATTTCAAGATACTAATTTGATAATCTTGGCATAAAATAATATGGCATAATTAAATTTAAATATTTTTTTGAAAATATAAAAAATGCGACGTCTTGTAAATTACACATGACGGCTGATACCAAGTGAAAGGCCAAGTAAAATAATGTTTAAAAAAAACGAGCTAGTTGTCAATGTCAATACATGCTAACAACTGTCCATGTAACATTCAATTCCGTCCCTCTCACTCTCGTATTAAATAATTTAAGCGTCAGCGGGACGGCAAGATACGAAGTTCTTTTTTTTTAATTATTATTAAGAGGAGAGGCCTTTGCTAAATATAATAATAATATTATTATTATTATTATTATTCAACTGGATGGCAAACGAGCAAGTAGGTCTCCTGATCGTAAGAGATCACCACAACCCATAGACACCTGCAACACCAGGGTAATTGTAGATGCGTTGCCAACCTAGAGGCCTAAGATGAGATACCTCAAGTGCCAGTAATTTCAACGGCTGTCTTACTGTCCACGTCGAAACACAAACAGTGCAAGCACTGCTGCTTCACGGCAGGATTAGCGAGCAAGATGGTGGTAACAATCCGGGCAGACCTTGCACAAGGTCCTACCACCCGCAAAATACGAAGGCCAAACTAAGGTCGAACATATTTTTGGCTATATATTCGTAATCCTTAAGTATTTTTGGATCAGAATAGGACAAAATTGTGTAAGAACCCTATCCCTCGAAATGGTTTTCGAATCAGCAGGGCTACTACGAAACTCGCGTATTAAATGACATAAGCGTCAGCGGGACGGCAACATACGAAGTTCGAGTTTTGCACTTCGTGGTATAGGGCCTGGGTACATTGGTGAAATATGAACAATGCCAATACTAGCTGTCCCGGCGAACTTCGTACCGCCTACCTAAAGACAATAAATGTTGTATAAACTTTTAGCTAAACTTTATGTAGGATTTTATTAACGTACCTACACATAGGTGTACGGTTTAGGGAGTGAGAGAAAGCTAAGCTTGTTGTGTGAGAAACACAGGAGACCGGCTTCGTTCTCATCCCTATTCCTACTCCGTGCTGTTTACAGAGTGGGTAGATGCTGGAGGCGGAATGCCTGGCGGAAAATTATTAAAATACTAAATAATATCGCTATAAAAAATGGGGGTGGGTGGTAGAAGGGTGAAAATTATGGTTGTATATATTTTTAATGCCGAATCATAAAAAAATAAAATTAATTTAATAAATATTGATTAAAATATAAAAAAAATTGGGGCGGGTAACCCTTAACACTTAGGGGTGTGAAAAATAGCTTACGTCCTATTCCCAGACCTATCAAATATACAAAAAACAATCATAAAAATCGGTCAAACAGTTTCGGAGGAGTTTGGTTACAAACATTTGTGACACGAGAATTTTATATAAATATTAGATATTAACGTACTTACCTACATAACTATAAGTGTTCCATTTTCGCCGTTTTGTCTAAGAAACTATAAATAGTTAATACAATAAAACCATTTATTTCCGGCAACAAAACCTATACAACAAATACCTAACGATTAAAAACCGGTTAAAAGCGAATTGCTTGTCCATCCAATCCAATCAACTTTTTTGGTTGCGTTTTGGCAGTAAAATTTCGAAGAGCGACGGGATTAAAACCACAATTGAACTTTGTGTAGGACTCCTAATCATAAATTAGGTTACGTTAGGATTGGCGTCAGAATTTGTTAGTTTTAGGGGTGGAAAACGTTTTTGCTCAAAACGAGGAAACACAAATGAAGGTAATTATTTATAAGTTTATAACCCAGAACCAGCAGGCTATACGAGTTTCGCTGGATCCTTTGATATAGCAGTAGATTGTTCAAAACTATGTATTAACATTTTGATTTTGGTCTGATTTTTACACGCACACAGACACAATACGTACCGTTTTATTGGTATACAGTTAATTCGGGAGACGTGACAGGACTAAGACACAGTTTAAAGTTTAAGGCTACTATGTATCGTACCAGTATTAGTTCGCAGTCGGGTAAAAAGTACTAAGTCACTCTACCTACAGTTCAAAATGCGGGGGTTTTAACTTTAACATGATTGTGAACGATCGATCATCCATTAACAATTACTGAGGGTATAGGGTTACGTCTCCCGAATCACCCTGTATATTGTTAACCTTCGATGAGCCTTAACATTCGAGTAATATACAGTATCAAATTCCCCACAGTGAGATTCTGTTCTTAGGTTGGTACCTATATAGTTTACTTCACGAAGCGGAAAAGTGCTGCTCCCGGTTACGTGCCTAGCGGCGAATGTACGTCCGTGTAGATGATTTTTTAACCCCCGACGCGAAAAGAGGGGTGTTATAAGTTTGACCGCTATGTTTGTCTGTCTGTGGCTCTTAAACGGGTAGATCGATTTGAATGCGGTGTTCTTTTATTTGAAAGCAAATTTCCTAGCGTGGTTCTTAGATATGTTTTATCAAAATCGGTTCTGGCGTTTTTGAGATATTAAACTTTGAAGTGACAAAGTCAGGGGTTTGGAAAACTTTTTGTTGGTTAGGTTATTTACGTGAAAGAGAGTGTCCTTGCGGAAACTGATGGAATGTGTGGGTGAAAGGGCGAACCAGTCCGGTCATTGCGACGTTGAGCGAACAACTCATGTCGGTTGGAGAGGTTGAACTTGGTAGTTTATTGGCAAATTTTAAAGCTATAGAATTAATTTCGGCTGCGGCTTTGTATGGACGACGAATGACTGCTAACAGATTTACGCTTAAAGGGGCCTCGCGAAAGTAAGACAATACAGCTCATTCAACTTTATTTCTGATTGTGACATGAAAGAGGCCACGCAAAGCTGTTGTCGCCGACTTTAGTTTTTGATCTAGCGCCGCCATTGATCGCTTTCATTGTGTAAGGTTGTGTAACCTTCTAGATTCTAGAGTCTTAATACGGCACGAGTTAAATGATTTACATAGTTATACCTAAGCTTTTACATACTATCTCACATTTGCCTTTTCCATTAAGTCGCCTGTGACTACACAAAAAACGTAGACAACCTGTGTCAAACATGAATGACTCTTGATCCCATCACCGAAGTATAAGCTATGATCAAGAAAATTAGGTTCACAAGATGCAATGCAGTCTTAAACTCCGGCAACCTATGACTTTTTAGAATTGTATTTTTTACCCGACTGCCCGAAGGAGGGTTATGTTTTTCGAGCGTATGTATGTATGTGGGTATGCATGTCCGTTTCTTTGGTCCTCGCTGCAACCTAAACGGCTGGACCAATTTTAACATTTGAGGTATCATTGGATTCGTTATAACTGTCGGAGTGACATAGGCTATATAATATTTCAATATGGCGTCTGCGAAAAAAAAAATGGCGGAGGAATGAAAAAAGTATTTTGTATTGTAACAATATGGGTTATAATACTTTTAATCTACCGTTTTCACATAAATATCAAAAAACTGTAAAATAAAACATGACATTAAAAAAAACAAAAAAACCGGCTGCCGAAACTAAAAGAAAGAAAATAAGCTTAGTGGTCTAGAACTGTTAAGTAGCTAATCTAGTAAGTTCAACAGTCGGGACCCATTTAAATCGTGACGCTCAAAAACTCTTAGTAATGGGTCCCGACTGTTGAACTTAAAATTACCTACTTAACAGTTCTAGAACACTAGGCTTATTTTCTTCCTATTAGTTTTGGCAGCCGGGTTTTTTGTTTTTTTTTTTAATATAATGTTTTATTTAATAATTTTGCTCAATGTTGACATCGTCAGGATTACTAAAACTATCACACAAGAAACATTACTTTACTCCTTGTAGTGCTTCATTTACATTTGCATTTTGGTTACTACCTAAATCCTTTTTTTTTTCGGTTTTATTACAACACAAATACACTCTACAGTTAATATTAAGAAAATGTATGATGCACTAGATGTTGCCCGCTTCATCTGCTTAGAATTCGTTTATCGCGATCCCGCGGGAAATATGTCTTTTTTGGGATAAAAACTATTCTATGTCCTTTTCAGGTTTTTAAACTATCAACACACCAAAATTCATCATGATCGGTTGAGAACCTATATTCGTATTTATAATATTAGCCGGGATTAGAATACCGAGCATAATCAGTTCGAGTACTTTCGATAACAATTACAGAATACTTATTTCACTCCGTTTATACCTATACTATAATATCTTGCTTCATAACTTTCTTAAGTATTCGTATGTGTAAATAGTCATTCATATAAAATAGACATCATATAAACATGGACTGATTCTTGCAAATCCGCTCATTAGATTGTAATCCCCCTCGTTTGTTAGCGCGTGTTCTTATTCCACTTCGAATACGTAACATACCTAAGTACACAGCCGTACTCGTAGCGCGAATAAATCTCCCTCCACTCGTATATCACGAGCTCATTTCATAAAAGCCAACTCCATTAAAATAATAAACTTTATCTGGCTACGCAAAACACGCCGCGATGCCGTGGTGACCCCCGTATATGAACGCATGACGGCTTATGAATGTTATTGCATGCCATTAAAAAAAAGATTACCTACATTCGGCCACGTGCTCGCAGCCCGGGTAGCAAATCTATACAAATAGTGTCATTTATCGCGATTTCCGCAACACCGGGGACACCTCGAAGGTACGCCAAATGAAGATGGAACATCGCCCTGCCGACCCTCAATAAATCTTATTCTGCAACTTATTTCCTAATATTTACGTGTTTTTTCCTCGAACTTTTTCAATACATAGCTGGGATCTTTGAATTCACGATACGTGAATATAATGCTAATCCACCTTATTAACGTAGGTACTATTAAAGGGCGGGGTACATAGCCATCCTCTCAGAATGAATTAATTTAGTGTAGTTTCCACGTAAATCTAGTATGGATTGAGAATTTCGCATACATCCGATCATTGAATTGCTACCTAGTAAAGATGCAAGCTTGCGGCTTTGAACCCACGGCTCGAAGTCATTGACATGTAAGACCTACCGCGAAACAACCATGGCTTTATTTTCATGATAATAGTATTTTTTCAACTATCTGATGCTAAATGATCGCCGCAGGCCATGGATACCTAACAGCACCATAGGGACCGCTGATGCGTTGCCGACCTTACAAAAATGGTACAAACGCTCTTTTAAAAGCATCCATGTGACATAAAAACAAAATAAAAGAAATTATTAGTTTCTAAACCGACTTCAAAAAAAGAGGAGGTTCTATGGACCAGTATTTGTTTTTACCCTCATCTCTTGCGTTCAGCTGCTAACATAGCAGAACATTAGCATTAGCAAACACCATGAGAGCGAAGAAGCTTTTAAAAACTTTCGCAAAGCAACAGCGAGGGCCCGCTTATCAAGTGTAATTACTCCGGCAGCTGAGCTGAATTTTTGTGAGCGCTTCAGGCGAGTATCATTAGTGCTCCGGGCGCCGCGAGGGCGCGCGCCGCATTGCAGGTCGCGCGGCCGATGCGCCGATGACCTAAAACTGCAGTCTGATTCTGGATTATCCTAATAAAAATATTTTCATCATTATCTTATATATGTAGATGCTATCGCAAACTCTGGCGACATATAAACGATGACTGGACGACTTTTATTGTATTTTTTAATATATAGGTGCCTAGTGAGAAGCAAAAAATTTAATTCACAAATATATGCAGTAAAACAGACAGGGTTTCCCAACCTATATTTCGGCGAGCCTCCCCGAACCAAAATAGTAGATTGATAACCAAGGGTGGAAAGTGACCCATTTCACCCGAGATATTTCTGGCGCCAATAGTTCGAGGGGAAATGGGTAATTTCACCCGAGTTAGACACTCTACTTTTCATTTCGACTGTGAGGAAAGTAAAATACTACAAAAAATGACAATAATACCTAATAAATAACTATTTCACCTCAGCAGCTCAAACAGGCAGGTTTTGCTATGAAAAATCAGTGAGCAAAATCGCATTTTCATCCTATACCGAGTGACAGAAAGAAATGCGATTCCCGGCCGGGGCAGATATTTGTATGAATAATACGAATGTTTGTTTTCGGGTCTTGGATGTTCAATATGTATTTATGTTTGTATTTATTTATCTAACTATGTTTATCTGTTGCCTAGTATCCATAGTACAAGCTTTGCTTAGTTTAGGACTAGGTCAATTGGTGTGAAGTGTCCCATGATATTTATTTATATTTGATATTTATTTGAAATGGTGTTACTCCGAGTGCGTTAGGCTTCGGTTTGATTTTAATCACACTGAGACTTAATGTGAGACTTGTCCTTCCAATGAACTACTTACAAACAATTACTTGGCTCGATCGTGACCTTATAATAGCTATATCTACTACAAACGTAACATATAAATTACTATCAATACTATTCAATTACTTGTCATTCCATTGTCCTGAAATCTTGGGTTGAAAGCTACGTTTAAATCGAACAGTTCAAAAGCTCGTAAGCATGTGTAAGTACACCAGACTATTAAGCAGCTAGCTTTACTCAATAGTAACCTAACCTGTTCGCTCAGTTCATTGAACGCAGCATTGCAGTTAGTTTGCAGTCGTAGTGGAATCTCCCGGCTTCTTCACAATGTCGGCAGACAATAAGGCGGGAGGCTGCGCTCCTCCAAGACACCACTGAACCCCCAATCACGACGGCAAGCCATAAGATCAACTCCATTCAAGCATATTCTCTTGTCGCAAAATTTTCAAGTGACAGTTACGGAAAAGTAGAGCAACTTTGAAATTTTAGGAGTTACTTTGTCGGCGTTTGAAATTATATTCATAGGTACTTATCCTGTGAAGTATAAAACAAGGGATTTTGTAGATATTGCCTATCGTCAGTTTTTTAGTTCCTAGTTTAGCGATAGGAATTTTAATAATTTTAAAAGTAAATATAGTAGGCTAAATATTCCTTAAAATTTATTATTATTATTTATAATATAATGCAAGTTCATCAAATATTAAAATCTTCTATTTATCTTTAAAATCATATTACTCAACACTTTCATGCTTAGTTAGTTTTTCTGACAGAAATGTAATGTAGAGATATTGTAATTGCTAAGGGATCTTTCTTTTCCTCTAGCATGTTACGGTGAGGTAAAAACGTTTCTTAGATTCAAAATTATACTAAGTATATTTTAGTATAATATTTATCCCGTAAAGCAGCCTAAACACGGCTAGATATCTTTATCCAGTGCCTATAGATTTCAGTTCTATCATTAAAACAGCTCGACGGTAAAATATTATTTTGCCCACGACTTCGTCTGCGTAGATTTTTATGTTTATACAATACTCCATGGGAATGAGGTCAATATCCTGCATTGCCCGTTTCCGTGGGATTTTCCAAAACCCCTTCAAATTACGGCTAAATAATCAACTGAAAAATCTGACCACCAAGTTTCACATCTATAGAAATAAAATGCTCAAGGAATAAGCTTTTAAATCCTCCCTTACTATTTTCCTACATCGAGCGATCTCAAAGATTGCTTACGATGTCTTTGGAATCGCAACCCAGACTCGTGCTGGCTTGCCGTTTCAGCCGAAAGCGAAGCGGCCTGCCTGACTAGAGCGCCACTTGCCGAGTCTCTCGCTGCGGTCTTCCTCAGACTCCTGAGACCGTGCCCCTTGTAGCCTCAATGCGTTGCGAGACTCGCGATACCGCGAAACATTCGTTTTTTTTCGGGAAGGCATGGTTGTTGTTTTTTTTTAAATATGGCTCTGTCCATTGTAGCACAACTTTGCCAGTGTCTAGTAGGTTTCGCCGTTATACGGTAAAAAAAATCTTGAATACGAAATATGAGAGGTAATGGTGGATGAACGATGACAGCGCGAAGAAAGAAAGGAAGGCATGGTCAGAGCGTTTTCAGATTTTCTGACTGATCCGATATCGGTATCGGACGTCGTTTAAACACTGAATATGAGTTATCTCATTAACAGGGTGTTTTAAGCAACAAAGTTGATTCTCTAATTATCTCCAAAAAGTAACATAAACTTTTAATTATTTTATACTTAAGTCTACTCCTAGAGACGAGTACTATCAGCTGTAAAAATATTGGTGGTACCTAATTTGTTAGCACCTTTATATAGGTCTGTGTAGGTACTAGGTAGGGGAGACCGAGTAGAGTTGTGACAGACGACGTCGATTTTTTTGAAACTTATTAACTGGTAGCGAGCTATCAATAGCGCGCGTTTTTAGTCCAAGTCTTTAACTATCAAACGCGTGCTGTTGTAAGCTTGCTAGCAGTTAATAAGTTCCCAAAAATCGACGTTGTCACTACTCTCCCCGTTCTCCCCTACCACTCGTAGTTTCACCAAGAATATGTTTAATCAGGCTGCGTACGTCTAATCATCATCAGCATCATCATCCCAGCCCATACACATCCCACTGCTGGGCACAGGCCTCCTCTCAGAATGAGAGGGCTGGGCCGTATTTTCCACGCGAACCCACTGTGGATTAGGAACTTCACACACACACCATTGAACTGCTTCGCAGGTTTATGTAGGTTTCCTCACGATGTTTTCTTTCGCCGCAAAGCTCGTGGTAAATTTCAAATGTAATTTCGCACATAAATTTCGAAAAACTCAGAGGTGCGAGCCTGAATTACAACCCATAATCCTCTGTTTGAGAGACCATTAGGTCAAACCACTAGGCCACCACGGCTTTGCTCTAATACTGTTTCTTAATGCTTTAGGTATTTATTTTTTTATTTATACATTCATGTCATGTTCAGTTTGCTTAATAATATATAGATTACATGATTATGGTTAGATTGTTGGTGCATGACACCCTGATAGTGTATTATAACGTCAAACAGTTTCGTAATCTATCTTATAAATTATCTATTTTGTAAATATTTTTTATTAAGTACGAATAACTTTTATGTAGACATCCTGTGATAATAGTCCTTTTATGCTCCATGTCAATGGACTCTAACGATTTTAAATACTCATTTCAGTGGCGATATTTTCGAGTCATTAAGTTTCCCTTCTAGTTCATTAATTTAGATGAAAGGAGACAAAAATATGACAAACTGCGAACATAAGTTACTAAGACTTTTGCGCATTCTTAGGGAGACGATATTCGAAATTAAATTTAATAGAACGGAAATGGAACAATGCGATGGCGATATTTAGAGAGGTGTCTTAATGTGACGTTTGTTTCAATTCGACAATTTGTCAGCTGTACCTTAAGGATTTACAAAACAGGAGTCCGATAATATCGTATTATTTTCGAATGAGTCCCGCTGGGTAACTAAGTCAGATCTGCGATATGCACAGTGTATACGAACACCATCTGAGATAAACAGGTCGTTATTATTGCAATGTAAATCTCGTTTAGGTATCCGATCCAAATAGATACCGTAATACTGCACGCTCGCTGTATGCTAATATATCTCCATAAGTGTTTATTCATGTCCCTTCGAACCCATATATTATTACAGACTTTTTGCGAAGAAACTTCAGCTGAAAAAAAAAAGATTTTTATTTTTATTTCATTGCATCTGCTTGGAGGAGCCAGTATTTTATCACGGTGAACGGTGAACATTTAGATGATTTCTTAGATCATTTTAATATAACTGTTAAAATCTTACCAGTATTTAAGAAATTTGGAAAAGAACTAAAATAATTTCTATGCTCACCCGCGACCTTATGATAGCTAAGTTTATGCAAGATAGGCGTGTTCATGCAGTTTCTCCACCTCCACACTGTATAAGAACACACACAAATCACACGAACCCATCTATCACCACCACCACAATACACTGACGCGTTTCGAACTCAACCAGAGCTCATCTTCAGAGCAACACAACCGTACACCATACTACCAGATGTTAGAGATGTTGGAGTCTAACATCAAGACAAGTAATTTGTGTGTGTAGGTGGAGGAACTGCATGAACACGCATATCTTGCATAAACTTAGCTATCATAAGGTCGCGGGTGAGCAACGAAATTCTTTTAGTTCATTGATATGGACCTACGCAACGCGCCTGATTCAATAATTTTTTTGAAATCTGGAAAAGCAAATTTAAAATTATAAAGTTTTACTCCACTACCTGGGCGATAGATCTTCATTTGGTGTCTAAGAGATTCATTTCTAACGTACGATGTAGAACAGATTCGTCAGTTAGTTACGGTAAGTTGCTCTTTTTTCTATGGAGCGTATTCTGAATATTTTTTATGAAAAAAGTTATTTTTTTCCGCAATAAATTTATCTAGATCAACTGGGAGACAAACAGTGTCTACAAAATTGAATCTAAAGCATTAGTAATATCCGAGAAAACAATTACATGATTAGTAAAATTGGATTAGAAAATGTACGTCTGTTTAAAAAAACACTTATGTGTCCAACATTTAACAGGCGTGTGCGTGTTTAATGTAGGACACAATATGTGTGTACTTTGTGGATATTTTGTTTTAATATTACAAAGTATCACGTTATTAAAACACAAAAACAGGTATTTATGTCCTAAAGGTATTTTAAGCAAATTAAAATTGCGTCTCATTTTTGCGTCAGGCACATTTACCAAGAGCTGAAACGAAAATCAATCATATCCCCCTTCCCACCTGAATCAAGAGTCGCATCAATCGAGACTTTGATTGATTTTCATGTTGTGGCACGATCTGACGCAATCAATGATACTTTTACGTGTGTTATCAATCAATAACTAATAAACTATTAATAGTCCCACACATCGGCCATTATCTTTACAAATGTCCAATATGGCTAGTCGGTTATTAGAGTCATTAGTAAGGCCGTGTCCCTAATAGAGCCTCCAATTCGTAGCGACATCGAGGCTGTAAACTCTGCCTATACCACTCGTCTAGATATACCTACCTACCTATCATTTTAGTCACCAATATAATGTAGCCTGGAGTCGATCGAATATGAGGGTACGACCCGAGATGGAAAAGCGAGCAAATTTACTAGTAGCCTTAGGCATCCTGAGTGGCATCTAAATGGAGGTTCTGAATCTATCAGATTATATATTGCCCTTTATAGCCCGTTCCACAGAATAAGACGTAAATATAAAAGTAACATTGTTTCGGAGAGGTATTTTGGGGTAAACGAATAAATAAATGTCCAGTTCGTGTCTGAGCCGTGGAACATGACTAATGCGTTTCCCGAGTAGGTTAATGGGGATTATTATTTTGTAATGGAGTAGTGTTACCGTGATCGGAAGTAATTCGTAGCGTTTGTGCTACAGCCTCTACGCGACCGCGACACGTCACCGGCGCTACGGGCGCGGTGGTAGCGTAGCGTGCAGTCGACGCGTAACCTCCGTCAATGAACACACTTTGTATACACTATCGCTTTTTTTTAAGTACTCAAGGTGGGTAATTTTAAAAAAAGCGAAAAATAAAGCGATTCCGCCTCTATAAAAAATATCATACATTTTGGGTTAGGTGAATGTGTGTGGTGTTAATTGAATATTGGTGTTGCCTTTCGTCCGCAATTTGTTAAAGTTACTGTTAAGCGTAAAGTTAATTAAAATTAAAACCGCATGAAACGCGACCGTGTTTGCGGGCTTCTAATTCGACTTCGTTTTTGTATTGGTGAGAGTTTAGAGTTGTGTTGGTAGTAAATAATAAAGTTTGAGTCAGATGGCGGGAGCGGGGCTACGAGTGGCGCTGCTGAGCGCGGCTCTCATCGCGCTAAGTGGTGAGTTACTTCGCAGATTATAACGGGCACTTACAGATTTCACGCGGCAATTTATTAGTTCCGAAAGTCTGCTCGGGAACTGTCAAGCGTGCCGAGTGAAATACGCCCGTTGTTCACAAATATATGCTTTATACGAGTACTAGGTAAAACATTCCGTTGTGCTTCCATGGAAGAATAGAAAATAAGCTCGAGGGAATCCCGAAAAAAGCCGTCTTAATGCAACTCTATCATTCTCAAATCTGTCTACTGAATATCAAGACACGTCCAAACTCCACCGGTTTAGGTTATGGTTATGCATTATCTGTCAGTCACTCAAACAGTCAGCATTTTACTCTTTTATAAGTAACTATTTTATTTTTTTGAAATCAAAGCCGAGAACTTTTTATTAATTGGAACTTAAACTTCATTTATTTTAACATTTGCAACTTTACGGTAAAATTTACACACGTTGTTAAATGAAACAACAAAACTATAAATAAAAACATAATAAATACCGCTAATAAATGTACAAGTAGGTATTTTTAGTCCATTTGTAATCGAAATACCGAGAAACGTGTGTTACAATTTGACCGTTAATTCAAACCTTAAATTAAACTTATGCTTTAGACTTTTAGGTAATTAAAAGAATGTAAACAAACCATTAAAGAGGTTATTTCTGATACAATGTTTGGTTCCTGTTCAATATTTATTATTTTAAAATAAATGAGCAATCTACTACTTCAGTTCGTACAGTTCTAATAACATGTAATTACGCTTAATTTTACTGAATATGTACACATTTACGAATACAAAAATATTTTTATCATGTTAAATGAATATTTAATTTTTAATTTCTAAATTGTCACTAAAACACCACAAAGGTTGACTGGCAGAGATCCCTGCAGGGATAAGTCCGCCTTTGTACTTAACACAACTTTTATTTATGTAACCTTTTTGTTTTTCCTTTTTGTACAATAAAGAGTATAAACAAACAAAACATACCCAGTGTGACTTATCGTCTAAATTGCCTTTGTACCGATTATTATTCATTCTTTTCACTTTTTTTATGCGTCGTTACTCAGTAGATACACGACGTATTAAATTAATCATTATAGCCCATGACGGAATACATCCCACGTAAAGAATGCATAATAAATGTGCACTCCATTCCCTTTGAAAAGTACATGTTCACAAAGTGAATTACCTATGTACAAATATACTTATGTACAGGAATATAGTATGACAAAGGCGGCAGGAGCATAAAGAAATCATGGACGTCTGGCCTTGGGCACACATGGACAACTCACACCAGCAGTGTCTCTACATTTTAATAAACTAATTTCTCCGCGATAGCTGACCTGTGGCCTTTACACAATATGGGACAGTTTTAGACGACCTTTAGTGGCCTTAGTGTGGGGTCTGTCCAAATCTGATAAGGCGTTGCAAAGGACGTGTTGACAATTATGGAGATTTTGTCCATGGCTGCTCTCTGGTTACGCTTCATTGCCCACGCTCCATGTGAATGCTAAAATAGAGTGCCGTACTCGTAGGAGTCCATGCCATTATAAGTATTATTTATAAATTTAAAGAGTACAAAATCAAATTCAGTACTTTTAAGGGTACACTGTGTGAATAGTAGACACGGTAAAAAAATATGGTTTTAGCGTTTTTTTGTGCTATAGATACTTACTTTTGTACATTTTATCCAGGCTCGCACCACTGAGTTTTTAGGAATTCATATGTGAAATTACGTTTGAAAATTACCACGAGCATGACGGTGACGGAAAACATTGTGAGGAAACCTGGACACGGCGACTATCCAACAAAGAAATTTGACGGTGTGTGTGAAGTTACTACGGTTCAAAGCCCTCTCATTCTGAGCGGAGGCCTGTGCCCTGCAGTGGGACGAATATAGGCTGGGATGCTGATAATGAAGGATATAACACTGAAAAAAAAGGAATCTCGTGCATTTGAAACCCTCGACTGCGCTCAGGATTCATCTTTTGAACCACTCGCTTCGCTCGTGGTTCAATCCTAGAATCCTTCGCTTGCTCTGGTTTCAATATAAGCACTCGTGACAAACAGTTACTTTCCAGCCTTTCATAACAAATAGGTAACTATTGTTACTGTTAGCAAATCTTTTTTTTTTTCAGTGAATCCAGTATCGAGAGATACCTCTATATAAAAGTATATAGCGAGTAGCAATTTTAGTCTGGTATGTTAGCCGGTACTTTATAACATATGTACTGGAAGGAAGCGCGCCGTTACCATGAATTCTTGAATACACGCGTTACGTTATGAGTAACAACCCGGGGCAAAGCTAAAAGCGTTTCCCACACATTTTTCCTCCTGGAGAAACGTGCACGATATTATTACACATACATTTATTTTTAAAACTATACAGGTAAATTATTGAATCAGGCATTACTTACGGACACAACAACACACAAACAAAATAATTGATTTTTCATTGATATGGACCTCCGCAAAAGGTCGCAGGTGAGCAAAGTAATTGTTTTACTTCCTATACAGGTACCTACAGTGTACTATAGTCTCGCTCTCTCGCTGGCAAGCAATTAACTCTTGCATTTTTCACAAAAAATAAGTACTAGAAATTTGTTAAACCTATACCGGGTGTGGCCTGTAATATAAGCAAATAATTAAAACATAGATTATACTCCTCAAACTGAACAACATTAGTTCAGCGACTTTTAATAGTACATTACTGCAGATCGCATCGCATCGCAGTATCGCAAATGCTTACAGAGTAGTGGTGGTTGGCTGTTCGTAATTTTTCCTTTGTCAGTTTAATGTTAGTAAGCAAATTTAAAAAGTTAGAGCAGCGGACAATAATGGATTTTCATACATACTTCATGGCCTAGGCCAAGAAGTTATGTAGGGAGGTGGTAGGGAGCCATAAATGAGAAACTTCATGTCTCCATTTCGTGACATTAACGCATACATTTCCGAGCATGTTTGAGAAAAAATAATTAGTTTTTTAATTTTTATTCCACTTTTAAGTTTATTCGAAGAAGCAATGTAAAGCACAATGCCTGATGTATGTAGGGTGACAGGCGACGTCAGTTGGGTTCTAGGAGGGCGTACATTAATAGCAGTAGGTACTTAATTTGTGTTTTATGTATAGTGAAGTACTTACATACATACATACATACATATTCGAAAGGCCGTACCAAATAATAATAGTAAATCTAAATAAGGTTCTAGTAGGTACTGCAACATAATGCAATTAAATTAATCTTTTACAAAACTCGCATCCCCTTGGACACTGATAAAGGACGCTTAGGTCGTTTTAAAAGGAAAAAAGATATATAAGGTCAACAATTGAATACAGTGTCAATAACCTGAGTAAATAAATACGCACTCTCGCCACAATTATGATAAACAAACATAAGGTTTTAACGTATAGGTATATCATCATCATCATAGAATAAGGTGAACTTCCTTATACATAAATTGCTACTAATATTATAAAAGAATGCAAAAGTTTATGAGTAGTTAGGTATGTGAGTGTGTAAATTTGTTAGCCCTTCACGTTAAAACGGCTGAACGCTTATGGATAAAATTTGGTATGTAGATAGCTGAACATCCGGAATAACCCATAAACATAAACTTGAACCTTTCATCCCAATATTCCCACAAGATCGGGATAAAATCTCAACCGCCAGGTTTAAGAGCCATGAAAATTGGCACAGTTATTTTTAGTGCAACGTTGATGAAGACCACACCACGATATACTTTTTGGGAATTCCCATGAGCATTATCCCGGAATTTAATTTCAACGTCTGAATCTAATAGGTACTATTTATTTTTGTTTGTATTTTTATCCTATGTATATGTTATTGCTATTAATTAAGTATGAAGTGAGAGCCGTGGTGGCCGAGTGGTTTGACCTATGGCCTCTCAAGCAGAGGATCGTGGGTTCTAACCTCGGCTCGCACCTCTGAGTTTTTCGAAATTCATGTGCGGAAATACATTTGAAATTTACCACGAGCTTTACGGTGAAGGAAAACATCGTGAGGAAACCTGCACACAAACCTGCGAAGCAATTCAACGGTGTGTGTGAAGTTCCCAATCCGCACTGGGCCTGCGTGGGAACTACTGCCCAAGCCCTCTCATTACGAGAGGAGGCCTGTGCCCTGCAGTGGCACGTATATAGGATTTGATGATGATGATGAAGTATGAAGTAGGCAGCAGAGTCCTCCGCGAACTATCTGGTAGGTATAACTGCGGTCGCCAACCCGCCTGCCAAGCGTGGCGACTAGGGCATTTTCCCCCCAAAGGTACGTGTCTGAGTGGAGCCTTGGGGGAGGCTCATGTCCAGCAGTGGACGTCTTTCGGCTGACATGATGATGTGTTATTGCTATAACAAATCAATGTTTTTTCTTTCTTCTTAATGGTTTACGTGTACAAAGCCGTGAGTAAACACTAGGGGCATGTAAGCCATCGCTCTGTCCGGCGACATTCCGGCATGGCCACTGTCACCGCCGACAGGCTGGAACGTGAATAAGTTATAGCGTTGACCATCGCCTGCATTATTTAATGCCCCCGCGGCCCTGCTCTACTCGTGTGACACTGTAACTTGTAAATAACTTCCTTGCAACTTTCAAGGATCGTCATAAGGGCTACGCTAACTGACGTGGTTTGCACGGAGCGAGGGGACGCTACTGAAAAATAGTATGAGCATCGCCAACTGACTTTACCTGTTGATGATTTTACCTGTGTTATGGTTTACTCGTAAATTCGGGTTTTGTTCCGCGTACCTTGATTTAATCGGGGCGTGATTTGGGTACCCGCAATTCTCCAGTCGTCTCGTGATCATGGCGCATGCAACTGTGCCGAAATATCGAGCTTCTCTATAATCAAGGTACGCGGAACAAAACCGGAACAATGACCGCGATAGTCTAAAGCATTATGATTTTACCTGTACCCCCACCCGCGCCAGCTAGCGTAGGGCCTAATTGCAGGTAACAATGGAGCCTTTGTGCTACTGATTTCATATTGACTTTTCATACATCTGCCAAAGGCTCTTTATTATTCACACTACAGTAGGTACAGAAAACAGGGCATGAAAAATGTTCAATTAGAAATTCGATAATAGCGAAGTTGATTATGAAAAGGTCCCACCGTGGTACGCAATTCAGTTTTTCGTCTGGAAGTACATTTAGTAAGTAGATAAGATATAGAGTTCATTTTTAATGATTGTATCTTTTGATTGCGTTGTTGCTTAGTTGACTAAAGTTAGATTTTTTCAGTACTCTAAGGGAAGGGGTAGCAGACCTGAGTATTTGAAATTAGTTTTAGCTTGATACGTCCACGCGTCCTGAGAATTTAAAAATACTAAAAATAAGAAAACTAGACTTGTTTTCTTATTTTTAGTATTTTTAAGGCAGTCAGGTTTTTTGATTTTATATAATTTATTGTTCTATTTTACACTTTTTACCCGACTGCGAAGAAGAAGTCATTGGATTCGTCTTGATGACGCGAGTGACACTAGGTACATAAAATTCTTGAAAAATCAAAATGGCGGATTTATGACGCCAAGATGTGAGTTATCTAAAAAAAATCAAACCTATCGAGTAGGGTATCAAATGGAAGCTAATAATTAAGTCATTCTAATAATATAATCAACCATTTTCACAGAAATATCAAAAAAGTGTGAAATAAAACAATTAATTAAAAAAACCCGACTGCCTTAAAACAGTAAAAAGAAGAAAACAAGTCTAGTGGGCTCGTTCAAATCGTGACCAGCTCAAAAATTCTTAGTACCCAATGGGTCCCGACTGTTGAACTTTAAGTTAGCTACTTAACAGAGCTCTAGCCCACTAGACTTGTCTTCTCCTTTTTATAGTATTTTTAAGACAGTCGGGTTTTTTTTTTAATATTTCTGTGAAAATAGTAGATTAAGGGGCTGTTTCACCATCCATTGATTAGTGTTAACTGACGGTTAAATGTGATGCCGTCTCTATTTGTTTTGATCGAATAGACGGAGACGGCATCACATTTAACCGTCAATTAACACTACTCAATGGATGGTGAAACAGCCCCTAAAACTATTACAACCCATATATATTTAGAATGGGCTAATTATTAGCTTCCTTTTGATACCCTACTCGATAGGTTTGAATAAAAAAAAATGAAACTCGCAACTAGGCGCCAAAAAACCGCCATTTACATTTTTCAAGATTTCATCGACATAAACATCTATTCCTATGTCCTCTCGTAACTACTCACTGCGGACTGCTATTTACCCTAATGTGTCTGTATATATGTGCATGCATATATACATACTTCTTCGCAGTAGGGTAAATAAACAGCACACCAAATGATCCTACTATAAAGGTTCCGTTTTTGCTGACTGAGGTACAGAACTCTAAAAAAAACACTTACAAGTGAATATGATCGTTTTTGCTCATAATTTAAAAATACATATACAATATATACCATCTCGGCCTATATACGTGCCACTGCAGGGCACAGGCTTCCTCACAGAATGAGAGCTTGGGCCGAACACACCATTGATGTTTGTCGAAGCTGTGTACAGGTTTCCTCACAATGTTTTCATCCGCTTTAAAGTTCGGTATGTCTAATATAAATTCACACATTAATTTAGAAAAATTGCACTAGTGCATCACGATTTCCGCACGCATAAGGTACAAGAAAAAAAAAGAAATCGGCTATAGGATATCTCCCGTTATGCTATGCTGTGTATTTAGAAACATGGTCATTATGATCATTCGAAGCCAAGACGTTACGTCAACTGTTGAACAAAGGCTTACACCAGTTGTGTGCAAAACTAAACTCCTCGGTCCACTTAGTGGGAGACCTGCCAACGTTGCTTTTTCAGATTCGTGATCGCCACTCGAGAACGCCCTAAACGGTTATATGTTCTTGGAGTAAGGTGCCATTCCAACTAAATACATTTTCTTCGATCGATGTAATCGGTGACGGTGACTAGTTCATTATCATTAGCGAATTTATTAGTTAAAAACATAGGTATATCCGAAAGTAGATTTCGAAATGTACTTAAGCTCTAATAGTCTCGGCCTCATCTCAGCAAAAAAATAGATAACATTATGCTGCTTAAATATTCTTTTTAATATTTTAACGTACAAATTAAAAACCAGTAGGATTTTAAGTATATACTTCCTTACGACTTCGTAATATCAGCTAAGTGCTTGAGAGTTTTTTATTCGCCATTATGTTGTAGCAGCGATGTAAAACGATGGTGATTTCTTTTATAAAAAGCCAGGGTTCCTGTTGGGAGTGATTCATTGTGGAACGCGTGGCCGCACCGCGCAGCGTAAAGGGATTCCCACATTTGACACCGCTGAATCGCCTTGTCCGGGAATAAAAAACACTTCACGCCGTTCACGCGAGGGAATCTGTGAGTAAATGCGTCGAGGAAGAGACATTTAATGTGCCTAAATAATGCTACCTAGTACCTACATATTTTACGAATTTTGATGACAACTTAGAATGAGGTCCGATTTGAATTACTATTATTTCTATACACTTTCTATACAAGACACTTAGATCGAAATATGGGAAACATTTTTTTCTTGACCGGTTTTACTTATTGCTCACAAACAAATCAGGACAACTGAAAATTCTCACTACTTCTTTATAAACGTAGGTCAGTTATGCGACTAGAATCGAACCCTGGATTTAAAGCCCCATGGTCAAAGACTCCCTGTACAGTCATGTCAAATTGATGAGAGAAAAAAAAGTTTTGGTGCTCAAGATGATCTAAACACTGTCTCATTACCTTGGCTGTAGAGTCGCTATAAATTATAAGTCTCATCTTATATGGCCTGAAATAAATCTTTTTTTTTCTTTTGTTTTACTTCCGCCCCGCTCGCGCCATCGCCTATGGCGGTCTGTTTTTAAGTCTTAGATGGACGATGAGTGTTAAATGCGGATCTTTTACGTGTACAGTGCAAATAAAATACCAGCTTCGTTTATCTTCGCGTAGTGCAGAACACTGGCCGTATAAAAGCAGATTTAGACGGCCTAAATTACTCACCCGACGTGCGAATAGATATTTAACAACATGCTCAATGATGAACAGACCAGAGGCCGTTTTAGACAATGCCGTCTTATACCGTGTGATAGAAAAAAGTGGTGAAAACGATCGTGATTGCAAGTGTGTTAGACAATAAGGCCAGATCACGCCAATACGTTGCTTATTTGAATTGTGCTTTACTGTATTAAAAAAAACAAAACTCTCGGGGGTTGGGTTAGTTAGTAAAATCCTCCAAGCAGGATTGCTATCACCATCTTGCTCGCTAATCCTACCGAGAAGCAGCAGTGCTTGCACTGTTGTGTTTCGGCGTGGAGAGTAAGCCGGTGAAATTACTGGCACTTGAGGTATCCCATCTTAGGCTTCTAACCAGTCGAATAAAAAAAACCCCTGTAATTGTTTTCGGGATTTGTTATTGTGGTTATGTTCGAGGTGTAGCTAACGCTTCGATGATCGAAGAGCTAACGCGACAAAGGCGCGGCTACATTTTTAATCAAAAATTCAGATGAAAATATTTACAGATCTGTTTAGTTAAACAACCCACAATTTGCTGAAATATTCCGGAAAATTTTAAAAACACCTAGCTTCTAATGAATCAAAGATATAAATGTGCTAAGTACATCGTTTTTCACGAAGCGACTCTGTTAGGTAAAATATTTTAATTAGCAAAGTGTACGAGTGAGTACCTACCTACCTAATGACTAAGCGAAGGTGCAAAAGTAAGTCAATCTCGTAATATAACGTTCAAGCAAACCAAATAAGTCCAAAGAAGGGATGTGTGCAGCCATACAACAAACTATATAGGTCATTCCATACGATATATCCGTTTATTATCCTTTAGAGTAATAGTATAGAATAAACGTAGCAACATAATATGTACCTATCTACCTACATTTCACTAAAACGGTGCGAATCCCATTACCAAAATACGATATCGTCGTCAGTCCCTCTCATGGCTTTTTAAGTTAAAGAAAAACTTTTCGCTTTGTTTTTTGTGCTCCTATTTGCACTTTACAAAGGGTAAACTAAACTTTTTAAAACGGTCGCTGGTTCCGGCAGCCACTGGTTTATAATTTTTCTCGGTCCGAATTGCACTTTGCTCTGAAATGGGTTAAGAGAAAAGTAAATACGGAGAATTGGACTTACGACTTGGCACGGTGACAATGAGACAAATCAAATTGAAAAAAAAGTTAAATTCTTACATTTTATGATGTAAGATACATACTTTTGATTTTTTTTCATACCTACTCGAATTACGAGTAGACTAATAGCGTCAAAGTGACTTACATAGGTATTTAGCACTACGTTTAGCACCAACTTTAAAACATTATCTTTTAGTAGCTTTTAAATTAAGATACATATCAAGAATAATATTGACGTAGGTAATCCATACTAAAACTAATATACTATACTAATACTAATAATATTATAAATGCGAAAATGTGTGTGTTTGTATGTTTGTCCGTCTTTTTTGTCGTCTTTGTATTTTTGGCATAGAGATAGTTTATTTCATGATTTGGCCAGTTAGGCAGATCATGAATTCCTAGGCATATCATGAAACGCCGTCATAGCGGTTCTGACATACATCAAAAAAACCTTGTTAGGATTTCTTATTTGTGCTAGTATTTTGAATGACTGTGTATAAAATTTTCAAAATTCCAAACGAGGCTTGCAAGTGCTCTTATGTCCTTTTCGTGTCCAATTTCGGCCCAAATAACTATTTTCTTTCAAACTACAAAATTACTATTGTTATATTTTTACCTCTGTTGTAAAATTAAAGCAACGTGTGAAACGGTTTTACGATTTTTTTATATCTCTCGGGTTTTGTTTTTTAATATACCGGTTGTTTGTGATTTTTTCCTTTATGTGCGGCTTTTAAAATTTGAATAAATAATAGTTTCCGTTAAAATTTTACGTTGTTTAATTTGTGTCGGCTTATCGAGGGTCTACAGGCACCTTAAGTGCTTTTGGACTGCTAGTTATGCTGCAGTACCTACTCCTTATTATTATATACGCACTCTGCTTGACACTTCACATAACATACTTCTCACACCGGGTAAGTACGTAAATGTTTAATGTGATAAGCTGTTTGAACTACAAACAGACCTAGCCTAGAGAGGGGGCGGTGAAACGTCTGAACACAATATATGAGGGATAAAATCGTATCGAAAATACAAACTGAAACATAGATGCACAGAAAAACCAGAAAAAGAGACCAGCGCTGGGAATCGAACCCAGGTCCTCAGCATTCCGTGCTGAGTGCTATACCTCTACACCACCACTGGACAGGTTTACAGACACAAATTTCTCCTATGCACCAAATATCTCAGCTTGTTTGTTTTCTTATTTAGTCACTTAAGCAGCGACACTAGCAACATCTATATTGTAGCCCTCATCGAGAAACTTTCAACACTCCATTGGAACTAACCGCTCACCGGACAAGAGATGTCGCTACTAAGCAATCAAATTAAGATTTTGAGGTTTATGGAGTCTTTTTGTATTTTTTTTTATTTCAACTCCAAATTTTGTTACTTTTACGGTCATCCCGTAAAATGCATATCGAAAATACAAACTGAAACATAGATGCACAGAAAAACCAGAAAAAGAAACCAGCTCTGGAAATCGAACCCAGGTCCTCAGCATTCCGTGCTGCGTGCTATAGGTACCTCTACACCACCACTGGACAGGAGTACAGACACAAATTTCTCCTATGCATCACATATCATATCTCAGCTTGTTTGTTTTCTTATTTAGTCACTTAAGCAGCGACACTAGCGACATCTATGTAACGGATAAATTCGCCTTTGTATAGATAGTGCCACGAGAGTTGAAGTCAATTACACACAGCTATAAAAAGAACTGATTGCACAAAAGGAGAATGAATGAAATGAATGAGTAAATGTCAACATCCTGCTGACATTACACATGTTGTAGCTGTATAATATGTGATTGATAATCATTCACTTCAACTCTCGTGGCAATACCTAGGTATACATCTCTTTTTCTTTTTAGATAACTGTTATTTTCATATGTTTTATGTATATGTACTAGTGGCGAAGCGTCCATAGAACTCTATTCCCACCGGCTTGCCCAATATTTACAAAATAGGACGACAAGACTTACAGAATCTATGAAAAATATACCTAAGCGATCTTTACTTCGGCTTTACCACGGAAATATCTGACGCTACACCACTGATATGTACCTACCTACAATAACGAGTTATACAATACATTTTGACGTATACATAAATGTAACAGGGGCGGCGGAGCCCCGGCGTTGCTACTGGTGCGGGCCGCTAGCGGAGCAGGTGCACCGCAGCCGCCGCTCCGCTCCGTGCGGCGGCTCCGCTCCGGTCACCGTCTGCGAGCCCGGCTACGAGTACTGCGCCGTCGTGGCCACTTCACCCCGTGGGTCTCCAGACTAATGCAAAGCCAAAGAGACGAGATATACTTCGTCTTTGTCTAATAATTCATTATTAGTATGTTACTCCCTTTCTCATGACATGACATGATTTATCTCGTCTCGTTGGGTTTGCTTTATACTTTTACTAGGACTAGCTTTTGCCCGCGGCTTCGCCCGCATGGAATGAGGGCTATCGTTTTTTGTCTCACTAGATGGCGCACTGTTGCGTGAGGTTTTTAAGTATGGCTTTCAAAGTCTGTTATTATGGGCGTGAATACAAAGTTTAGATTAAAATCATATTTAATACACCTTTAAACCGTAGCATAAAAATATCGAGCATGCCACAGTGTTGCAAAGTCCCCGTTTTGTTCGGAAAAAAGGGAGGACAAAGGTTTCCGAAAGACAAAACTGTCTCAAAACACAGACATTCATTGCCCCGGAACGCATATTTGCCATAATTAATTTCAGATATTGCAAAATATTCACAAAATTATTCTAATTATAAATAAACCCGCGTAGCTCACCCAAAAACTATGAGATTTGACCTTTCGGAGACCTCACGCTACACTAGCGCCTCTAGCGGCGAATTCATTCGCGATAGCCCTCATTCAGTTATCGGCCGCTATTCCTTCGGGAACTGTGCATTTTTCTGGGATAAAAAGTAGCCTTTGTCACTCTCTGGCCCATAAACTATCCCAGTATGCCAAAAATCACGTCGATCCGTTGCTCCATTTCAACGTGAAAGACGGACAAACATACAAACACACTTTCTCATTTATAATATTACTTAGTATGTATTATGGCACCAATCAAAGTCAGAGTCAAAATATCTTTATTCAATTTAGGCTATAACAAGACTATAACAACAATCAAACAATGTGTTAAATACTTGTAATGTATAAAGAGTGGCACTCCCTCACTGCGACTGTGTTTCCTGAACACTACAATTTGAAAATTTGAATTTGGCCGCTTTCAAGTCCAGGGTGAATGAGCATTTACTAGGCAAGCGTGCTCCATCGTAGGTCTCATCCTCGCTTTCCATCAGGCGTGATTGTGGCCAAACGCAAGCCTATATTGTATAAAAAAAAAGATATCATTTAATAATATTGTAAATCTGTTTAAAAAAAATATACCTCGTTGAGTTTCTTGCCGGATTCTTCTCAACAGAGGTTTTTCCGAACCGGTGGTAGTTTTTTTTGACATTCATATAAGTGCTTGTTATAGCCTAACTAGATTGAATAAAGATTTTTGACTTTGACTTTGAATCATACACAAATACCAATATTTTTTCCGTTAACTCAAATTTTAAGAAACGGACACTAAAAAAACTAATCTTAAGATTACTGATGATCATAAACTGGTTAAGTTCGTGAATGGTGAGCTATAAGGCATTGAATCCTTGTTGCTCATTACTGGGTACTACTGTGCTTACCATGTCCATGATAGACGCCGTCACCCCACCTCCCTCTCAAGCAGATCGTGGGTTCAAACCCAGCCTCGCACCTGAGTTTTTCGAAATTCATGTGCGAAATAGCATTCGAAATTTACCACGATCTGTACGGTGAAGGAAAACATCGTGAGGACCTGCACAAACCAGCGAAGCAATGCAATGGTGTGTGGGACCTACGCCCCAAGCCCTCTCAATCTGATAGGAGGCCTGTGCCCAGCAAGATGACGATGGTGATGATGACTATACTACGTCCCACTGCTGAGCACTGACCCTCTCGGGTCCAGTGCGGATTGGGAACTTCTCACAGTTTACAGCAGGCTAGGAGTAGTGGGGCGCAATTGGCCGTGAGACCATGGGAACGTGGGACCGTGGCCGTCCACAAGTTCTCTTAGGGTGGAACCTTTTCATAATCAATATCCCTATGATTTCTTTGGCAGCTGTATGAAATGTCAATAGGTATGATATCAGTAGCACAAAGGCTCCACCCTGGTACACGATTCCGTTTCTGGACAATGTTAAAAATATGTTTAATGCTTACATCAACTTCTAAGACCTTATACAGTTTTGCCGCTCTGAGCCCTATAGGGCTTATTCCGCCACTGACCATTGCATTGATTCTAAGACTGGGGGCCTTATACAGTTTTGCCGCTCTAAGCCTATAGGGCTTATTCCGCCACTGACCATTGCATTGATTCTAAGACTGGGGGCCTTATACAGTTTTGCCGCTCTAAGCCTATAGGGCTTATTCCGCCACTGACCATTGCATTGATTCTAAGACTGGGGGCCTTATACAGTTTTGCCGCTCTAAGCCTATAGGGCTTATTCCGCCACTGACCATTGCATTGATTCTAAGACTGGGGGCCTTGTACAGTTTTGCCGCTCTAAGCCTATAGGGCTTATTCCGCCACTGACCATTGCATTGATTCTAAGACTGGGGGCCTTATACAGTTTTGCCGCTCTAAGCCTATAGGGCTTATTCCGCCACTGACCATTGCATTGATTCTAAGACTGGGGGCCTTATACAGTTTTGCCGCTCTGAGCCTATAGGGCTTATTCCGCCACTGACCATTGCATTGATTCTAAGACTGGGGGCCTTATACAGTTTTGCCGCTCTGTGGCTATAGGGCTTATTCCGCCACTGACCATTGCATTGATTCTAAGACTGGGGCCTTATACAGTTTTGCTGCTCTAAGCCTATAGGGCTTATTCCGCCACTGACCATTGCATTGATTCTAAGACTGGGGCCTTATACAGTTTTGCCGCTCTGTGGCTATAGGGCTTATTCCGCCACTGACCATTGCATTGATTCTAAGACTGGGGGCCTTATACAGTTTTGCCGCTCTGTGGCTATAGGGCTTATTCCGCCACTGACCATTGCATTGATTCTAAGACTGGGGGCTTTATACAGTTTTGCCGCTCTGAGCACATAGGGCTTATTCCGCCACTGACTATTGCATTGCAGGTAAGGAAAGCATAGGTACTTTCACCGACAAGCACATGGTAAATTTAATATACATATAAGTATTTATGTAATTAAATAATTTCATTTATTTATTGTTCCAGCTCGCATAGAGTCCCGGTACTGCGTCAAGATGTACCAAGACGAGTGTTACCCGCTCTTCTGCAATTCGACCAAGACGTGGAAGATGACGTGCCCATGCCGTGGAGACCTCTGCAATGGACCAAACACCGACCGGGAAACCGAAGCCTTCGCACTCCTCCCCAAACTCGTGGCCAAGACGCATAATTCCCGTATCAAGAAACGAACAGCCGTCGCGTCTCCACATCTTATAAAGCATGAGAGAAAAATGCGCATAATCGGGAATGGTGATGCAGCCAACGACTCCGAAGCTGATAATGCTTCTGATAAACTCATTGTTAATGAAAATTATGATAATTTACAACCAGATGCTGATGCTACTCAATCAGAGGACACTCAATCCGATCAACCAACAAACACAGTCGTTGAACATCATGATGATAATGGTAAAGAAAACGCGGAAAATGTCGTTGACAATAAAGACAATGGAAAATCCACTACTCCAGATAATCATCTTATTGAAATCGAAATTCATGTCAGCGATCCAACAGATGAGTCGGTCACTATAAAAGACAATGAACTGCCATGTACATCGGATATTTCATCCGCTAACGAATCTGACAAACCAACGGAGGAAATAGAAACCGAAAAACATGAAGAGATACCAATAACAATTACAGATACAACTAAGACTGAAGTGAAAAGCAACGAAATCACTAAAGTAGCACAAAGCGACGAAACAATAAAACCTACGGAAGCTATGCAGCAAGATATTATAACAGCGAAAATAATATCTGAATCACCTTCTGAATTACCCACAATAGCTACAGAGGTCAAGACCAATGATGAAGCTACAAAAGCTATCGATGAAATGCAGAATGACGCTCCAATCATCAGCCCAGCGAACAGTGACGAAACAATGAAACCGACTGAAGAGACGAAGACTGTTGAAACATCAACTATGAAAAGCGTAAAACCAAGCGAAGGAATGCCTACAGCAGAAGCTTTGCAAGAGAACGGTAGTCCTACTTCGTTGGCTGAAAAAACTACTACAACACCGACTACAGAAGCTACAACTACTATTACTATAACACAGGAAAATCTGGAAAAAAGAATAACTACACCAGCGTCCCGGCGCAAGAATAGCGCAACACAAATTACATTTAGTTATGTGTTATTTTTAAGTTGCATTTTATACCTTTAGGTAATTGTAAAAATAATACTTTTGTACTTTTAGTGCTCACACTGTGTAATAATGATCTCTATCACAACAGCTTTAAAAATTGTAATAGACTCAAAATGAACTTATTTCAAAGCCAAGTAGTGTTCATCATTGTGATATAGTTAGGTTAGTTTACAAATTCATATTAATTGGCATTGATATCGGATACAGTGAAGGAATAAAAACTTGCACTTTAATTATAATTATGTTTTATTCAAGTTTCAATCGAATGTGAAATCATAGTGCTGTGGTAGCCGTTCACTACTAGATTTAGGTTCAAGGCTCCTTGCACCTTGCGCATACGCTTCCCTAATGTCAGATACAAAGGGTTTCTGAGGTTTATACTTTTTCGGCACAGGTCCATAGTAATCATACGTAGGAGGCGGAGCTATTTCTGCATGATTCGCTTCAGGATTTCTTTCCTCACTTCTCTGTGCCTCAGATTCGTCATCACTTATCTCATTCTCTATAGGAGTAGGCTGAGCTTTCACAAAATTCTTATATTGCACACTCGGTTTAGGCATAGATTTCTTACTAGAGAAATAAAGACCTTTTTCCTCAGGTTCTGTATAGCTTATAATAGGAGGTGGAGGAGTTTTAACCTTCGGCCTTACATCTGTCCACGATTTAGACAGAGGCGGATAATTATCAGGAGCCACTACTTTACCTCTTCCGTCAAATGTATAGTTGGAGCCATCTCTGCAAGATCCCTGTATGGGAGCAAATTCTTCTATTCTCTTTGCTCGTTGCTGCTCAACATATTCTTCTTGAGTCATTTCTCTGAATTTCTTTACTTTACCTTCGACGCCTTCTTTCCCGATGTCCCAGTCTCGTACGTAAGCATCTCGTAACTTCTGTCTTTCTTTTTCTTGTTCCTCCTTTATCTTCTTCTCTTCTTCTTTCGCTTTATTGTCAGCTTCGTTCTTTTGTTGCGTCAAAAACTCAAGTAGACAGGTTGTGAAGTCTTTTTCATTCTCTGTAAGTGAAAACATTGAATGTTAAATTTATTTCCCAAAGTGTAATCTTCTATCAAATCGCAGTTTATTGCATTTTATATTTACGGATACATCTCGAAATTTGAGTCCTATAATCACATTGTCGAAATTCCTTTTATAATTCAGTACAGTTGCAAATTTCCCCAGATCGCGAAACTTCTATATACATATATAAAAAGAGAAGACTTGACTCACAGACCAGCCTAAACCTTCCGAAATTCAATACTTAAGGGGGTAAAAAGGAGGTTGAATATTTGTATCGAAGTCCGTCATTTTTGAAACTAAAAACATGAAACTTTGTTTTCAGGCTAACAATAATAATAATATTTATACATATATATCAATAGAAGACCTGACTCACTGTCTGACTGACTCATTAACGCTCAGCTTAAACCCCTAATTTAACGCGGGCGAAGCAAAATCTAGTTAAATGATAAATGTTAGCCATTGCATAGTGCTCTAATAATAAAAACACACCGGGCAGCTGAGGAGTGAAATGCTCTGCCGGCTGTGTTCCCTTATCACTAAAATATGGCCGTCTTCAAATCTAGGGTGAATGAGCATTTATAAGGCTAGTGTGCACATCTTCGCTTACAATCAGACGTGATTGTGGTCAAACGCATGCCTACTTTTGTTTAAAAAAAACTAGTGAGGTATTCTGTCCTCTAGACATAGGGTTGCGAAACGTCAGGATTTGTCCTGTGTGTCAGGATTTGTGATGTGTTTAAGAAATGACCTCATTTAATAAAAAAAAAATTAAATAAACGTAAAGTTTACCAACATAGTTTTAACGAATGACACGATAGATGATTGTAGTCAGCAAGTCGTCAACAAAACGAATAATATTTATTTGAGAACAATTTTGAATAGGATGAATTATAACTAAAGAAATATCAATTTGTTTTTTTGTTTAAAACTCTAATTACAATCTACGCCAAAGCTATGCCAAACCTTACGTAGATCATAAACATAATATTACTAGCGTAAATAGATAGACCTACAGTGGTGCGAGTGAAGAAACCGATCCTTACAGCATAAGTTATGTGTGGGAAAGAGATAAACTCAAAATGACAGCGTGACCCGTTTTGAATCAGTGAGCCTCCTTTAGCCTCCTGTCAAAATTTTCGTCGTATTTGTTTTGCATTTACTTCTGCAATCCTTTCGATTTTTTGCATAAAACGGTAGGATTCCAGAATGGTGTCGTGTTCTGTGTTAAGTTCTGATACAACCTACTGCCATAACCCAAATAAACATACATTTCACAGTAAAATATGATTGTACAAGTACCATTTTCATAGCTCTTATTTCAATTGAATGTATTCCCAAATTTACTTATTAATATGCTAATATGAAGCGGTAAACAGTTTATTTCATAAATATGGCTTGATTTCTAATAATTATGTGTTAAATAAAAATATATTGTATCCGTGAACTTGAGCACTTACGGCGTAGAATTTGAATATTTTTTATCGATACCTTTATCGATATTCTTCCAATAAAGTTTTGTCAATTTAGCGATAATTTTCATACGTTTCGTTAGAGTCATTTTTAATATTGAGATAACAATTGGACTTTTGTGCCACGGTAACTAAAAATACCTTAAGTGTTCATTAAAGCTAAGTAGGTACGTATCTTGTATGTGTTTTATTTATAACTTAATATTTACACTCTCGACATACGAATATAGGTACCTAACTGTCTAGTGTAAAGTTAACGACGAGTGACATGAGTGGGAGTGTCAGATATTTGCTGGCAATTTTTTTTAATTTAGAGATGTTTATGAAATTTCTAGTACCTACTTTACTGCAACAGCCCTTAAGATTTATTTGTACTGTGTACCTTAAATACCTATATGACGATACCGGATATACGGGGATACTGGGTATACAGTACCTATGGTTATCGACAACTCATATTTACCAGTGAGGGCAACTCTAAAACTCACACAGACATTTACAAATTTACACAGACAGGCCCATCTCACTTTCGGTCACGCTGTCAAGCAAGGTATGGCAAGGTGTCTAAGTAATATTAAGTTTATGATCTAGACCGGATGCGTTACCTTTGGTGGGGTCTTCGGGCGGCAGTCCCGCGCGCGCCCTCTGGCGCGCCCGCGCGGCCGCGACGCGCGCCGCTAACAGCTCATCGCGCTTCCGGCGCCGCTCTTCGGCCTCCGCCTGCGCCGCGAGGGTCTCCTGCCGCTGCTTTTTCAGCGCCTCCATCTGCTTCTGGCGCTCCGCTTCGTCGGTGCTAAACGAAAAGTAGCTCACGCCGTGGATTCTTGCCTCTGAAATTTAAGTAGCAATTAAGAGAGCGTAGGTCTAAAGCCCAGTTTAGATATGAAAGAAATCGTGCAAGTTTTATTACAACGTGGTGCTCAATTAGCTACTTTAATCTCTTAAGCTTTTGGCTTCGCAATGTATTGTAACTTACATTTTCCTTGCAAGACTAAACTGGGCTCTTTTAGTAAAATTTGAATGTTTATTTGTGTAATATAAATAGTTCGCCATATAACTAGCATTTTTTTTAATGACTTAATACTTTAAAACATCAACACAATGAAATAGTACAAACCGTCATAAAGTAGATCCTGATAGTGGATATCTTTATCTTTAGCAAGGAGTTCTCGTTCTTTCTCTTCCCATTTTTCGCGCAATGATTGCAAGTAGTCATTTGTTTTTTGTACTAACAGTGGTTTTTCAACTTGAGGCACTTCCTGAAACAAGACGCATTAAAATAAAAAAACCGGCCAAGTGCGAGCCGGACTCGCGTACCAAAGGTTCCGCTTCCGCACAAATTTGTAGGTATTTATGAATATCCATTGTTAGCAAAGTGAGAGAAAGAATGAAATCATTAATTTGTGACAAAGTACGAAATAACAAAAATAAATTTAAATTTAAAAAAGTTATGTCACGATATGATCGCAAATTGCTGGTCTCAAAAAAGTAAAAAAAAGTAAGGGTAAGGGTAAGTGCTCTTCTAAGCAATATTTATGCAGTGTGAGACAAGGAAAAAAATTGATTTTCAGTTTTTTTTTATTGGTTGTGCTATAAAGCGGCTGCGTCGTTCACCTAATGCGGTCGCCGAATTTGTTTCAAACTACTTCGGCGAACGAACGTCGTCTTTACATTAGTCTGTCCGTCTACTGCGGCCACCATATTAAGGTGGTGGCAGCTGTCGCTCGCCGAATGCGGCCGACTACCGTGTTCTTTACACTTTTGCGGTCGCCGCGTGCAGCATGCTGCGAACGACTCAGTCTAAATGCCGCTTTAGTGCTATCTTCACTCTATGCTCACAGGTAATTCAGTTATGGCAATTTGTAAGGAAAAACCAAAATCAAAATCTCACAGGATAGGGAATTCTAATCTCAGGGAAACTGCTAATAATATATAAAATTACATTTTCTGGCATTTCTTCAATCGGTTTTACTTGGTCCTTAATCATAGTCTGCATCAGTTCCTGGTCTCGTTTGATGTAAAGGTCTAAATCTGATTTAAGACATTTGCGTGTCCTGCCAAGACAATCCGTGAATTCGGTCCTGGAGATAAAAAAAAAACAACAAAACATTATTATTAAAGATTTGAATTATTCTTATTAATTATTTTCAGAAATTTTGGCAATAAGCTTTAAATTACTAAATGTTGCACCCACAATAATGAAATCACCCAGAGACCTTTTAGACACCAAAATTATTGATGCCTAGTGCCTACCCTGAGACAAAAACCAGCTAACCAAACCAATAAAACAAGGTTTGTATAAAAATTATATCAGTGCCATAGAAATATTGTACAATAATTTACCATTCACTTTCAACTTCCTCATAGCTTTGATATGTTACATCAGTGTCCTGACTGGATTTACACTCAGGTTCCGGTTCCTGCTGCTTTTTAGTATTAAAGTCCACTAGAAATCTACCACTGAGTTCCGAATTGCCAGCACCATCTGCCAAATGTGCATACAACTCTGCTTTTTTTTCTAATGCCAATCTGAAAAGCAGAATAAGTATGATTTATGGAGGAAAAAAAATATATATATTTTTTTTACTGTCAGATAGCAAATCGGTTCTGCAAGCTCTACAGATCAAAACAATGACATCTAAGCTAATACAAGTATTTCTCAAAAAGTTGTCCCATCATGAAATTGACAAGAAATAAATTTTGTCAAGAAATTATTAACCCTAAAGAAGAGATCATAGAACATAAAATATCCAAAATTTCTTGACGTCAGAAAAACATCCTCACAAGAGGAAAAAATCGTAATTTTGTAACCACATCAAAACTTTCTATTGGATCCAACAACAAAGATTATCTGACTTTTTATCACTTTTACCACAAGGTTTCGTATATATTTTAAAACAATATTACTTATTTTTGTAGTGAAATAACTTCTGCGTTATTTTTTTTTAATAAGTAGACAACTGAAAAATTAAAAAAATCATCATGAAAAACATCTTTTTGAGAAATAATTCAATACTAATGCCATCAAGATCTAATGAGGATAAGTGAGACAAACTCCACAACACTGCAATAAAAGGTTACAGTGGATTGCGAGGCAATAAAGCTGACAACCAATTGACTAGAGGGATTCTGCAATTAAGACATAAACCCATATACCTCCAATACCTACAAGCAGTCGCACAAAATAGGTGCAACAAATCATCTAGTTTTAGTAAACAGAATGCTACTACCTTATGGACAAACTAACAAATTCTTCGCAGACAGAGTTGCGAGCAACGGCTATTATATTATAGTAGCAATAATCTATATGTGAAATAATTAAATAATATTTCATCAGAAATTTACTATCAATTTTGTTGTCAGCTAAACATGTAAGCTGCCAGCAATGTGAAACCTTAACCTATTACCACTCACTTTGACTTCCTACAGGCCTCCAGCTCATCAGTGTCAACTGCTTTAAGATTGTCCTTGAAACTTCTTTTCCCTGGTTTCTCAGTATCTTTAACATTTTTAGCTTTAGCAACAGGAGGCTTATAACTGTCTACTCTATGTTGAGGCAAATGTTTCTTATCTTGTACTTCTTCTTGCTTCTTTAAAAGTTCTGCTTTTAAACTCAGCAACTAAAACACAATGGAAAGATAAGTACAAACAACAACAAATACAAAAAATAGATATGTTGTGGGATGACAAACTCACGGAAGATTTGTTGAACAAAATCTTTTTCGATCGTTGATCATTCATTTTATGGTTACACTAAACTAATACTGCTTAACATAATAATATCATTTTACAAAACACCACAATTTAACGAAATTATGTTGTCAAGCAAGTCAGGAATCAGCGGGAATCAGCTGTTTATTGAATGAATCAATCAATTAAAATGTAAATGAAGATTGTTGCACAAATAATAAAATAAAATATCGTCGTTTTAAAGAGTGTGTGAAACGGGCCTGTCTGTCATTATGGAATGAAATTGAAGTGCACCAACATAACAACCTAAAGCTTGTACTTTTTAAGCTTGTACTACACGATACAACTGCAAATATTATCAAACAGGTGTCAAACAGGAAGTCTCCTTGAACATTGTCACAAGTGAACATAAAATGGCATGGCAACATTTCCTCGCGTCGCAACCAATTGCTAATTTCATGGTCATCTGACAACCATCTCACTGGCCGTGACGACAAAAATTTTTACACAATAGCTACCACCAACAAAGAATCTTTTGTGTACAGGACAAACTGGTAGTAAATTACTGAAAATAGACTATATTAGAAGTTTTTTAACCTATTTACGCCCGTTAAGAATAATAATCATTTGAGTTAGTGTGATTGGTGCGTGAAATCGTAATGTCAACTCCTGCCAGAAGACGCCTGATGAGGGATTTCAAACGGTTTGTATCCCTGATCTTTACATCAATTCATATTTTTGTGACCTAAATACTTAGCAAAATGTAAACGTAAAGTTATATCCGTGTATTTCTTGAAAAAGTAGTGCTGAATCATCAAATTACATCACTGTCGTTTTCATCGATTTCTATTCTGTTCTACATATTTATCCTGCTATGAGTTATGTCTGGTCAAGTTCTGGGTGCCTTTTTGAGGGTGACCAACAGTCATTGACTCTAAAAGTAGAGCAAGCGACGTCACACGACGATATTACGTCGTTTATTGCTTGTTGCTACAATATGTAGGTTATCCAAATGAATTCTAGTACTCTTATACTCATTACAATGAGTGCCATTGACAGACGTCTTCTTTGAACGACATCTAAAACGTACACTAACACTACCTAGGAAACTAGTCTCAGTCTTGTTTTATGCAAATGACATTGTATAGATTAATGTATTTTATCTTTATTATGTATTAAGTTAACAAAATGCGCCTACATGACAGCAAAAACCAAATTTGCTGTACAATACCTACATTTAATTTAGCAACTTGAAACTTATTCAAACAAAAAAAACTGCTTGTTTATAGTGTTTTTAAAGATGACCTAATTCTGTAAGTATTTTTAAGAAAACAACTAATAATTTGTTTACAGTCTAATTAGGTCACATATTAAACTACTATATTCACTAATAAATAATAAAGGTGTTGATAATGTCAAGAACATAGAATTCTATTACCTATTATAAAATGATTTGTATTTATTAGTAATACTTGCTCAATTAAACCTAAGTATCTATTATTATCATTATTTAGCGTAGAAGCAAAATAGTTGGCAGAGCCAATAATTCATTATTTAACTTTTGATCCACCCACTTTAAACATTAATATAAATACTGAATAGCCTTGGCCTTATGTTTATTGATGTTTTGTTCAATTGAATATTTACCTAAACCTAACAACAAAAACATTAAGGGTGTTCCAGGAAGTAGTGTCAAGCGAAAGTCTTAGAGTGAAAATCCACATGTGTCACAAGGAGATGATGCAGAGCTTACATTGAGCATGAAGGTGTACATTTTTTTTTTTTTTTAATTTGTATATAAAACTATATATTTTTTTTGTTATACTGACATTATATAAATTAATTACTTCATAATAAATATGAGTTGTAATTTTATTAGATAAGGGGGCAATAAGTTAAATGAGTGAGAATTTTCGACCCAATACATTTTGATTAAAATTTAGCATATGATCCCTTAATGATAGACCAATAAAATTAATGGTGTATAGCTATTATAGTAAGGAAGTTATTGAAGTTGGTTCGAAAAAAAAGTTGTTTTTTTTTTAAATTGCTCTTGAATAGTCTTTGTAGCATTAAGTCTAGGCTCACTTTATGAAATTCTTTTTTTTTTTTAACAGTGGTCAGTATTACGTCTTTTTCTTTTATCATGTCATATGATACTGTTATTCATCTCTTCATTAATAAAAAAAACAGGCAATCATCTCATTTATTGCAGTCAGTATGAGCAAATAGGTCTCAGTGGTCGCATTTTAGTAGAAAATTAGAAAAATGGCCATAACTCCTTAACTACAAAAAATATCAGAACATGCATGGGGGTGATTCGGGTGCCCCTTAAGGTCCTCTACCACTAGAATTTCGCTTGACACTACTTCCTGGGGCACCTGTATAACCAAAAGGTACTATGATAAACTTCTAAGTAGGTATACTTAAAACTGGAATTCAAGACCAAAAAAATCTACGACAATGTTGCCACTGAAATAAAATGTGTGTACATTCCTTTTTTTTAAAACACACGATAGAATATTATTTTTATTAGTAATTTCGACTCTATAATTTAAAGTAGTAATTTTGTTTACTTACTTTTACATAAATACTAGGCGCCTGAATAAAAACTTAATTATTTCGTAATTTTTGGTTGAAAAACTGGTATTGTGCTTGTATTTCTTCAGGTATTCATAACATTTGGTGCAATAATTTACAATTAAGATAAAATCAAACTAATATTTGATTTAATTTTTTACATACATTTAGCTAATCAACAAAACCGCAGAGTAATAGTGTGTAGCGCGCTTTATGGGGTTTATGGTGGCTAAATATGGTGGTTAAAACTGTTAAAAAAAATATTTCATTTAACCTTTTCAAATTCCTTTCCTGTGATTTAATATGAGGCCTATTACTAAGACTCAGTTGTCCCTGCGATTCCGTGCCGTCACCGTTTTTTAAGCAGTGGTTTGGTCGCCCCTTATAAGGCACGGAAGAGGGAACCAATTAACTGCATAGATGTAGCTTATATTTTTCTGTTTTGCATATTCCAGCCTTCAAGAGGACCCACCCACAGGTGTGTCGGGAGCACCCACCGACAACAACATAATGATCTGGAATGCTGTGATATTTGGACCCCATGACACACCCTTCGAAGATGGCACATTCAAACTGACCATCGAGTTCACAGAGGAGTATCCCAATAAACCACCCACGGTGCGTTTTGTCTCCAAAATGTTTCATCCAAATGTTTATGCAGATGGAGGAATATGTTTAGACATCTTGCAAAACAGATGGAGCCCTACATATGATGTATCAGCTATCTTAACTTCCATACAGGTAATTAAAACATTATATCTATTTTATTTATGCAAATAAAACTTAGTGATCAGTTTCTATTAAAAATAAATAAATAAATATCGTGGGACACATGACACCAATCAACCTAGTCCCAAACTAAGCAAAGCTTGTACTATGGATACTAGGCAACGGATAAACATACTTATATAGATAAATACATACTTAAATACATATTAAACATCCAATACCCGAGAACAAGCATTTGTATTATTCATACAAATATCTGCCACAGCTGGGAATCAAACCCGGGACCTCAAGCTTCGTAGTCAGGTCATCCGGTCGTCAAATAAACTAAAGGGCAACACACACAGAAAGCGTGCGCGGGTCGGGTCGTGTCCGCCGCGTGAGCCGCGCGGATCGTTGTATTCACACAGAGAGCGGGTCGAACTCGCGACGGGCCCGCAGCGGCTATCAATGTTGCCAGTTTAGTGACTTAGTCCCTATAAGTGACGACTTTTGCTAAAATCTTAGCGACCGCAAAAAAGTTTTGACGAATAAAATGGTTTATCTGGCGACTTTTGGAGTACAAATTAAAACAGTTCTAGAACCAATAATAGATACGACATTTTTGTCAACTCGACACAGAATTATACAGTGTCGCGAGATATATGTGGAAAACGACAAACGCGCTTGCGCACCAAGGTCAAACTTTATTTACTTACTTAATTAAATCCAATTTATGTAATGATGGGCGATGGATGAAATTTTAAAAGTGGCTGATTTTTTTTTATCGATAGGAATAAGCTTATACTAGTCAATGGAAAAAGTATCAGTACCAATTAATTAAAAAAATAAAATACTTAGATTTTATTCACGCCAAAATAAACTAGTTACTGCGCATGAATACGGTTTTTAGGGTTCCGTAGCCAAAATGGCAAAAACGGAACCCTTATAGTTTCTTTCGCCATGTCTGTCTGTCTGTCTGTCCGTACGCGGCTTTGCTCAGGGACTATCAGTGCTAGAAAGCTGTAATTTTGCACGGATATATATGAAAACTATCCCGACAAAATGGTACAACGAAAAATGAAGAAAAAATTTTTTTTGGTACCTCCCATAGACGTAAAGTAGGTTTTTTTTTTCTCATCCAACCCTATAGTGTGGGGTCTTTTAAATTAAAACCATTAGGGGGTTACTAAGACGATTTTTCGATTCAGTGATTTTTTTGCGAAATATTGAACTTTAAAGTACAAATTTTCATTAAAATCGAGTTTTAGGGATTTTTAACTTAAGCTTTAGGGATAAATATTTTTGAGAGTTGGTTACTCTGCTCTCGGCCCGCGCGCTGTTTGTGACGGCGGGCGACGGGCGCGGGCCCGCGCACGACCCGTCCCGCGCCCGACCCGCGCCCACGTTCTGTGTGAAGGCCGTCCATATACCGCCATGCAAATACGCCCGTCGCGGGCCCGCGCACGACCCGCGCCCGCTCTCTGTGTGTGTTGCCCTTAAATATTTCTTATAATTTTATATTAGGTACCTTACTTTACTTAATATACAAGTGTAACTATAGATAGAACATTATGAACTTTAAGATAGATCGTTGGTATAGATGATGATGATGATGATGATAGATGTATTTTTTCTCTTATTTTTTTTTTAAATTAATGTGCGAGTGTTTTGGTTTTGTACTGTAAACTTGCATGTGTTTTTATTCAATAAATCCATACTTAATATTATAAATGCGAAAATGTGTATGTTTGTCCGTCTTTCACGTCGAAACGGAGCAACGGATCGACGTAATTTTTGGCATAGATAGTTTATGGGCCAGAGTGACATAGGCTACTTTTTATCCCGATAAAATGCACAGTTCCGATAACCGAATTCTACGCGGGTGAAGCCGCGGGCAAAAGTTAGTAAAAAAATAAATACTTACAAAATTAGTTATAAACTTATTTAAAAAAAATTACCTGCAGCTTTATCTGCACCCGAGGGCATTGCATTTTTTTGAGATAAAAAGTAGCTTATGTAAATCTGCATTATTGTGGCTATCTGTTAGATATTTTTTAAATTGATTTTACTTACAAATAAACACACAAATTTTACTTTGTTGTATTAATATAAATAAAGAATTGACACTGTAGTAGAAACTGATTCTCTTCTCTTTCAATTTATTTTACATAGCCACAAAAATATTTCTATTGCTTCATAGATTAAACAAAAAAAAATGTGTGCCTTTCTCCAATCACCTATGTAATAACACGATGGCCACAGCATTCTTTGTTATTGTGCTGCTGAGGCATCGTCCTGAACGTTATAGCATTGCGTGCTCCCTTACGGAGCCTTAATGATGTTGACAATTCTATACCTGTCTTTGAATTTCAAATTTCAGGTCCATTATAATATGTTATTCGATAAAATGCTTTGAGCTGTCCTATCCTATCCTATGTAGTTGTCAACCTTATTTATTACTTTGCCCTTCAAATCCAAAAAATAATGTAAAGCCAGGGATACACTAGAGAACAAAATATCCCACGACAAGTGTTGGCGACATGTCAAGCGAAGCCGGCCGATTTCGCCTGACATATCTGGCGACACCCGACGTCGTTGGCTACAATCATAGTATAAGAGAACAAGTATGCACACTCCGACCCTTTAGGAGACTTAACTGCCTACTCCGGCGAGGACTCTTAGGGTTGTCTATCGATGTCTATTTTAGATTAATTAATTACCTACCGACAAATAATTTTAGTATGAAAGTTAACTTAAAATTGTCTTATATCTGTGTCTAGAGAAATCAGATTCTTTGCCGCTCTATTATTATTATTATACTAAATTTAAAAATATTATTTATAAATTCGCCGAAGTGGTGATGGCGACTGTGTAGTGTACATACTACTCATGTTTCCACATAATACTATAACTATATTTTAGTAGGTATCTATTACTTTTTGTGTCCTTGCACGAAACTATCACACTAAACTTTATACTACTAATTACAACTATACCTAATACAAAAAATACGTAAGTACGAGTACGCGAACGTAAAAGGTGATCATCTCGCGAAGCGAGCGCAAGACGAGCGAGCTAAAATCAAAACGTACGGCACCGACGGCAGCGCAGCCTTGACTAAAGAAAACTTAATCCTTCTTAAATTATCAGTGTGTGCGTGCGGCGGGTGCGTGCATACCGGCGCCAACCGGCGCGCCCACATTTAAGCCGCGCGATGTACTTTTGTTCGTAGTGAACCTACTTTGTTCTCTTTTACTATGCTACAATGTCATGTGTTGCATTGCAGTGCAAGACATTTGTCGCCAAGTGTATCCCTGGCTTAATGCAAATGCTAATACTTTGTTTGCATCCAATTGTTGCAAACAGAGTTGTCAGTTATATATAGCATAATTAATATTGATTGTGAACATTATTATTTAATTATTAAACAGGTCTTTACATAAACGCTCGTAATATGAATATGAAATACAAAATGACATATTATTGTTTGTTTGTTTTCAGTCATTACTAAGTGATCCAAACCCTAATTCACCAGCGAACTCAATGGCAGCGCAACTATACAAAGAAAATCGGAGGGAGTATGAAAAACGGGTTAAAGCGTGTGTAGAACAATCATTTATTGATTAGCAGGGTATGGGCGGGACCAGTGCTCCACGACAGGCCCGAGGGGTCTCCGACTCGTACCTCCATGTAAATTCATTCATTGGGACAACCATGTAAATTAAATAGTAATTACTCAACACAAACACCGTTTCAATAATATACCAATAAGATTTTTAGTACCTAATAATAAGAATTTAAAATTGAAGTCAATCATATTTTTTTATCATAGAGCCAAGCTAAGCTACATGCTTAATTCTAATGAACAATATATAACACTGACTCCCGTGTTAAGTAAATACGAAAATTAATTTACAGATAATTGTAACACACTTCCCTGAAATCAAATGGGTGAATGTATATTGATGTATCATTATTTCAGAATTTTATATAAATTGGTCTCAGCTAACTTCCTAATCTGCCCAACTAACTGTTTACTAATGTTAAGGCCAGCATCTTGTGCATGAACTATAATATAACTACGTACATACAAATTATTTAAAAAAATATGCTTACGTTTATTCATGTATCAATGTAATTTTTATTGTTTGGCTTAAACAACTTTTAGGAGTCTACCTGCCGATGATAACTAACTAATACCGACTTAATTCTACTTGTCTAATTAAATTGCATCAAAAGCCTTGTATTTACATAAACAAAACCATAATCAAGGCAACGCACTTTGCTAAAATATTGTAAAGATAGTACGTAAAGGTAGAAGTTAAATCATAAGAAGTGTCTGGTTAGTGTCTAAAAATTTAAAATATCATGTTATGCAATAATTATATTAACGAATAATTATACAAAGAATTTGAAGGAACAATTTCATGTCCACACAACTTTGCAATGCCTTCTATAACATTGTTTACCTAAAAGAGTACCAGTCTTATGTTAACCCCTACATTTGGATAAAAAATAACAAAATGTTTTAAATGTAGTGTCAAGATTCTGCACAAATGTTTTCCTCGAGTCTCATTCTGGATGATTCCTCTACCAATGTCCCAATGGATATAATCTGAAATACTGTAGTGATTTTCTTGTTTTCTAATAATGCTAAAGTTTAAAATGAATGTCATAAAGGTTCCAAGGACGTTTTACGTATGTGTAATATTTGTCTTCTAGTAAAATATTATTTTCGGTTTTATAAGGCGTTTTTATTTACCCCTTCCGTTGCTCTACATAGCAGGGATCTTTGCTGAACGTGCTATTTTTGTGAAAACAATAATAATCTGACTGTGGCATGCCATCAAAGCTTAGACTTAGTTTTCATGCGGAAGAGTGGCGGAAGACAATAAAACTCGATGAATTGCAGACATTCGATCATTATCGACGTGCCCAATTATGTTGCGTGCCATTCGTCCGCCATCCCTGTCCTATCGGCGGTTTCAGATTATCGTTTTATACGCGCGTATAAGCAACAACTATACTGAGCGACAAAAAATCTGGCCCTCAAATGTATGCAGAATCGGTAATGTTGTATGAAGGGTGGGCCAAATTTTGTGTTAATTAAATAACTGAAAACCTCAAACCATAAATATATATACATATTTTTAAGTTAGTAGTTGATTACATTTATTTTTGAATATCTTCATTATTTTAAAAGATATTAGTGTGTTTTGCTGCCAGTAATTCTACTTGTTGTTGTTTCTTTAAAAAAATTGGCTCTGTCCATCGGAGGACAATTTTGCCAGTGTCTAGTAGTTTTTGCCGTTGTACGGTAAAAAAATTCTAGAAAACGAAATATGAGAGGTAATGGTGGATGAAATAGGATGCACCAGTAATTCTACTTAATTTCTAACTCTACTCTCATGATTTGTACCTATTTGTCAGTTGCGCTTTGACGTTTTTAAAAGGAAATCACACAGTGGCAGCAAACGGGCCGGACCTCGCTAAAATATTTAATTGGCGCCTGTTGCAGTCGCAACTTTTAGACTGGGCACAATAAAAAAGAGATTTAATAACACAAACACAGCCTAATTTAAAACATACTGTAATCGATTCTACTCTCGATTCTGAGCAAACTACTTTCTGGTTTTCAGTTATTTAATTAACACCTTGTATTAAGCTCGTACCTATAAGCGCAGCGTGAGCGAGAACATATGTCCTTTATGGTGCGTCCACACCGGGCAAACGAAGGATATTCAACGTTGGCTCCGCACACTCGTTAATTGGCCTTCGAAGGTGCGTCAAACTTCAAGCAAACATTCGTTGGCACCTGATTCTGGCTTGCATTCCCAATTTAAAAATGGACGACGACGATATGATTATAATTGATAGTTTTATGTACTGTAATGAGCTCTCCATACTTTAAGTGACGTAAACGGCGTGAAATGTAGACGAGGAATACGGGAGGGAATCAGACGTCTACGCTACGCTCTTTCGCTTCAACCTGAGCGTTCGTTCGTTTCGTCGTTGGCCTTCGGCGACCGTCCACACTGGATTCGGTGTAATGGTACAATTCCTTTGATGTTACCGCCACGCTCCGGATCTCCGGCGAACGCCAACGGTCGGTCGTTGGCGTTCGCTAACTCGTCCACATAGCAGGGCTACTACGAAACACGAAGTTCGTGTCGTGCGGTCCCTCTGACACTTACACTATTTAATACGAGAGCGAGAGGGACGGTACGATACGATCTTCGAGTTTCGTAGTAGTCCTGTAGTACCAACGAACACATTCGTTGGCCCGGTGTGGACGCGGCTTTAGACCAAACACGCACAAATGAGGGCGTACAGAGGTACGCGTGAGGGCTACTACGAAACTCGAAGTTCGTATCGTACCGTCCTTTTCGCTCTCGTATTAAACAGTATAAAGGGACCGCACGACACGAACTTCCAGTTTCGTATTAGCCCTGCTGCACGCGTGTTCGATTTATGTAGCGCGTGTAAGCGCGTATTTCAAAAACGAGCGCATACGCGCAGAACAAACAAAACGCTAATCTGAAACCGCCCTATACCTATAACCATGCGACCACGCCCCATCTCGGCCATCTCCCATTAGTAATTTCGTGTAACAAAGAGATGTAAAGACGTATCCGCGGAACGATTTGCAGTAAACACTTTATTTTATGCCTGAGCCTGAGCAAGATTTTTATAGTAGTTTAAGGGGCTGTTTTACCATCCCCTGATTAGCGTTAACCGACGGTTAAATGTGATGCCGTCTCCGTCTATTCGAACAAAACAAATAGAGACGGCATCACACCTAACCCCCAGTTAACACTAATCAATGGATGGTGAAACAGCCTCTAAGTTTATTCTTCCCCGTTATGCAAACTGCCTTCATACAATCAGCAGAATGTCGCCACGCACTGAGGGTTGCGAGTTACCGGCAGGGGACAGCCCTCTCCCTCACCGCACACCTACACTTCATCACACAATGTACTGTATGTCATCACCCTGTGGCCAATTTATTTCCTAGTTGTTATTATTACGCCATACCTGTAATAAACCCCCCACACTAAAAATAAAGATACATAAAGTAACCAAGCCTCAAACATTTTCAGTGTGGTGGAGTGGCGTCTCGTCTCCTAATTTAATTTCTACTCTTTTTGGACCAACTCTTATGTTTAAGGTTATATGGTAGGAAATAAAAGAAACATGAAAAATAAAATATGATATTTATAAAAAGAGCATTGGATTCATATACAAAGTTTACCTACATATGCAATAAATTCGGTAATCTATGGAAATATGAATTTATTCTTCATCCTTAGGATTATTTAAAGTACATCCTCAATTTCAAATAAAATTATATTAAAGATCTTAATTAGCATTATAAATTATAAGACAGACTAATCAACATTTTGCTGTAACTGCTGACCCAGTTGGAACTTACCATACAATGGTCAAATAAAATGTATAATAATTAAATTAAATAGAATCATGCTACATAAACCACACTTATCACATTAAAATCTGAGTTTTTAAATGTTACAATCTTGGGATATTGGCATCATCTTGTTTTCATGTCTTCCTTCAATTTGTAATGTATTAACTCCATACAGACTGTCGCGTCTTCGGCGCTGTCGTGGCCATCCACAGAGTTTTGAATAATTTTCTTCAAGTGCTCAGAAGACAAATTTCTTAGTGCTCTTTTATATGGTGGGCCCATTTTATGAGGAAACATAACACTTGTGTCAATAACAGTGTCATGGATAAGTTTCAGAGCTTTGAAGTCAGATTCCAAACTATGACCTATCAGTATTGTTTTGCTGCTGAACATGGCAAGCATAGCTGCTTGTACTTCTAGCAAGGTTGTTTTTACTTCAGCCATGTCTTCTTCAGTTATTCCAGAATATCTTGTGTTATAATCGACAATAGGATGAAGAGGCTTCACAAGTGATTCATAAATCACTTTGCAGGCAGAGTTTATTACTGTAACTCTGGTCAAATCCAATCCATGTGTGGTATAGCACATTTCACAATCTAAAGAATAAACCCCATAATCATCTGATATCTTTTCAGGTGGTAAAGTTCTAACATATCCCTTCAAATTATCATAATCTAAATACTCATGTACATGACTGGGAGCTACACAGCATCCATCAGACATTCCATCTTGGCTACAGCACTGATATCGTGCTTCGCCACGAACTCTGTATTTGTTGTTGGGATGATAGATACATTCCTCTTTTACAGCAGCAAACCCTTTCTTATCTATCATAAATTCTTTCTTACATCTACAGCATGTTCTTATATTTCCTAGAGGTGGTTTTTGTCTATTTTGTACATAAATTTTTGCTTTCCCTTTTTGTCCATTAGGATGAAGTCTAGGAAAACCATTACTTTCAAGTTGTTCTTCAGTTAATATCCATTTTTTAATATTGCTGTAAAGTTTTGCACCACTGAACTCTTTTGAATCAATGAGTCTTTTATTTTTACTCTCAATACTCCAAGATCCAGCACTCCCAGTTTTTCCTGATATAGCTTGTGGCAGTTTCTGAAAAGCATTGCAATCTGATCCAGACTTTTTTACTCCATTGCATTCTTGCAGTTCTTTTTTGAGTCTACTTATGGTTAGTACAGCAGAATTTTTATATATCTGAACTGTGGAACATTTTTTACTAGTGGATAACTCTTCATGCTGTGCTCTGGCATATGCATCAACTGCTGAAAGATATATGTTAATGCACTGATCTATCATCATATTCAAATATGTAGACCTAATATTAGCTGGGATTTTTGAAGCAAGTGGTTCAAGGACTCCAGGTCTGTCTATAAATTTATCATTGGGCATATGTGCAACTCTCTGTACACCTTTTTTTACAGTTTGTATCACAGTTGAACTAGTAGATGGTTTTGCTACAGTTTGACTGGGTGGTATAGTTTTCTTGGCATTCATCATTGTCGCTGCATAAGGCACATGTGCAATACGTATTTTAGAGCTACTAGCACTTGAATTATTTCTAACTGCATCTACTTTAAGCAATAATTGATCACTATTGGAGGTGTTATTTGTGTTCATACTATTCTTTGCAGCATGATATTCTTTTATCTTGACTAATCTTTCTGCCATGGCTTGAGCAGCATTTAATTTAAAATCAGGTTTGATTGGAGGCTTCGCTACTACTCTTATGTTTTTGTCAGCTGTTCTAGATATTCTCTTCTTTCCAGAGACATACTCATCATCATGCTCTTCTTGTATTTTATTTTCCAAATCTTCCAAATTTTGAGTCTTCTCTGTGGGAACATACTCTTCAAATATTCTCTTACATTCTAAAGCTATTGTTTCTTCATCTGACTCAGAGATATCATATGTTTCTTCATCATTGTGGTCAACACTAATATCATCCGAAATGTAGTTGTTATCAGTGTCTGATATACCATTAATAGAATCATTATCCTTTTTTGATTTCTCTTTTTTATCCTTTGATCTCTTAGAACTATTACGAGATTTACTTTCTTTATTTGTCCTATCAGAGCTGCTTTTAGAGCTGCTGGAGCTTTTTGAATGCCTTTCAGAACTTTTAGTAGACTTTTCTGAATGCTTTGCCCCTCTATCACTGCTTTTCGAACTAGTATGTTTTTTATCTTTGTGCTTATCCTTTTTTTCATCTTTACTTTTTTCTTTATCCTTTTCTTTAGTTTTACTTTTATCCTTATCTCTATTTGAACTTTTGTGACTTGATTTTCTATCAGAACTTCTGGACTTCTTTTCGTCTTTTTCCTTATTATGAGAATTAGTTCTATCCCTTTTACCCAACTTGCTTTTTTCATGTGATGATTTCTTGTTTTCAATTTTATTAGATTCCGGTTTTTCTTTTTTACATATTTCATCATTGTTATTTTCTTTGTGGCTCTTTGATGATTTTTTGTTACTGGTATCTTTAGTTTCGATATCCTTTGTTTCTTTAGTTTGATCTTTAGGTTTTTCTTCATCTAATATTTGATCTAATATGTCAAATTCTGGACCGAGATCATCTAATCCATTTAGGTCATTAGCTAGTTTTTGTTTTTTGATTTCTGGTTCATCTTCATCACTAGAAAAACATGGAGCGAGGGACCGAGGTGTGGGCTGATAGGTAACTGATGGGACATCCTTTTTGGTTGCTACTTTGGCTGGCTTGTATTCTAACACATTCTTTTTTTTACCCACACTCTTATCTGATGGAATGTAATTTACTTTGTTCGAGGTCTGGTTTTCATCTGGGGTGTACTCTGGCAGCTCAGTCTCAACACCAGGTAAATACTTCTCTGTAGACTCAATTCCACCTTTAGGGGTATATGGATCCAGTTGTATAGTCTCAGTACTTCCCGGTGTATACTTCAAAGGTGGAGGTATGAATACAAAAGGTTTGGAAGAAATATCATTATCAAAATTTCTTTTGATAGGTAAACTTGCAGGTTTCCTTGGGTGTAAGGAACAGGGATATGTCTCTTCTTAGGATCGTTAACCTCTTCAGTGTTTACAGTGTCTGAATTGTTTATTTTTTTCAGCTCTGAGATAGGGGTTGGATTGTATGTAGCTTTAGGCACAGTGGCAACAGTACCCGCTTTGTTAGGGTCTTCGATGCTCTCTGCGGCGCTTACTTGAGGTAATGATACTGCCGATGATGATTCTGTTTGTTGAAGAACCTTTTGCACCGCCGCCGATACCAGTTTCTGCAAGATCGCTCCACTTTCAATCCCATCATTCGATGAGCTATGAAAATCTTTCTTAACATGACGAAAATGACAATAAGGTCTCTCACATAGGCCACTGTCATAAAAAGGACAGTTGAGTGCTTTAAAGTAGCCTGTCGAAGGAAGCATTCTATTCTGTATTTTCAATTTGTACAAATAAAATACAAAAATCTGAAAATAATAGCCACTATCCACTCCATTTGACACTTGTATCTGATCACCACACCACAGACAGCGTATAGTATCTGCAAGGCTACTACGAAACTCTAAATTCGTATCGTACCGCCCCTCTCGCTCTCGTATTAAATAGTGTAAGTGTCACAGGGATCGCACGACACGAATTTCGAGTTTCGTAGTAGCCCTGGCTACTTACTACGAAACTGGAAACTCGAAGTTCGTGTCATACGGTCCCTCTGACACGTATACTATTTAATACGAGAGCGACAGGGACGGTACGATACGAACTTCGAGTTTTGAGTTTCGTAGTAGCCCTGCTGCTGTAGTGATACAACCATAGAAAACAATTATAAAATGACATTTTAAAGTTTAAGCAACTATATCATTACCTCAAACAGAATTTAACAGAATTGCTGGACAAAAAATGTCGTGTTACTTACTGTTATTAGTCTATAAACCAACTCTTATACTAAAATTATAAAGAAGTTCATCAAAACGCACGAAGAAATATTTGCGAAAGATTGTCCTCAAACTTTAATGTTTATGTCCTTAGGCAATTAAGGTGTACCTTATGCCATACTTTATAACATGAACATTAATAATGTCATGGTCAGCCCCTCTCAAATTTCATAATACTCTTTCACAAGAACTAACTTGTGTAGAATGCAATGCAATGCAATGAAGGTAGCAATCGTGAGGAAGTTACAGCGAGAATTGTCTTTACCATGGTTTTTTACTGAAGAAAAACCATGGAACTCATTATCAAAGTTTTGCACTTTATACCACTTTCCTTTAGACAACTGTCAAAACTTTTGACAGATCTGTTAGATAAATTCGTGAGCTTGTTTGAGTACGGTTATCCCGACTTTGGAGTATAATAATAATAATAAGTATTGCAAGATGCTGGAAGAAGTGGTGCAAGATTACGCAGCTTACCTCAAGTTGGACCTATCAAGTGGATTCCAGACAGTCCAGGATGTTATCGACAACATGTTGACGCGGCTGGAAGAGTTAACAAGTGTGCTACAAATTATCAAGACGAAGAACAGTGAATGTGGATCCGCTCTTACGGAGGATATTACTAAATACCGGAGCGAAATAACAATATTATCAAAGAAAATAAATACAGTAAATGATGTCATTATTAGACTTACCAACAATGTTGATATTGTTGAAAAACAAGTGGAAAAGGCAGAGTTTGATTTCAGTGTTCAAAATGATAGCAAGATCAAAAGTTTCCTGAAGCCTTTTTTGATGAGGAACAAGGACCCTGTGTCAGCAGCTCCTACAGTTATAACTCCGCCTGATAAAGTAGAGTTACAAAGTGTTCTTAATAACTTTGAACAAAATATTGAATAAATAAAACAGATACATTATTAATATGTTTAATGAAAAAACGTGTTAATGAACAGAAATGTAACAAAATGAGCCTTAACTATATTAAATTATCACATAAAGGGTGTTATTATTGAGTTCCTGTGGAACCAAAGCCTCCATCTGCTCTCTTGGTCTCAGAGAGGCTTGCAACTTCCACCAAGTCTGGATAGAAGATTCTTTCACAAATGAGCTGTGCTATTCTATCACCTTTGGCAACATTAAAATCTTGATCACCATGATTAAACAGCACTACCCCTACATTTCCCCTGTAGTCTTCATCTATTACACCAGCTGTAAAAGAAAAGCGTGATTGACTATAAACCTCTGAATAGCTATAATTTTAGTCAGTGTAGAAAGCAGTTGAGCACTTAGTATAGTACAATAATTTTAATTGTTACAGTAACACTTCCCATCATCATCATTATAATTAAGTTCGAGCTAGCTCTCTTGTTGATGGTAGTAATCGCCATTTTGTATGCCTCTCTGCCAATGCCTTCAGCTCCTGATAAGACTATAGTTTCCAACAATAATAAAATAATTAAAATGGGTCAAATAATTAAATAATACTTGGTTTACTTTTAAGACTGACCAGTGTGCAGTGGACAATATTTAGAATGATATCCAAAATTTTAACTACATAAGTTCTCTAATTTGGGGTTAAGAAGTTTCTATTTGAGGGTTAGAAGAAACTAGCAGTTATTTAATAAAAAAAAATCTACAAATTTAGCACAACAGTTTATTAAGTGCACTTGGTTCCATTGGTGCTACGAAACAGAGAAACCAATGAAAAGTCTATTTTTACAATGAGGGTGTATGTGACAGGCTATTTTACACTAGTATTATGAGGTCTGTTTGATAACATAAAACATTTTGTACCTTTGGTAGTACAAGGGCAAGATTGTCTAAAAATTTTAAAAAAGTGATTCAGTTTCTTCAACTGTAGACAATTTGTTCCAAAAAAGGAACTAAAAGTCTTGAATTTTTTGTAATAATAAAGTGTGTAGTGTCACTGCAGGACAAATAGACAGACCTAGCCTATGTTAGGCGACATGGAAATTCACTATGTGAGAAATCTGAATTTATTCTATTCTATGGTCCTTTTTACATGTAGTAGTAATGGTATTGAAATTTCATTTACAGAGTTTTCTTAAGTATGTTGCCCATACATTTCTGTTCACAATTCAAAATGATCTACCTATATGAAAATCTTATGAACACAATAACATATTCATTGTCATATTCCTCATTTATATGAAATTTACTCACCTCCAACATCTATGAAGTTTTTAACAGCTAAGCCTGAGCGAGGAGCAACTCTGCCATAGCAGCCAGATGGTAATTCAATTTGCAAGTCGGTCTTAACCAACCCTTTACCGCGAGCAGGAATCACATAATCGTAAGCACTGAAAAAAAAAATTACCGTAAGCAACAATTAGTAGCCAATGATACAGATCCTCTCAGATCTTTTTCTCTCAATTGCGATTGCTGAATACTTAAAGGAAAAAGATGTATTTTGGAATACAAAATGTGATCGGTATTATGTGATCGGAATAAAAACCTACGGAAGAGGAACGACAATAATGTGGACATTTAGGTTATACAAGTTATGTGGCATTTGATTTTACTAATATAATTACGCCTAAAACCTTTTATAAGCAGCAGTTTTATTGGTTTGTCAATTACCTTTTTAAGTCAAATCCCGCAGCTTTGTCCGAACCTTTAACAGGTGGGAAAGCATGCTCGCTTAAACGAGTGAACTTAAGAGTAGTTTGCACTTCAGAAGGCATTTTAAACAGTCTTAGGATTTTTAAAAAAGAATACAGCTTTACTTATCACTAGGATAATAAACCTTACGGTTGTGACTAACAAACAAACAATGTTGACAATACGAAATGCTTAGTTGGGTTGGTTGTGGTTGATGTTGTAGAAGCAAAGAAAGGCAAAGGCAAATGCAAACAAAGGTAGAGGAGTAGGGGAATGGAATTGGCGCGAAAATAAAACCGTCAAACAAAACCACCAAGATCTCCTTTGACAGGTATTCTGTGTAGCCAGCTAAAATTTTTAAAAACTCTAGTTTTCTTTTTTATTGTCGGAATGTCACATAATGAGGGCTATCGTTTTTTGTCTCACTAGATGGCGCACTGTTGCGTGAGGTTTTTAAGTATGGCTTTCAAAGTCTGTTATTACGGGCGTGAAAACAAAGTTTAGATTAAAATCATATTTAATACACCTTAAAACCGTACCATCAAAATATCGAACATGCCACAGTGTTGCATAGTCCCCGTTTTGTTCGGAAAAAAGGGAGGACAAAGGTTTCCGAAAGACAAAACTGTCTCAAAACACAGACATTCATTGCCCCGGAACGCATATTTGCCATAATTAATTTCAGATATTACAAAATATTCACACAATTATTCTAATTATAAATAAACCCGCGTAGCTCACTCAAAAACTATGAGATTTGACATTTCGGAGACCTCACGCTACACTAGCGCCTCTAGTGGCGAATTCATTCGCTATAGCACTCATTGGCCAAGTTTACATGCTTTAGGTGCAAGTAATGCAAGATCTATTTCGAAATATATAAATACCTTGTTGAGTTTCTTGTCAACTAAAGTTTTTCTAAATCAGTGGTAGATTTCTCTACGTTCATGAATAAAGTTGTTATGCCCAAGCAAAGCACAACACAGCTAAAATGAGCAAATGTAGAGATATTTTTGTAGGTCTAGCAAGACTGCACTAGCAACAGCTTATAAAACTGTTGGAGTGTCTATTTAAAACGCATTTTCTTTTTCTCGTAAATGTCCGTAAAAGTCGTCATAGAAGTCATAGATACAAGCCATTTGTTCAAGATGTTTGCCGGTATCTGTACAGAAGGTTGACAGTTAATCTAAAATGAAATAGATCCCTCCCAAAGAGATACGAGATAAATAAAAATGAACGGTAAAATGTGTTGCTAACTGCAAAACTCGGGAACGGCTGGACTGATTTCGCTCATTATTTTTTTGTTGTGTTCGTTATTGTCAGGAGAAGGTTTTTATGGAAGGAAATACAGAAAAAATCAACGGGGGTGAAGCCGCGGGCAACTAGTGTCTAATAATGTATAGATAATGGCATGGACCCTTTCGTGCGCGAGTCCGACTTGCACTTGGCCAGTTTTTTTTCTCTCTTTTCGTAGTTTTTTCAAATACATAAAACAAGTAGTGACGCTAAATGTGAAAAAAATAGAAAATATACACGGGAGACATCGAAATAAGGCACCTTGTATTCAGTCAGTCTTATACACCTCACTGAACACAAGGTATCGATTTCGATGTCTGCAACCAAATTTCTGTTCCTAAAGCTGCGTTTTCACCAATATCTTTGATCCCTTTGCAGTCGGGTAAAAAAGAAAAAAAAAAACATTAGCCAATGTTACACATGCTCATTATGGCGCGTCCACACCGGGCCAACAAAGGTGTTCGTTAACGCCACGCTTCGGATCGCCGGCGAGCCATCGTTGGATTTCGCTAAACCGTCCACACATAATACTACATGATACTAAAGGAGTGTCGGAGTCGATAAGCGGATTCGGTACCGCAGGGCTACTACGAAACACGAAACTCGTATCGTACCGTCCCTCTCGCTCTCGTATTAAATAGTATAATAATTAAATAGTATCTGCAGGGCTACTATGAAACTCAAAACTCGAAGTTCGTGTCGTGCGGTCCCTCTGACACTTATACTATTTAATACGAGAGCGAGAGGGGCGGTACGACACGAACTTCGAGTTTCGAGTTTCGTAGTAGCCCTGCAGAGGGACCGCACGACACGAACTTCGCGTTTCGAGTTTCGTAGTAGCTCTGCTGATACCGGAGCTGCAGGGCTACTACGAAAATAATGAACCATGAAAATATTTTTCTACCAGTTGGAAGTCGGTCGGTGCCTCAGCACGAGCCAGCAGGAGTGGACCTATAGTCATGTAGCGACTCCTAGCGCCATCTAGTGAACAACAATAGAAACTCCGACCATGTTTTACATCGCGCTATCGAAGTTTCTCAACGCGGTCGCATATATACAAGTTCCGACGCTCTTCTTTCGGACTTCGGTCCCCAGGCATAACACTTGCCTGGAGAGAGCTCTCTATTGGAGCCTCCCCCCATAGTCATCTACCTCACCTACGCACTATACCTATGTTGGGCTTGAACTATTATCTATTCTGTGGTTGAGCTTCAATCATCAATCAGTCCTGCTGGTTCGTGCTAAGGCACCCAAACACTACCTACAGTATAGGCACCGACCGACTTCTCAGACTGGTAGAAAAATATTCACATGGTTTTCGGTTAAATTTTTTGTTATAATTTTTTTCATTTCATCAGCAACTGCGTTAAAGACTGTCTGTGGTCTTCATCATCAGTTGCACGGCGTAAAATGGCTTATTATGCGATTATTAAGCGGATTCTACATGTGTATGTACCTATATTATCATCATGCATGATTATTACGACTTCACAAAAAATGTTTAGAACCCCTTCTTCTGGGACCTTCTAGAGTCCAATGTTATCTTGAATGGACTTATAGTATAGTACCTGGGCGGGCGGTAACCAGCGTTTTCCCAGATAATACCAAGCTAGATCGATTTTTCATCCCCGAAAACCACTAATTACCAAATTTCATCGAAATCATTGGAGCCGCTTCCGAAATCCCCGAAATATATACTTATACAAGAATTTCTCGTTAAAGGTCACGAGTCACGGACACTAACCAGTAGCACAGTGTAAGAAAATGTAGTTCTTTAGACTTTGCCAGTAGGTAGATTATTCGGTAAACCGGTTAAATAATATGTTAACGTAGTGCTGCTATTAAGCTATGCAAATTATTACATAATTGATGGCATAAAAGATATAAATCTATAACTGAGATTGTTGTACTTAACCCTTAATTTGACAAAAATAAAACCGGCCACGAGCGTGTCGGACACGCCCGAATTAGGGTTCCGTCTTGAGCGAGCGCGCGAGACCAATCATTCATCTAAGACGGAACCCTAATTCGTTAAGGGTTCCGTAGCCATTACGAAAAAATTAAGTAATATTTTTCTAAGGATTTCGTACTTTGTACGGAATATTCCAAGTTTAGGTATATTTTATACCTTAGGCTGCTATTTACTCTTAAACTACTAATAATTCTCAAGAAAACAACCGTTCTAGTTTTCCTTGTAAGTTTGATATATAACTTACTACCATCCTAATTTTTTTCAAATTTTCCCACCCATCGGTTTAGATTTTAGAGGGAGGGGGGGGGACGCTCGATTTTAATGAAAATTTGCAATAAAATTGAATATTTTCCAAACAAATCACTGAATCTTAAAATCGTTTAGCAACCCCGTAATGGTTTTAAAAGACCTAATGCAACGATACCCCACAATACAAGGTTGGATGAGAAAAAAAAACACCCCCACTTTACGTCTATGGGGTACAGTAAAAAAAAAATTGTTTAAAATTTTTTATTGTACCATTTTGTCGGCATAGTTTACATATATATTCGTGCAAAATTTTAGCTTTCTAGCATCGATAGTTCCTGAGCAAACCCGCGGACGGACAGACAGACAGACATGGCGAAACTATAAGGGTTCCGTTTTTGCCATTTTGGCTACGTATCAAAAGTTTGTGATTCAAGCCTCGTCGTAATTTTGGAGTCCTAAAAATTCTATCTATAAAAAAAAACAAAAAGCAAGCCTTAAATTTTGTCAAATACACTGCCAATAAGGGTTAAGACGGTTCCTTCTCAAGTCTTTAAACAGAGGGGCTACTATACCACGAAGTGCAAAACTCGAACTTCGTATGTTGCCGTACTGCTGACGCTTATGTCATTTAATACGCGAGTGAAAGGGATGGTGCGATACGAACTTCGATTTGCGAGTTTCGTAGTAGCCCCTCAGAATCTAACGAATGTGTTGTCGATGACATGACCCTGCCCATAGGCTTCGTCTTCGTGGTACATTGCAAGTTGTAAAACTGTTTTTGTCTAGATTTAGTCAGATCGCAAATGCAAAAATATTCGATTTTACACGAAGTTATTACTATGTTTATAAGCTGAACCTGTACCTAACCTACCCTAGGTGCCTAGGGTAAGCTGGCTCAGAGGGCCTACTCCGAAGTTCGAAAATCGAAGTTCGTATTGTACCGTCCCTCTCGGTCTCAACTTCGAGTTTCGAGTTTCGTAGTAGCCCTGCAGAGGGACCAAACGACACGAATGACGAACTACGATTTTCAAATTTCGTTGTACAGTCAAGGGCAAAGATATTGACACGGCCAAAGTTGCAAAAATATGTATACACAACTTTAATATTAACAGCATAAAGTCGTGTATACATATTTTTGTAACTTTGGCCGTGTCGATATCTTTGCCCTTGACTGTAGCAGATGAAAGTACTAAATCAGCAGGGCTACTACGAAACTCGAAGTTCGTGTCGTGCGGTCCCTCTGACACTTACACTATTTAATACGAGAGCGAGAGGGACGGTACGATACGAACTTCGAGTTTCGTAGTAGCCCTGCTGACGCTTATAGTTTAATACCTACGAGAGCGAGAGGGACCGCACGACACGAACTTCGAGTTTCGTGGTAGCCCTGCAGAAATACTTTTATGTAGGTGCGTGTAATGTGTATGTATTTTAACTCTTTTATTGTCCAAAAGAAAAGAAACAAAATACAGTTGACCAACTTTGAGATACTGGTACCAAAGGCGGACTTATCTCTTTTTGGGATCTCTACCAGTCAACCTTTGAGTGGTTTAATTCTTTATGTAGTTAATTAATTGATTAACTCAATATTAATCTATAATATATCATTGCTAAAATATTTTGTTCTGTTAGTAGTAGACAGACATACAGACAGAGAGATAAACAAACATGGCCGTCGATTTATCATTCGTAGCCATCGATGCACATTGTATGTAGGTAAGGTACTATATTTACTTAGGAATTAGCACGAATTAGATATATTCTGGGGACTCTATTCTAATTAATTGCTATTATGACCAGAAGAAGAACGAAGCTTGTGACACTTGGGACGTGTTTTAATAGTTAGGTAGATGCCAATCCGATTTTTTACCCCACGGAGTTTGACCCAAACAATACAAAAAAATTCTACCTGCGATAGAGGGGGTCTCGGATATGTGCTTTAAGGATAGTGAACGACCGATCAACGGCGATTATCCTCGTTCTTAGTCAGTTCAAGAAAAATGTCCACAGACGACGGGGACCGCGTCGATCAATATTTCGTTCAGAGGTACACGGAAGTTTGCATCATAATTCAATACCGCTTAAATTTGAATCACAAGGGTGACCGACGCCGCGATTTAAGGACGATTCTGACGCGGACTCGCACTAACTTCAAACAAAAAGCTCCGACGAGCACAGGAGAGCTTGGTGTATTACAGTGATTCATCGGGTGAGCCCCCAGAAGGGGAGATTTTTATATTTACATCGTGTCCCTCGCGGCATGCGCGGCGCCTCTCTGCCAGTCGTGCTACTACAGTTTCACACACGAACACCAGCGCAATAAAACTCGTGTAAATATTACTCATACTACAAGATTCTACATGGATTGTTACTATTCAAAATATTATTGTGTCAACAGAAGTGTTGTGCGAGTAAATTATTATAAAAACTTGTGATTTCATAGTGAAAGCCATTGAAAACAGTGATAGTGAATTGTTTCGCTTCGATCCAAGGAAATGCCGCCCGTTCCCTTTCAATGTATTTCAGGAAGCGTTTCAGCAAGGAACTTTTCTCGTTCTCATAACTCACGCTAGAGGTCAGTAAAGAATTAATAAACTACGTAAAGTATTCAAAAGTACTTTTTGGACTACAATGCTCAGTTGTGTATATCTAGCTAGGTTTGAATAGGATTCAAGCACCGGCGGGCATTATTTTATTACCATCCCTTCTCCGCCCTTTACGCATGATCGACCGGTAGAGTTTTGGGGTTCACTGCGATGCGAGTCGTAACTAAGTATATAGGTATACAATATGGCTAGCTACGCGCGACGGGTGTAATAGCTACACAGAAGGGTGCCTAACTATATAATAGTAGGTAAGTATAGTACTATCACAGAATAGGTAGGTAGATAGTGTAGAGAAGTGTACACACGCAAGCAGCCATAGAGTAACTTATATATTGGGAGCAAGCAGCTATTCTATTCCATCGAATTACTCCAAATTGCTCGTCAGTCGAATGGATAGAAATTTATCATACTTATAGCATGTCTACTTAAGTCAATAGGTAGGTAGGTACAAGGTTATAGAGAGTAGCTTTTACGTTCTTTTACTCTAAACTTTAACTACCTACCTACTCCTTAATTAGCAATAAGAAGCACCTATGTAGTAAGTAGTTTTAAGTATGTACATATTACCTGGGTAGGTACACGCTTTAAATCTTAAATTCGCAACGGATTCTAATTCTAAAGGCGGTTTTCACCATCCAGAGATAATTTTAATGTTTATTTTTATAGGTATATGTATGTATACCTATTAAATATGGGTAAAATAGCGATACCTTTTCGGGAAAAGGAGGTGAAAAATCAGAAGATCTTTAATTACTTCGCCTCGTTTTTTAGGGTTCCGTAGTTTATTTTTCATTGGGGCACTTGCGAAGCCGCAGGTCGCTCGCTAGTCATGTTCATGTGTTATAAACTTAGATAAAAATTATTATTAATCAAATAAACAATCATTTTAGGCCGATACTGTTTTTAAGATAGGTACATAGGAGATGGCTTCATGACGAATAAATAAAAATAATTAGGCAGGCTGTACCTAATGTAAGATATTTTGCATTTAATTAGCCTAAATATTAAAACCCATCCATCTGATTATGGCTAGAACTGCCGATTGCAAATTTGAAACAGGGCAAAAAAAATTTGGGAAATAAAATTGGTTAGGTATGTAGGTACGTACGTACTACTTACCTACGTACTTTACTATGTGCTACTTAATATTTTATTGACACTAGTACTTTACTTAACTATTTATTCTTTATCTAAAATCAAATTGGGTACCTACCTTATAATATACGTTAATCATAACATTGTACAGGTACTTGGTACCTAAGTAGTGAGAAGATAATGCCTGAAGCGTTAAATTCCATTTCAATCTAAGCTCCAAGTACCTACCTACAAATCTATAGGTAACTTCATTAAGTTGTGTGACGACTATACTTATTAAACATAGGTACACCTATCTATCTAGGTACTATGAATTCTAATAATCTACAATACCCGTCGTGGATCAATCAAAAACACAGCAATGTTCGTATTTTATCGTAATTCAATCAAGCGAATCAAACAAAATCGTTGAATGCCTGCTTCGTCGCGCAGATTATAATTATATAGATCAACGTTTTTATTGATACCGAAATGAGTGAGGCGTCTGTGCAGTGAATAGCGAGCGACATGTTTGTTTTCATACCGGTCCGAATTAACGTTGCGATTGGTTCAAAATCCATAACTGGCCTCCGAGAGCCAGGTGTCGTTCACACCGCGGCCTCGCGCGCGCCTCGTCTCGTTAATCACTCGTGCTCGCTATTGTTAACGCACGGTGTACAGCCATCTTTGTCAAATTATGGACGATTCCGATTGATTTCAATAAATAATTGTGTTTGTGGTGTCTAAATGAAACAAAACACGGTTTTAGTGATCTTGACGTTTTGTGTTGCGAGACGAAGGGACATTCTCTTTTGTTTTACTACTAACATCACTGCGTTGAATGGAAGCGTTACGACTTACGGCGTTAACGACCATTAAAATGATGGATGATGTCGTCTTTTGCAAAAAGAGTGCAAAGTGATCGTTATAGTAAATAATGTGAAGGGCGCATTTAGTGTTTATGTTTGGGCGTGCTTGTGATGAGAACTGCGTCGTAATTTGTCGTACACATTGCATAAATGAGTGGAATGGCGTTGCGGAGCGCGCGGAGCGGAGCATGCGCGCCAGTTGCCTCACGATCTCCGGGAGCGCATTGAGTGTCCTTCGTTTACGTGTTCGGCAAAATGGGAAGGTCGAGATTCCCTGGCAAACCTCTCAAATTCCAGAACAGAAAGCGTATTAGTGTATTATCGGGTGCAGTGTATCAGGAGAATGCTACGGAGGGCCAGCCGCCCGCTCGCGGCGGGACCGCCAATGTTTTCGCTGGGGATAAAGAGGTAAACCTCCTTCGCTCTGATTAAGTGTTTTTGACAAAAGCGTTATATAAAATAAGGTGAAAATATATGCGGAAATGTTGTGTTTACGTAACGACCACTAGCACAAACGAGAAGGCGATCGTAAGAAGCGTCAAATACGACAACGTACTTTGACATTTCAATGTTCTATTTCATGTCAACAGAATTTTAACTCACGAAGGTGTTCATTCCCAATTTTTGGCTATGAATAAATGTATTATTATTATTCCCCTCAATGTCGGCCTTAGGGCTTGGGATAAATGCAGTGAGCTTGTTAATATTTTGAATTACATACCTAGTAACGTTGTCACACCTTAGTACCTATGTATTTAGGATGTGTTGTTTATTGTAGCATCCTTATTTATATTGGTAGTAAAGATAACTTATTTACATAATGCACCTAATTAATTGGCTAGTCTAGGTCACACTAATTTAATACCCCTAAAACTAATAACCTATAAATGAGTTCAAATTTGACACAACATGGACTGATCATTGATGCTCTCCTTTTAGTAGGTATCATGTAGAGTAGACCAAAATATATATCAGACACATCAAAACCAATTATCACATGAACACAGGAACATCCCAAAAGTCAAAAATAGTCAAAATGTTTCAGATTGCATAAAACATTTCTTTAGAGAATTTAGTCAGTTTTATAATTAAAATGGTGACCTTGTCCACATTTTTGAACAGAGAATACATGTGTCTTTACTTATCAGTAAATGACTTATCACCCTTAGAGCTTCGAATAACATTTGGTATATTTGATACATTTTCAGGAAGAAGAAAAGGCAGAAAACAATGATAATGAAACTACAACCAGTGAGAATCAAGTGAATGACAGTGCAGCCGATAACAAGCCAGATAGCCAGGACACAAACACCAGTGAATCTAAATCTCCTGTCCGCACTCGTTCACATAACAAAATGGAGCCAGCAAAAGAAAAACCTAAACCAGTTAAGAAAACCGTGACATTTGGAACTGTAGAAAGCTGTGAAGACGTATTCTTGCCTTTGAAAAAGATCCCGCTAAAACACCATGCTCCACTTGTGCCCATTATTAAAAAGAAATCATCATTGAAACAGACAGAATATTCTACATTCAATAGCATACTGAAACCAGCTAAATTAACTGATTTGAGCTCAAAATCGTCAGATCACCATGAAGGATACTTAAGAAAAAATCTTAATCCTTTGTCTAAGCCTATGAATAAGTTCTCACAATTCAGTGACAGCCGTTGTATATCTCCTCCACCAAGGAATATATCACCTGTGGAGAAAGATACAGGAAGCACATCAAAATTTGTGCTGCCAGTCAGAAGTGTTCATTCTTCTCGGGTTATTAAACCTAATAAACGATTCATAGATGGAGAAGAACAAAGTATACTAACTAGTACACTGGGATCAGCTAAAGTGCTTAAAAAGCCTAAGTTGAAGAGACTTGTTTTTAACAACTTACTGAGAGATGAAGACATGCCAGAAGATGATGCTTTAGATAATTCAACTAACATTGAAAAGCCAAGAGACAAGCAGCTTTTGACACCATCCAGTTTGTTTAAAGATAAAACAACAAATTCATTTTCTGGACTTGGTACCAGTTCCAGGAAACCTATCCGTGATCTATTTTCTAACAAAGATAAAGAGCCAGAGTATGCAGAGGATGAAAATTCAAATGTAGAGGGAATAGAGAAAGTTAAAGCCTCTGATCAGGCAGCTAAGCAAAGTAAGGAGGAAAGAGCTGGGCATGCAATGCGTAAGCTGATGGACATTTCAGATGCAAGTAGCTCAACAAGTACAAGTAGTGGTTCAGAGTCTGAAGAAAGCTGGGACAGTGAAAGTTTAGAAGGCAGCGGGAATGAGGAAGATAAGCCACCACCCAGTCCTGAACGGGAGAAGTCATCTGCTAGTCAGCTTCTGAGTGGCAAAGTCATAATAAGGGAAGCCAGATTGCAACTAAATACTCCTGCTCAGGCTACTAGTGGGTTGGATGGGCCTTTCTCTGCTCCTACATCTACTTGTGAGTATCAATTTGTTAATGGATATCTGGCTTTTTATAAGAAACAAATGCTATTTAATTTTTTGTTACATTTGTAATGTTTTCCTTGGGTAGTGCAAAATATATTTCACTAGCTGTTGCCACTATGCAATTTTCCAGGACAATAACTATCTTATGTCCCGTCTTGGGAACTGGGACTTAAACTTGTCTCGATACAACATTTTATCTTATCCGGTTCAGACATTATTCCATAATTGAGTAACAAACGTCTTCACAAACCATCATTTATAATAATTAGTAGGATACACAAGTATAAAAATAATGTACCATCTATTTTATTTCAATTACAGCTCCAAATCCATCTTCTACAGTTACCTGTGGTGTTTGTGGTGCAGTTCGATTCTATAAATTTGTGAAGCAAGCTCGTAAGTTTGGAATATACTCCTGTGAGTCTTGCCGAAAATTTATTACCAAGCTGCTGAAGAGGGAAAAACTATCTCACAAGCATGGTACTGTTGTCATGCAATGTATGAGAGAAGAAGGTCAGTACTGCATAAGGCGGAAAATATTGTTTTTATTAATATACCCCTTTCGAACCTAGCCGATATATGATTGTGCGGGTTAATTACATTTGAATTTTTGACTTGACATTGTATTGTACGTAAAGTCCATTTTCGTTACTCTTTTCATACTCGGCTGGGTTTGACTTGCCCGAATTTCATTTGCCTGAATTTCACTTCCATACCAACGTTTGCCATAAAATATATAGAACCATGCCGTTTTCAGGATTTTTTAAAATGTTATCTTATAGAATGCAGTAGGTTAGGTTAGTTTAATATTGACTCTGAAGAAAATACTATTTCAGAAACAAATTACTTTATGGCAAATGAAAATTATGGAAAACAATACATTATGGCATATGAAACTCGGGCAAACTTTAGAGAACCATTTTTATTATGACAACTTGCTTGGAACAAGAAAAGATGTTTCTCTTCCAACATTTCCGCTTTCTTGTTTTCAGGTAACTGTATTGTGCCTCCAATTGTGAGATCACAACAATGGAAGCTTGTGCGCTCCGAAAACAAATCTCGGTGCCCTGCCTGTTGGCTGAAAATGTGTTTAAGAGCATTCCAAGTCCCACCAAGTATAAGGGCAGGCCTCACAGCGATGCTACCTCCTTCAATGAGGGCAAGCGTCAAGCTCTCCGGTCCATTAGTGCAAGTCAATCCATTAAGACTTGGTACTGGTAACACCTGGACCAGCCAATCTACTCCTGCATTAACTAATAGCACTGAAAGTGATAATCAAATATTTATGCCTCTGAAATCTATCAAGAAAACTGATGAGAACTATCAAAAGACAGAAAAAGTTGAAAAGGGAGAAAAGATTGAGGTATGTAACCAGAGAACTTTTACTTTCATAATAATTATTATGTATGTAAACTCTTTATGTATGAAACATTAAATTTATTACTTATTCCCATATTTGCAGGATAAGGATAAGCTAAAGAAAGATCGAGTATCTGTTGAAGAAGAGAGTGAGGAATTCAGCGAAAACAGAAAACGTCGCTTAACAAGGGTGAAAGTTCGAAAGAAAGAGAAAGGCGATCCAAAACAACACACAGAAGATCCAAAACGACAGAAGGTTGAACTTAAGGGACCAAGAGTTAAACACGTGTGCAGAAGTGCGTCTATTGTTTTGGGACAACCTATTGCGACATTCCCTACCCAAGAGGAGAAAGAGAAGCAAGACAAACCTCCAATCGAAGATGAGAGTAGCTTACCATCTGTTGCTGAAACTGCTACATTAGCACAAGAAGTGCCTAGTAGTGAAATTGAAATAGACAATGAGAATAAGGCTCCTCTATCAATTCACGAAGTTCCCACTGCAAAGGATATTGATGTTGAAATGCAAGTAGAGCCTAAGAAAAGGAAGGTGGATGTTCCGGTGCCTGTCAAGGCTTCATCCAAACCAGAGACAAGTGAAGATGAGACTGTGATGGATCTTGTACCAAAAAAGACTACCATGAAACCTTTTACAAACATAACAAATGTAAGCCACCAAACTGTATTTGTTTTTGAGTTATTTTTATTTTATGCTATGCAGCTTGTACAAAATGACTTGTAACAAGAAGGATATATATTATAATTATATTGAAACAAATGTTAGCGCTACTGTATAGTAGTACCAATATTATTGTTGTATTAAAAATGACTTAATTTACAGATGCGTGGCCGTTCACAGAAATTCACCCAGAACAGACCAGAGCTGATTTGTGTAGACTTCTGGGAAAGTTATGATCCCGACGAAGTGTGTAGCTCCGGTTTCGGAGTCATTGGGACTGCTCCGTTTACTGTTGCGAGGTTATGCTTCTTATGCGGGAGTGCTGGAAAAGAAAAGGTAAATAACTTGATGTGTTAGAAATAAGAATTTAATAGGTTTATTTTGAATCTTAATTACTTACGTCCACTTCTTTTTATCTAGGTTTTAGTGGTCTTAAGTCCTGTCAGATTCATACAAGAACTGTCATTTTAAGCCTTAAATCAAGATTAAAAAAAATCTACATGACGTCCTTAAAGTCGAATTGATAAAAAACTAGGTAGGTGCTTTGCAATGCCTTAATGAGTATCATGATTTTCAGATGTTAGTGTGCACAAGCTGCTGTGAGTGGTACCACACGTGGTGCGCGGAGGATCTGTCTCGCGGCGGCTGGACGTGTGCGCGCTGCGTGTCGTGCGCGGCGTGTGCGCGCCCCGCCGCCCGACTGCGCTGCCGCAGCTGCGCGAGGCACTATCACGCCGCCTGCTTGCCTGCGCCACCGCCCGCGCACCGCAGCGACTGGCCGCAGGTAAACTACATTACGTGAGGTCCTGTGTCGCGTGGACCTGAGGCGTTATTGTCTAACGCACTTGGAATCGCTATCGTTTTCACCACTTCTTTCTGACACACGGCATAAGATAAAGGTAGAAAGAGATAGTGAATGCCATCGCAAACGTCAGCGCGTTAGACAATACGGCCTCTGCTTCCTAGGTGCTGCCGTTGCCTAAATGACCTGCCTCGCTGTTACGTTGTCATACGGTCTTGTCTCTTCAAATAGAACCTCCTTTTTTGAAGTCGGTTAAAAATAGTACGCCGGGCGACGTCTCGTGTACCATTCATTAGTCATCGTCGAGGTCTTAGTCGAGGTGCTTACCGACTGTCCAAGAATGGGCCAACATTAGAAAGTGTCTGCTCACCAGAATTGGAGACATCATCAGGACAAGCTTTTATTAGGAAAAATACATACATCACATGTACAAATTGCTGTGGTATTATTATTATCATCTCTTTAAAAGTTTTGATTATAAATAATATCACAGGATCGTATTGTCATTTGTAACTAAATTAAACTTACTGAATTAATTACAGATATGCAGTACATGCCTGAAATGCAAAAGTTGTGACAGTAGTCGGGTGAGCAAGTTCGTCGGAAGTCTACCGTTCTGCGGCCCTTGCTTTAAGCTACGGCAAAAGGGCAATTACTGCCCACTGTGCCAGGCATGTTACAGGGACAATGACTTTGATAGCAAGGTAAAATGCATTTTATTTAAATTTTATTTTATTTTTATTTAGCTTCTATAAGTATAGTCACAGGTATAGTCAACCACTTTACCGCCCTAAGGTTTAATGTAATTTTTCCCTCACAAGTCAATATGACGGTCATCGTTCATCCACCATTACGTCTCATATTTCGTTTTCTAGATTTTTTTTGCCGTACAAGGCCAAACCAAGGGCAAAACCTACTATACACTGGCAAAATTGTCCTCCAATGGACAGCGCCATATTTTTCTAAAAAACAACAACAACAACAAATCAATATTACAATCAGCCTTTCTGTTGTATTTTTGAAGTAGGAACTGTCATTAAAATTGGTAAAGCCCATGGTCGACTATACTAAATAAACGACTCTCGTTTATTGTTAAGTCTTGGGAACAATATACAAACAAGTGACAATTAATTAAAAAAAAAAAAACAATATCCGCAACAGGCTTCGTCAATACTAAACTAAACTCAACCACTAAACAACTATACTAAATGCACTGGTAGTAGTAATAGTTGTAGTAAAGCTCTTTATTGAACAAAAAGGAAATACAGACAAAAAATTACAAAGTACAAAGGCTTATCTTTGAAGGGATCTCTGCCAGTCAACCATTGAGTTGTGGTGGTGGTGGTGGTGGTTTGACTGGTTGTGATTTATTAAACCATAATGCTTTTATTTTAAAGTCGACTATGCTTAATAATATGATATTACTCTTGCAGATGATGGAATGCGGCTGGTGCGCTCGCTGGGTTCACGCCAGCTGCGAAGGGTTATCAGGCGAGGGATACCAACTACTGTCAGCCTTGCCTCCGTCCATTGAATACATCTGTTGCAAGTGCATGCCAGACGACCCACCATGGAGGAAAATGCTCACAGATCATCTCAAAGGAAAACTCTTACACCTGTTAAAGCTACTGGCTAAAAATAGAAAGGCATGTGCACTTCTCAAGTTAACACCGCACAAGAACACACCTGTTCCTAACAAGCCATACCGGACAATGTCTCCCCAAGCAATTAGAAAATTGCACTTTGACAGTACCGATGAATCCATGAAGAATACGATGGAGACTAAAGTGTACAGAAACACCTCTAGAGGTCGACGAAACAATTACACGCAGAAGTCAGATGATCCGAGTACGTCACAGATATGGCATTGTGCCTCTTTACTAACAGATGTTGATATGGAAAAGGAAGGAATTCCACACCCTGTACACAGGGTTGTAAACTTACAGGAGCCACTCATGCAAAATAAAGAGATATGCTTCACAACTGGTCTCTTTGGTACTAAAACGGAGTTTGATACTCCCTGCGTTGAAGTACATGAGAATAATCCTACTCAAAAATCCGAAAAGGCAACTACTATGTTGCCCACAACTGTACATGATGATAAATATGAGGCTATTTCTGATGACGACGAACCGGTGAATAGTTTCCCGCTAGCACGCAGTGAACAAGAGCTAAGTCCAGCTCTAATAAGGGATTCCAATGTACCAGATGTCACAAGTGACGTTGATGAATCGAGCAGGATTGTATCGCCATCATTGCTGGATATCAAGAAAAGAGTTAACAGTGATGAATATGTTTCATTAAAAGACTTCAATCACGACATGAGAGAAGTCATTCAAAGAACGACTAATGAAGACCTAAAAACTATATACAAGGAGTTATTCTCGGAGACGTTTCCATGGTTTGACTGCGAAAATAATTGTCTGCAACCTAACTTAGAAGTCGAGGGAGAACAGGATGACACAGAATCTCTTAAAGACCAAGAAATCAGTGATAGCAAAGGAGTCAATGTGGCTGCGCAATCTATCGAGCGCCCAATAGACCAAACAGTGCCGAAGTTAGAAGTTGAGGGTCAAAAAGAAGATGAAGACTTATTGGAATTTTACCCTATTGTTGATTCAAGAACATGTGTCCTTTGCAAAACTGTTGGTGATGGTTCACCTGCAAAGGAAGGAAGATTACTCTATTGTGGACAGAACGACTGGATTCACGCCAACTGCGCTTTGTGGTCAGCTGAAGTATTTGAAGAAATCGATGGCTCATTGCAAAACGTACATTCAGCTATATCAAGGGGGAAAATGATTAAATGCGCTGCTTGTGAAATGAAAGGTGCAAGTGTTGGTTGCTGTGCTAAAAATTGTAGTGAGACTTATCATTATGCATGTGCTAGAAAAGAAAGTTGTGCCTTCATGGATGACAAAAGAGTATTTTGTCCTACACACGGAAAAGACGTTCCAAAAATAAGCTTACAAAAAGATGCAGACTTTGAATTAACTAGGCCAGTTTATGTAGAGCTTGATAAGAAAAAGAAAAGGTACAGTGAAATCAAAAAAGTCCAATTCCTCATGGGATCGTTGACAGTGAATAGTCTTGGAAAAATTGTACCATCTGTCTCAGACTATGAAGAATTTCTAATGCCTGTAGATTTTTCATGTACTCGTCTATTTTGGTCTTGCAAAAAGCCACTGAAGATAGTGAGATATACTATAAGAACTAAGCTTATTTTAGCTGAACCATTGCCTGGATTTGATTTCGGAGTTAATATTACTGTAGATCACTCTACTGATATGCAAATTGTAGAAAGAGTTATGGCTGAAATAGGAGCCTGGCACGAAAGTTTAGAGACTGGATCAGTAAAGCCATCTTTTATGCTTAAAACTGATAAATCACCAATAAAATTTGGTAATGCATTGACTCTTGAAGATTTGGCTGTGAAACAAGTTGTTGAGCATTTACTGGACAATGTTTGTAAACAAGAACAACAAGACGAAGAAGAACCTCAAAACACAGCAGATCTTTTGCCACCAGAACTTAAAGACGCTATATTTGAAGATTTAAATCACGATCTTCTAGATGGTATTTCAATGCAAGATATCTTCCCGAAGTTAATGTCTTATGAAGATCTCGTTGCTATGGATTTAAAAAATGAATTCTATGGTACTATTGGTCAATCAGATGACAAAAATAGTGACAAGTCGGATTCACGATCGACCACCGATTTTATCGATGAATTGCTTAACGCTCGACTAGAGTCCGGAAGTAAGGAACTAAAAAGAAGTAAATCGGAAATGCTTTTACAGAACCACAACTTAAAAACGCTAACAACAGGCCGAGGACAACAAAGGTCGAGCAGTCTAACATGGAATAATAAATTCGATACGACTTTATTGACTTCTACAATCAAAAGGTGTAAAATGGGCAGAACTTCCACAGTTACCGGTAAACTAAGTCCTGCCCAGAGAGTTACAATAGCTGATAACCCACTTGATACCATCAAAGAAACAGAGCCTAGCACTGCTGACAAGAAAGTAAAAAGCGAACCCAGTAGCAGTAATATTTGCGAGGAAGCTCCGCATACCAGTGGAATTAATTTCCGCGTTGCATCGCCCAAAACAAAGGATGAGAATAGAAACGAGAACTCTGACAAATCCGAGGGATACTATACTGATGTCATAGACTTCTACACGAAGATACAGTGTAGTCCTATATCACAACTTGATGGAGCTGCGGATTGGTCTGGATCTGAGAGCACTTGCAGTTCGCGGCCAGATAGCCCCCGAGATGACTTTTCGCCTATATCGCAATTAGATGGAGCAGAGGATCATCATGGTAACGATGTGCCGCGGAATCAAACCAATCAGTACCTCTACCGGGCTAGTGGTTCAGAAAGCACATATACAGTAACTATTGCTGGTAATTCTATTAGTGGCCAGCCAGAACTAGTTATGAGACCTTTGGATGACGGATCCGGAATGTCGGGACAGTTGGAGCAGCCAGTGAGATGCGATAGATGCCAATGTACGTATAGGAATAAAGAATCTTATGACAGACATGTACCATCGTGTGATATGATGTCAACGAGCGAAAGTGAGAGCGAGAATCCGAAGTCACCTGAAAATAGAACATTAACAACATTACAGAACGCTTTTCAGGGTGCTTTTGCGCAACCTATGATTATACATGCAGGTGTCGTCAGTGGTTCAGAAAATACTGTCAAAGCAGATGGAATCTCCGCCAGAAGAACGTCAATTAACACTAGACAAATTACTATAAATGGCACAATAGTAGAAACGCCTTCACCTGGCCCGGCAAATGAAATGACAATGACTATTACAGAACAGATGAAATCTGGAACGGTCATTATTGATCAAAGTAAGACTACGAACGTCCAAGTATCTGCAAATCAACAAGTGCTATCATCTCCTCAGATTGTGGTTACGCCTCAAATGCTTCTTCCTCCCAAAACTAGTTCAGCAGGGGGGCAGAAAATAATGACCCCGCAACTCATAACCCAACCTGGCGTCCTCCCCTACAACATATGCGTGAAACCGGGAAATTCTAATATTCAGCAAATTCAAGGAAGTGATATGGCACAATTTTTATCGAGTGCGGGAGGTATACAAGTAATTTCATCAAATTCAAATCAAGTTCTGACTATACCTTCCAATCAGGGAAATATTACAACCATGGTTCAAGGCAAAAGTCAAGTTGCAAATTTTCCAAATATGGCAAGCGCTTCATCAATAACTTTACCCGTAAACTCAATTCAAGGAATGCAAAATGCTTCAATCATTCAAAATATTCAACCGATGATTCGACCTCAAATTCAAGGGAATCCGACTATTGTAGTGCCAGCAATGACTGCTCAGCGACTTACATCACCGAATACGCATAAGCAGCACATTATACTGCCAGGAAATCCTCAGAAATCGCCGAAGAAGCAGCCGGCGCCAGTTCAGCCTAAACCAATTTTCCAAGCGACCAATCGTGGCAGAGGGCGTCCTATACCAAAACCGGCTACAATTAAAAGACGAAACCACCTTGAAAAAACATTTACTACCATCAATCAGTCACCAATCGGAGCCGGGAATACCGTAATACAATTGCAGACTAACAATCAAGCAGGTCAACCGTCTATTATAGTGCAACCAGTACCAAATCAAAATATCATGTCTGCGTATGTAGAAGCTCTGTCACAGCAGCAGAACCAGAATATGCAATATATATCAATTGCACCTCAGGGAGATTTCAAAACCGCTCCAACTCAATTTATATCGCAAAATGGGCTTATGCCGCAAACGTTCCAAATACAACAAACAGAATCGGGAGGATTGGTGGCAGTACCAAGTGGAGGAATTCCCGTTCTGTTACCTCAAGGAAATGTTGGAATCTTACCTCAAACTATTCAACAAGGCGCAACAATTTTACCTCAAGGAACTCTTCAAACTCAAGGCATTATATCTCAAGGCCCTAATGGTCCGACAATCTTGCCACAAACGATACACACCCAAAACGGAACCACTATAATTCCACAAGGACATAATGCTACTCTTTTGCCTAATAATACTTTACAAGCCGGAGGAGCCACAGTTGTATCACAAAGTGGGATTGGAAACGGACAAAACACTATATTACCAAACGCTCTTCAATCTCAAGGAAATACGCTAATATCTTCTGGTGCTGGAGCTACAATATTGCCACAAGGTACTTTGCTGCCACAATTTTGTAATGATCAAGTAATACTCGGATCGACTCCTACTTTGGAAATGGTCACTGATCCATCAGGATGCATGTATTTGACAACAACACAGCCAGTGTATTACGGTCTTGAAACAATAGTGCAAAACACCGTAATGTCGTCGCAGCAGTTCGTATCAACAGCCATGCAAGGGGTGCTAGCACAAAATAGCAGTTTTTCTGCAACAACGACACAAGTATTCCAAGCTAGTAAAATAGAACCCATAGTCGAAGTTCCAACTGGTTATGTAGTTGTAAACAATGTCGGCGATGGAGTCAATCAAGCGGTATCATCGACGCCCAATGTAGTGACAGCACAATCTGTACAATCGTCGCCACAAACTTTGAAGACAGTTAAAACGCCAGTTCCTAATTTGACTCTACAACCACTACCAGATAAACTAACAAATAATAGCGTCAACCGGCAAACTCCGAAAGTAATACAAATGAGTCCAGTATCTTTATCAATGGGATCCCATTCAGGTCCTACCTTTATAACGGGACGTCAGAATATAAATCCGATAACATCTCAGATTCACGGGATGACAATATCAAGCACTCCGCAGCATTTCCAGCGGCCAAATATGTGCAAACCACACAATGTGTCAATGTCACCAAATGTTACTTTAGTGTCCTCGACTGGGCAGCCTATTATGGCTATCTCACAATCGGTGCCTCATTCAGCTCCATCTTTCTCTATACAATCGATTCCCATATCGCAGCCTATTGTATCCAGTTCAATTGCGCCTTCAATGAATAAAAATAATGTGAAGATGGAAAATTCGCACGTAATTGAGATAAGTGGAAACCTACAAGAAATATCAAATTCTACAAGTATGCCAACAATAAGCGTTACTCAAAGCTTGAAATCACCAACTCCTTGGAGGCAACTTACTCAGCTAACGCCGATAAGTAGTACTGAAAATAAGATCGAATTACAAAATATGACTGTTAAAACCAGCAATGTCAATGCCTCAACAATGAACATACATAGTAACTTGAATAATCCTCTGCCAGGCAGATCACATGGACATACTGAGCCAGAAAAAAACAATCAGAGTGCTTTGGTGTCCATGTCTACTAATGGTCAAATTTCCGGTCTGAACCTACATGCGCAACAGTTTGAGCCTACAATCAATGTGAGTCATCATACGTCTCATTCAACATCAAATAATGTAATTCAAATTACGGCAGGGAACATATATCCGCCGTGTTCAGCCATGAACAGTAACTTTGATTCTGATACATCATTAAAACTGAGTAAAATTAATGCTTTATCAAAGACTGAAGGAGGACATCTTAATTTTTCACAAGAAATAATGGCATCTCATTCTCAGCAACATAACCAAAATGAAAAAACATTCCAAAATATTGCGACCAATGATAACAAGCACAATATGGATAATGTCAATAATGCAATGAATATACATAAATTGAATAGCTGCCAGGTGGCCAGCAATATGAACAATAATATGGGAAACACACCAGCTATAAGTATAATACCGCACAATGTAATGCGAACGCCCATGCAGCATAACCAGAATACTATCTCTGTTTCTAACAACCAAAATCAAATGTGTTCGATATCAAATACGTCCTCTCATGTGCAAACGCAGATTTTAAACTCTAATAATAACTCTCACCAAAATGTGAACATATCATGTGAAGAAATAAGCAATAATAGAATGAACACAACTGCCACGAATGATAACAACATGCAACAAAACAACCTACAACATGATATAAATTCTTCCATGAATAACACGTCGAATATGCCGCATGGAAATATGCAAATTATTTCACACGATAATTCGCATCATACAAATCCCAATCAAATTCACATAATGAACGGCCAGATCCAGCATAACAGACAAATTGAAAACAGCAATCAATTGCAACATATAAACCAAGGATCATTAAGTAGATCTTTCCATGAGAATATAGCTTCTGGACAACAGTCCCACAATCAATCAAATATGCTTTCCAACCGCAACACTCCTGACAGCCAAGTCATGAATCAATCGATGAACATACACAATCTAAGTAATAATCATGGTATTAACCGGCCGCAAAATGAACTAAACCACATGCATAATATGTCCCCATCAATGCCCAATTTAAATAATATACAAAATAACCGGATGGTTATCGAAAACATGCAGTCACATAGCATCAATAATATGAGTCATCAAATGCACACTAATAGGTCAATGGAGGGTATGCATAACTCGCAAATGCATAACATGCAACAAATAAATCATCACTTGAATAACACTAATAGGCCACAAATGGAGAACAACAGTTTGCATACAAATCAGCAGATGACCATGCAGCAAAATAGATCATTAGAAAACGCTGGACATCATCATCAACACCAAATGCCTAATCTAATGCAAATTCAAAATAACCGTCCTCATATGGAAAATAATAATTTAATGAGTATGCATCAACATTTGCCCAATCAAATTCATAACAGACAGCAAATGGAAAACAGTATGCACATGCATCATATGTCGAGCAATGTACCAAATATGAATCTCAATAATCAAATAGACAATTCTGGTTCATTGCCAAGTCTTCATAGCAATAGACATGAAAACAATTCTATGACAATGCAGAATATGAATGCCATTAATCAAATGTCTAATAACAGGAACTCAATGGACCATCCATCGTTGATACAACATCAAATGAATAACATAAATAATGTTAACATGCACAACAGCAGCATGCAGATAAGTGGCAACAGCAATCACCAGTCAGTGAACAGTTCCATGATGCATGGCCCTAATATACCAGATATCAAGAACGAAATTCCGAACCCGTGTAGTGGAAGTTGCCCAAGCAATAGCACGCAATTTACAAACAACCAATCTTCGTTCGAGATGTGTTCAAGTTCAAATATGACTAGCAACAATCTAAATATGGGCCCCGGAAATATGATTCACGGTATGGCAGTTAATAACTCGAACATGTCTAATAATATGATGATTAACACTGTTAACAACAGTAGCATGTACGGAGCAGCTAGCCAAAACAACATGACAGGTCATGACATTCTAATGAATTGCAATAATACCTCGGACCTCAATATTAATAATCTTATGCCCAGTAACCCTAATCACATGATGATAAACAATTCACAATCCCACACCACGGCCAATCAGAATCAAATTCTGAGCAACCAAGTTTCTAATAACACACAAATAAATATAAATAGCTGCAGTATGAGCACAGCAAACAATTCTGCACAAAATCAAATGACCAATATGGACAATCAACTTAGTCGTGGTAACCTTGTTGTGAGTGACACGCCCAAGTTCGTTCCAGAAAATTTAAGAGGCAAAAATATTATGGGCCCTCCATCAAATACCAATTTACCTTTACCCAATATTCCCAGTAATGACTGTGCCAAAGTTAATATTGTGAACACTGACAAGCAAAACCATAACATATCGATGAATAATCAAATGGGATATATGCAGATGGGTTCTCAGAACAACCGCGTGATTAATCTTCCGGAAAGAAATAGGTTGCCAACACCCAGCTTAGAAAATAATATAAATCAACATGTTCCACAGCAACATAATATACGCGTTGTTACAAACAATACTAGTAACAGTGTTGCCGATCCAGTAAATTTTCAGCAAAAGAGTGAAAATAGTGGAACTATGATTAATGTGCCATTCCAATCTATACCAAACAGCGCTCCCATGAATATTAATGTAAATTCCAGCAACAACACCGTCAACATTACTGTTCAGAACAACCTTGTTGACCCTAAGATTGCCTCCAAATCTGCTGCAGATATTAGCTTCCCGCTTCAACCAAATAGCAACATAATACAAAATCAAAGTAATAATGGTAACATGATATGTATACCGGTTCCAAATAATACGATTAGTCTACCAACTCAAAACACTTCAAGTATTACATTACCTAAAGCACCTCCCACTCAGCAATCGGGGATACCAACCAACGTTGTCAATCCAATGTCCATGAGACCAATGAATAGAGTGTTACCTTTACATCGGGATGGTCAGAGCAAATCATCTCCTAAAACGGCCACGGTTACATCTAAATCATCTGGAGCACCAAAACCGAGGACAGTTAGCCATGACATGCCAGACCTGAATATTAAAGACGAAACGATAGACAGTGATTTGGAAAAGGCAATAGAGGAATCTAAAAGAATGATGGAGCTGGAAATAGCTAACAGGAAAAAAGAGGAAATGGATGCAGCTCGCGCCATACAACTTTCAACTGAAATGCATCAAGCCAGCCACAGCTCTGTTACTCCTATCGTGGCACCGGCTAGCATAAGCGAATCTGCACAAGCCACTGGTGAAATGACTTCATTGCCTAATTTAGATGCTGATATGATAGAGGTAGAGCCACCGAAAATTTTGATCGAAAAAGATACGAATAAACCTCCTGTACTGTCTAAAACGCCCGGTGGTCCACCAAAAGTAGCAAAAAGACCTTTAAGCGACCGAAAGTTGGATAATGAAGTAGTTGCAACCAAGAAACCGACAAAAGTAACAAAAGGACAAGAGAATAAGGGGTCATCGCTGCCCAAACAAACACCTGATCCACCAAAAGATGATGGTCCTAAGTTAATATACGAAGTTACCTCTGAGGATGGATTTAATTACACATCAACTTCGTTGACTGACCTCTGGGCTAAAGTCCTAGAAGCTGTGCAAAATGCGAGAAAGCAGTCAGGTCTACCCCTAATTCAATATAATTTGCCGTCTACTTTATCTGGTGTTCATGTACTTGGACTTAACAACAACGCATTGAGATATCTCATTGAACAATTGCCTGGGGTAAGTTTATATTACTTATAATTATTTATTTCAATGGCAATAATATGTCATGATGCAAATACAATGTTGATGTTACTTTTTAGGGTTCCGTACCTCAAAAGGAAAAAAACCGGCCAAGAGCGTGTCGGACACGCCCGAAATAGGGTTCCGTCCGTAGCCATTACGAAAAAATTCAGTAATATTTGTCTAAGGATTTCGTATTCTGTAATACGGAATACTCCAAGTTTAAGTATATTTTATACCTTTGGCTGCTATTTACTCTTAAACTACTAATAATTCTCAAGAAAACTGAACCGTTATAAGCACCTTACCTTGTAAGTTTGATATACTTACTACTATCGTGTTTTTTTTTCAAATTTTCGCACGATTTTAATGAAAATTTGCACTTTAAAGTTGAATATTGTGCAAACATCGAAAAATCGTTTTAGCAACTCCCTAATGATTTTAAAAGACCTATCCGACGATATCCCACACTACAAGGTTGGATGAGAAAAAAAATCACCCCCATTTTACGTCTATGGGAGGTACACTAATTTTTTTTTATTTTTTTATTATACCATTTTGTCGGCATAGTTTACATATATATTTGTGCAAAATTACAGCTTTCTAGCATTGATAGTCCCTGAGTAAAGCCGCGGACGGACAGATAGACAGACAGACAGACATGGCGAAACTATAAGAGTTCAGTTTTTGGCATAGGATCAATTTTCTTTTTCTCGGGAACACGTGGAGGTATCAAGCTGAAATTTATATCAAATATTGAGGTCTACTGTCCCTTGGAGCTGTGAAAAAATGTAACTTCTAAGCCAACACAATCAAAAGATGCAGCCGTTTATGCTGCAAATTTCCGCAAATTTTCGAAACTCGCAAGGGAATCAAAACCTACAGGGTACAGTCGAGTTCATAAACATGTGAGCAAAAATTTTATCAAAAATATCTGAACTCTACTCTATTGTTAACGGCGTAGAAGCGCGTTTAGATATTTTAATAAATTTTTGCGCACAATTTTATGAACTCGACTGTACCTACATCCCGTGAACTCAGAATCTTGAAATTTGGTATGAAGGTAGCTATTATAACACAACCAACTAGAAAAGTTTGAAAATCTTGATTTTTTATGTCTGTGTAAATATCACCAAGTAAATATGACCAATATAATCTGACCCGTATATTTTGCTTAAAAGTAGGGCTCTCTGAGAAAAATATCTTTAAGTCACGATTCCCGTTTACTTACATACTTACTTATAAATGTGCACGGAACCCTCGGTTCGCGAGTCCGACTCGCACTTGCCCGGTTTTTATTTATTTTTAGCGATGCTTAATAAATTTCTCTTTGCAGGCGAGCCGCTGCACAAAATACAAGATCCGTCAAGGGCGACAACTGAACAGCTGGGATAACGATTTGGACTTGAGTGAAGGCTTTAAGGAAAGTCCCTGGGGTAGTGCACGCACCGGCCCGATATCCAGAAAACCTACCCATGACATGTTCAGTTGGATGGCTTCGCCTTTCAGGGAGGAACCACCTCCGTTCAGTGGGCAGGATGGAGAAAGCTCTATTTCAAGGTAAGTTTTTCCAGCTTCCCGGTTTTCGTCGTGGGTTCAAACCCCGGCTCGCACCTCTTGAGTTTTTTGAAATTCATGTGCGAAATTATAGTTGAAATTTAAAACGAGCCTTACGGTGAAGGAAAACATCGTGAGGAAACCTTCATAAGCCTGCGAAGCAATTCAATGGTGTGTGTGAAGTTTTCAATCCGCACGGCCCGTGTGAGAACTAAGACCCAAGCCCTCTCATTCTGAGAGGACGCCTGTGCCCAGCAGTGGGACGTATGTAGGCTGGGATGATGATGATGATGATTAGTGCTAGAAAGCTGTCATTTTGCATGAAGATATGTAGCAAATATGCCGACAAAGTGGGGGTGATTTTTTTGGTATCAGCTTTATTCGCCCCTTTCTTTTTTCGTTCCATTCTTGTTTCGTCTCATTCTGTATTTGTCACTCATTCTTTATTCGTCTTGTTTCATATTTCCTATAAGTCCAATTCTGTAACTTGTCACATTCTTATTAACTAGTATTCGTTTTTCGTCACGGTCTTCCTTAGACTCATTCTTCATTCATCCCTTTCGCTTTTATCTCATTCACTTATTCGCCTTAATTTTTCGGTACGATCGATGCTGGTCACATTCGTAATTAGTATTTTTCGTTTTCAGTCCAATCTAAGTTAGTTACATTAGCTTTTCGTCTCAATCGCTATTTGTAACTATCTTTTTACGTCAATCTTAAATTATCAATATCTTAGCGTTCGATTTTGGCTCTGTTATGAAACTTATCTAGTTTCTCAAAATATAAAACTACCTCTATGTACCAAATATTCAAATCCTTACTATGAATAGCCGATCCTATCAAAAGAGATATGAATAGCGAATAAAACGTATATCGAAGGAGACGACTAGCGAACGTGCCCAAAAACTAATAAGACAATTTGCCAATAACGCCAAAATTAGAGACGGCAATAACAAATGTGACTAAAAATAAAATGTGAGTGATACTAAAAACGAGAGGCAAACAAAAACATAGTACAATACAAATACAAATACAAAGACTCTTTATTGTACACCAGACATAGTAAGCGATACAGAAAACAAAATGACAAGGTTGAGCAATAGGCCTTATCGCTTAAGAGCGATCTCTTCCAGGCAACCTTAGTACCTAGGAAGTACCTACCTAATACCTATACTTGGTTTGAATAGGTATTTAACTAAATGTAAATTCCCCCATTAAACTATCTAAACATTTACCTTTCTGTATTGAAATACGCTAGTCTACTTTGTATTACAATGATAGATATGTAAAATGTTTAAAATCCTTGAATGTACCAAATCTGGCAGCTGAAGTTTGTTTACATTTTGTTAAATACCTATCCAAACCACGTGACGAAAAACGAATAAGATTATCAAGAATAAGACAAGTTACAAAATTTGACTTAGGAAGATAAGGACAGATATCGAATAAGATGAATATAAAGAATGAGTGACGAGACGAATACAGAACGAGACGAAATAAGAATTGAATGAAAAACGAGTGGGACGAATAAAGCTGATACCTTTTAAACCGTCTACATGAATAAAAGTATAATAGACGGAGAGCGGGTTGCAAAATTTCGTACCTACTTGATACCGCGATGAAATGCACAATGGTTTCCCATAAAACTGATGCTGAGTCCGAATTTGATAGTCTGCCGCGGCAGAACTTGCCGAAAGTACTAAGAAAATAGTCACTTCCGGTGCGAAAAAAGGGGCGTTATTTAACCCATCTGATACTGAAATAATAGTCATGGCATCAGTTAGGAATTTACTGGTAGATACAGAAAAGCGAAATATGTCAAGGCTGTTTCTGCCAAAACACTTTGTCATACGAGATTATGTGAGCAACCTCTACTCCGCTCAATATAGATATTTCAATTTCCATAAATTCCGACAAAGCCGAATTTTGGTGGAGACCTTGGGTACACAAAAAATAGGGCCGGTCTTTCCATGACGGTGTTATCCAGGCCGGAAAAGAGTGTCACCCTATTAAACGCCCAATATTTAACTGTTGTCTATGTTTTTGTGGTAATACGGTAGTAAATGTTTTAGACGACTGGCGACTCTACCAGCAGCAATGCGATTTAGACAGCTCAAAGAAACATCGAAGGCGTCAGTAGGCGTCTACAGATCTCACATTCACGGCCGTGGTTTGTTCTGCAAACGTGAGATTGAAGAAGGTTTGTGTTTTTGTTACAAGTTACACGCGCTATTATACCCTCCTGGGGTTCAAAGTGATAATACTAGTACATATTGTTAGCAATAGAACTTACATCTTTTGAAAAAGGGATAAAGTGTAATTCTCTCTGTATCATTCAAATTTACATAAAAAAAAAACAACTTTATCTATGAGTCATGAAGTTTTAAATTTCGATGTCATATTTTGTTGTATGTTGGGCCGCAGGAGGTTAAAACTTCTATTTAACTTGCGATGTTCGTGTCTCAAAAAGCTTACCTACCTGTTATCACGTTAATGACTACGTGCTCACTTGAAAGTTATGTTTATCGATGGTAAACTAATTTCAGGCGACATGGTTATCGAGTATGCTGGGGAAGTGATTCGCGCGGTGCTAGCGGACCAGCGGGAGAAGCGTTATGAGGCAATGAGCGGCCGGCGTGGCGTAGGCGGCTGCTACATGTTCCGGATCGACGACAACCTCGTAGTAGACGCAACACTGAAAGGGAACGCTGCGAGGTTCATCAACCATTCTTGCGATGTAAGTATTTAACTAACAAATTTGTTTTCCCCGAATGTTATGCTCATAGAGATATAATTTAACGCTCTAGAGCGGCGCGGTGCAACAAACTAGATCTTCTCATGTTAAAGATAGATTAGACTGCTTAGTTAGAACAATGTTTACACTTAATCAAATCTTGTTGGAATGCATAAAATCAATATCGCAATCGCATTATATTGTTACGCATTTTTTTTTTAGCCGAAAAATCTAATTACCTACCTAATCATCTTTACGCATAAATTATATTACATTACATTTAAAAGTATAAACATTGAAAGCATAATCGTTAGATAACTAATTCGCATCGTTACAATAAACATAAAAGTGTCCTCCTAAAAATTGTAATGTACAAATGTCATATAGCAATAAAAATGCTATAGCAAAAGTCATAATATGTTTAGGAACAAAAGCGAGGTCGACAGAGGTCCGTCTGGCGGACCTCCTATTCTGCGTAGTTTCGCGCCTGGACAACCGGACCATACTAACCTAACCTAACCTACACAAAAGATCCCTACGGGTCGAAGTGTATCCGCAAGGACCCCTAACGATAAGATAACCTAACCTAGCCTAATTTATGTTTAATAAAATATTGGAACTGAAATTAAGGTTTCTAAAAAATATGACAAATAATGAATAGCCTAAATAATAATATGTATAATAAACATTAGTCATATATATATCAGTCCAACAAAAAATATTCTAAAACCGTAATATGCCAAACAAAGTAGTACCCAAAGTATTACTATGCGACTGTACTGTTATGCTAATATAAATTATGCCAAATGAAAATAGGTCAAAAAATATGCAAACGAAAGGGATCGCCTTAGCCAAATGTTTGTCTCTTTTTTTCAAGTCATACTTTTTATAGTGCAGCTTGATTTGATAACGCAATTTTAATACAGCGAGGTAGTAAGATAATATACCTTACTTAAATATTATTTTTAATTTAATTTTTCTAAATTTTTATAATGTTTAAACTGACCTCTAACATTTTCAGCCAAACTGCTACTCACGCGTCGTCGATATACACGGCCACAAGCACATCCTAATCTTCGCTCTACGCCGTATCAGCATCGGCGAAGAACTGACCTACGACTACAAATTCCCGTTCGAAGAGGTTAAAATACCTTGCACGTGCGGCGCCAAGAAATGCCGCAAGTATCTCAACTGAGAAAAAATCTAAAACAGTGAGTGGTTTGCCAGTGTCAATTACAATTTACATAATTATTGACATTTGTCTTTGCAGCTAAGGTTATTATGGATTGTAAGTTTGCAAAAAAGTTAAAATGTGCAACGAAGTAACCTTTATACTAATTGTAGTGAATGAATATTAAAACGGACAATCAAGTAATATATTATTGTCAAGAGCGAGCCGTCGGGGCTTTAATTAGCATAATATTAAAAAGTACATAACTTAAGACATACATAACACTTTAAATAAGAAAATATTTTAACATGACTTTTTCAATTTGAACTAAGTAATGGCGTAACGTAATTAAGGGAATGAAGAAAAATCGATGGATCTCGTAAAATTCGGTGAATGGAGAGCTTGTGCGTTTTCAAACGGATCGTGGGCATGTACACCATGTGACAGTATAGTAGTCTAATACCTACATTAATATAATTATGACGTGTGGCAAGGCTTACGGTTGGTCACGATAATAATACCCCATTCACGTGAATGACGGAACTAATGAACTGAAATGAAAATACTGGGTCGAGTACAGTCTTCACGTATTTAAAATATGTGACAATATGTCATATTCACATATCTGATGTAATGGTTGCCACCTCGCAGTTTGAGAGCGCTGTGTCGTCGAGAGCTGTACGTACATGTTGAAACTATCATGAATCTTGTTATGATCTCTTTCTTGAATCTACCCAGTGTTTAGAATTGTTGGATTGTATAATAAGTTGGACTTATTTTTGATTCAGAATATTATTTTGTGATAGGTTTATACATTATGTAAATATTTTTAAGTTGTATTATTTATAGATTCATTAATCGGTTCGCCAACGGCTTAAGTGTCTACCTAGAGTACTTTGATGTGATATATGTTGAGCCCAGAACTCGGGTGCGAGAGGATTGGTTAGTGCATAGGAGATAGTGTACATTTGTTCCTCACTTTTGTTTTTATGTATTTCACTTTGACTAACATACATGTACATATTATTAAGGGAATTAGAAATTTTAAAGTATACCTAATAATTAGTTCATCCGAAAAGGGTAGAGAAGTTACAAGTACAATGTTACTTTTTAGTAATTTTAAATGGATATTGTATAGCGAAATGATTTGTAAATAAGAGAAATTATCTGTCATAATAATGAGGTTAAACGACAAATTGTTTTATTGTAGTCATAGAGTAGGTTGTACAGTCAGCGTCAAAAGTAGCAGCTCACTTTTTTACTTTGTCGCTTTATAGCGACGTAGGACACCAAGTCTAACAAAAACAAAAACATAGTGCTAATGTGACAAAGTACAAAAGTGATCGATCAGCTACTTTTGACGATGACTATAGTTTGAGGAGTATATTTGCGGTGTACATATAAGTTATTCGTTGTGCAGGATGGTTTACGAGAGGTGGGCGTGACGCACGAGGTTGTTCAACAACTCCCAGTACATAGCACGGTTTAACAGGATTATGCACATTTTGTCAGCTTTAATATTGCAGCACACTAACGCTAAATCGACGTGTTTTATTGACAGATTATTATATATGGACACATCTATTAAATAATTTTATTTTAATTTTTACAAATTTGTTTTTTAATAATGAAACTGTTGTATAGATATTTTAAAGCATTTATAGACTGAATCGTACACATCACAATAAACTTAATTCTTCACACGGGCCAGATAATTAGTGGCAACAGCATACAGATATTTCCAGTTGCTTTAGTACCATGTTGTTTTCTTTAAATACATACAATATAATTAATTACTGAATCAGATGCCATAGGCTGTAATTCGGAATATTAATGTTATTGCCGTTATCAATAGCAGTATTAAAGTAAAATAATCATGTCAACAAGTATTTTAAATAGATAACGAGTCAATAGAGCAGATAAAGTAGTTTGAAATCTAGCAATACTGTATCAAGAATTTGTACATGAAATTGAAATTATTATAAGTACTGTGAAGATGGCCAGAGACCTAAAATAGATATACAATTCAGTGTTATGGTACTTCTACTAAGTAAATGTCTCGAAACATATGATAGAAAACCCTTTTGTTTATGAAAATGTGCAGTGTGAATATCGGAACGCGTTTAGTATGATGTGATACTTACACATTCTGAAATTCAGTAGGTTAAGAAAAAAATATCTTATCCAAAGCTCCGTGAGTGACATCGTCCTCTACATTCTAAGTGGGGTTTCTTTTCATAAACTAAAGAAGTCGTTATTTTTTTTACATTTTGATACAAGAGTTAGTCAAAGTTAGCTCACATTGAATTGTAATATACGAATCAAAATCTTATTTGTTAAACTTTAGTTTTGTATAACATAAGAAGACTAACAAAATTTCCTTTTCAAGACCTTTCTCAGAACATTTACTTTCTGACACGAAATCAATTTTTTTGTCATTTTATTAATTGACGTACATTTTATAATGGACAAAACTATGTAATGCGGTGTGCATTTTATTACAAAAAATGAGACCAAACGTCACCTAGTGGCGAATTCTGTGTCAACATCTGCTTCGCATTAAGTGTAATCTGCTCTTGATATTATTTTCTGTGTTGAAGTAACGCTTTTATTTTTACAATTACACAATGCCATTTTGCCTAATATTATTATTATTATATTGATTGCTTTAAAAGCACCACTTTTACAATGCATAGTTCTATGACCTGTCTATTAAATATTTTATTTATTTCTATAATTATTTTGTATTGTGGTAAAATTTTACCTAAAATAAAAATACTAAAATGTGCTTATGCATTTTGTTTTATTTTATATACCTATATTCCATTTATTTTAAGGTTTGAATTAACGGTCAAATTATACGTTTTTCGGTATTTCGAACACAAATGGACTAAAAATACCTACATGTACATTTATTAGATGTGTTTATTATAGAACCACAGTAGATTACCACAATTTTAAATATACTGAGCGGCACAAAATTTGGCCCACCCTTCATACGAAATTACCGATTTTGCATACATTTGAGGGCCAGATTTTTGCCGCTCAGTATAGTTTCGTGGTTTCATTTAAAAACGTGTGCAAATTTTACCCTTAAGTTTTAAATAATGTTAAAATAAATGGAGTATAACCATAGTTGATTGGCGTCAGACGGCAGAACGGGATATATTTTGATAGTAGTTACTACAATTTGTACGAAATTTCGATTGGCATATAAAACACATCGACACGCCAAGGCAAATGTTCCATACATAGATCACTACCTTGTAAGCTTTCTGGATGTTAGTGTTGTGTGTTTTCTACGTACGTATTTAGTTGGTAAGTACAGAAAAATGATAATTAAACATTTACCACAAACTAGGACTGGCTTCTGTAATAGTACATTGTGCCTTAAGGGTGGTAAATAAGGAATTACGAACGAGAGTCTATTAGCAGCCCTCCCCCTCCCTCAGCATGTGCCTAAGCCGCGTGTGCATGTGGTCCTGCAGCAGCGCGCGCAGCAGTATCAGTACGGGCACGGACTCATTTACCGACCTTGGGCTTCATGACAAGAAAATTTGTACGCATAATGACTCATTTACCGACCACGGGTTTCATGACGAGCACATTAAGGTCGAGGGTTTTATTTGGGGGGTTGCAACCAAGGTAGCCTGCATGTTATGACACTGTTTACGAGCAAGTGTGATGAAAAAACTAAAACAATATACTTTTAACTATCCGTTTATTTCTAAATTTGTAGCGCTAAAGCCCAAATGTTAACAATGCAGTACATGTATTTGTTTTCCCAGCGCACTGTGCATGTCCCGTCGGTGGCAGTGTCCCAGAAATAGGCGGCAGCCGTGTGCAAACCAGTGCCATTCTTCTGAGTTATGGTTATTCGCACTACAAAGAAGTAATAGGGAATAAATCTGTCTAAGATTTATCGTTACTTTATAGCATTTAGCATTCTGTTTTTGGGAAATGTCTTAGACCATATATAAACATAAACATTTAGTGCAGTACACCTGCCTCTAGGACTGAAACTTTAAACCACAATATCTGATATTTAAGAGACCCCGCGAAACGGCCAGTGAAAGCGTCCTCTGACGCAGGCATGAATAGGAAACTAGTGTACCTACATATATGAAAGTTTTTCAATCAACAACAGGTACTTACATATATACTTAAAAGGCTTATTTAACTTAGTAAGCCTCGCCATCGTTTTATCGGTGATAATACTGATCCATTGCGGTGCTCGCGTGTGGCTGTACGTGTTTCCACCAAGACACAATTCGATGTTATCTCTTATTATTGTCTGTACTTCTTCGACATTAAAAACTAGATCCTGTACATGATAAAAAATCGCGTGAGCAAACTTATAGCTTATAGGTACGTTGAGTGGTCATTAGTTTAATGAATTAGTTAGTACCGTTAACTCAGGTTTCTATAGTCCCAGCGTTCATCAATAGTCCAAACGGACTTTTTAACATTTCGAACAATTACGGAACTGCTAACGTCATCTAGGAGCAGCCTAGTCCTATAGAAAATGCACGATGAACCTCCTAAACGTTAGCAGCTCTGTAATTGTTCTAAATGTTAAAAAGTCCGTTTGGACTATTGATGAACGCTTGGGACTATAGAAACCTGATTTTACGGTAGGTAGTAGGTAACTGGATATTTTGAAACTTGCCTCTTCGTCGTCATCTGCAGGGGCCGCCATCTAATGATTAGATAGTATATATTAATTTAACTGTAAATAAAATATTCCTCGATGTCAAGCTCTAGCGAAAATTACACAAAAGTCGACATTGGGTCGATATCAATTTATTTTTTCATAAAACCATTGACTCCTGCAAAATCAGCCAGCAACGTAGCCTCGGCGGGAAAGTTCATAAAGATCGTGTGTGACTTCCTTATGTTCATTTTTAGGGTTCCGTAGCCAAAATGGCAAAAACGGAACACTTCTAGTTTCGCCATGTCCGTCTGTCTGTCTGTCCGCGGCTTTGCTCAGGGACTATCGATTCTAGAAAGCTGTAATTTTGCACGAATAGGTATACCTATATATAGGTAAACTATGCCGACAAAGTGGTACAATAAAAAAAAAAAAAAAAACCACCTCATGCTCGTTAACTTGGTGTACCTACTTATGCTGGATCTGATCTAGGCGACATAAAATCACTTTTTATGCTATGATTTGTATATACCCAACTTTTCCGCAGGTAAAACATGTTTGTTTGTTCTCAGATTTTATTTTAAAAACGTTCGAGGTACCCGGCATTTCTTCGTCTACACTGGATTTTTTTCATTCTTATTTTACTATTTAAATATACGGTTCTATCTTTTTATGGCAAAACATCTATTAAATCACCAATATAATTGTAATTTCCAGGCAACGTCTTTAACGTATAATTTCATTTTTCACTTTCCGACATCATGGCGCCGGCCTTTTTCAAATCGTTGACACATCGTTCGAATTCGTCGAAGAAAATGTGAACATCGGAATATTTCGCTAGTTTTATATTTTATTGAGAATTATTAGTAGTTTAAGAGTAAATAGCAGCCTAATATATCTAAACTTGGAATATTCCGTACAAAATACGAAATCCTTAGAAAAATATTACTTAATGTTTTCGTAATGGCTACGGAACCCTAATTCAGGCGTGTCCGACACGCTCTTGGCCGGTTTTTTTTATATATGTCAGGCGCTGTGTGAACGCATCATTCATGTTTCTGAACGAAAATTCTCATAACCCACTTCTTCATGACTGACGGTCTCCTATCCTATTGCTATTGTATTGTGTATTTTATTTTTGGTATGTTTGTTTGTGTCGTATTTTAACTCGTTTGGCGTGAGAAAGAATTTACAGACTGGTGGTGTAACACACAGAATAATGTCGTAGATGAACATAAATAGCGTAAACCGAGTGAATTTGTAAAAATTAATGGAGCTGAAGGTCTGGGTCGAGGGAATTCAAAGAATTGTTTGTGGGGTCACGGAGACAACTACTTGTCAGGTCAGTTTTAATTCTTCATAAAAAATCAATTGTCCCATGTGTGCCCATGTATAGAAAAAGATCATCACGACCGATTGGGCTGATTTTTATTGTTGTGCTCGTAATTGCGAGGACTAGTATCGTTGAAAGACAATTTTGGGGAATAAAATATTCAGCAACGGGGTCTGGGGACGAAGCTGCTGGCGTTATCTAGTATTATTTTAATTATTTAATCTGCTAAGGTTACTAGTGGGTTACGAGAGCACAGTTCGCCTTTTGTCTCGCATATCCATTGAGATATAGTGACGTCTTATTTTTTGGTCCAGGATGTAGTTTTTGCGCTTGCCCATGCCACTGGAAAAGTAGGCAGGTTTACTCTGATTGAACGGTGGAGAAATAACGAGCGGTTGCTGGCTCCCCAGGAATACCCATTGAAGGTAAAACTATCTAACCATTTAATTCTATACAAACTTATTTTATCCTAGGTTTAAAATATTACTGTGTTTGTATTTTTAGATTCTCATGAAGTGGGGAGAATACTCAAATGATATACAATTCATCCTGAGGAGGTCTGATTCAGGAAATGGTCAGAAGTCTTCACAGCCCACTAATAACTCTAGATCTCCCATTGGAAATGGGTTAGTATTTATGTTACTTTAGTAAAGCAAAAAAAAAAAAATGGATATCTATTGCATGTCGAAAAATCGGTTAGTTTAGTAATTAACACAGGTGGACTAATAATAAATTTAAACTGAATCAAAATTGACCTAACTTTTATTGAAAACCTAAAAATCTTAAAAAAAAACCATCTAATAACTAACCAATTCATGTAATTCTAGGAGCCATAACACATCAAACTCCAACATATTAGAAAATCAAAACTCCCCAAACAGAATAAACCCTGGGTCCACATACAGTAACATCAATAACACGCCTCCTGGGAACCCGGTTGGAGTGGTAAAAGGTGTGCAGCAATCTAAAACCCCTGAGTCTGACAGCCCTGCATTGAAGTATGTCCCACCATACAGGTAAGTACCCATAATAGGTAGTTAAATGAAAAGTATTTAACACAAACAGATACCTAATAAATTAAAAAAATAATAAACCCGGACACAATAGATCAATACACAATCACAAAGATCCTACTACATTACATACATACATAGCAATTAGATAAAATCTTGTAAAAATGCCTCAGTCTCAGTCAGTAATGTATAAAAGAAGAAGTGTATTGTTCTAATCAAAACAAATGAAACTAAAATACAATACCATTAAGGGGATCCCATGCATTGGGGCATGACCTTCAATCTGAATTCCTTAGTTTTCTAATGTTTTTTGTAGCTTATTATATTAACAACAACGGTGTAAGCAATATAGTATCCCATATTTACTTCAAAGTTCATTGTCTTCGAGATATTTGGCATCAAAGTTGAACAATTTTAGGCCAAAAAACTGGTTTTCTGGCGCTTACTTTTGTGTTAATTAGTTTCAACTCGATACGTTTTTAGAGGCGAACCCAAATATGTGGATTTCGTATAATATGTAAGATCATTCACGTCAATAGACATACGAAATAAGTGTTTATTTTAGACAATGTTTAGAAAAATTATACAAAATGAAGTATTAATTTTTTTCAAAATCCGGTAGACAAAAATGGAGATAAAACATTGAAGAACCTGTAGCCGTTTGACTTATAATCCTATCTGTAGTGCAAAAGTAGGATATGATTCAAAACTTGACAAAAATCAATGAAAACCTCTTAACATAAATATATCAATTTGATTTTTTTATAGCATAGCATAGTATATTCAACCTGCATCACATATCGTTGACATCTCAATATTCTTAAATCATTCTCAAGTCAGCGCCAGCTATTATAGTCTACAGTTGTGGTTAAAATCTCTCTCTCTCATACATTACATAACTTTCTGATAGTGTTTTTTAGATGATTGCTTATTTTAAAAAATAGAGTGTGCTTTAATGTGCCTCCAACACAGCCTAATCGCGCAAAATAGGCGCACTTAGACGTCGAGTTGTGGAAAACAGCCCGCTAATACCTATACCTATACCTAATGTGCCTCCAATAGTTTTTTTACTATTTTAAATTCACATTATCAGAGAACCACCGCCGCCTTACCGCTCTCCTCCGCCGCCGTCGCAAGTTCGCAAGTCCCCGACGAGGCAGGCGCGGCCGTCCCATGTGTCACCCGTCAATCTGCCCGAGGAGCCCGACTCTAGGGCTCCAGAAGCCGTCACATACAACAGCCAGTACAGGGAACTTGTGACTTTGGTCAATTACCAGAGGGAAAAGCTGTCTACGCAGCAAGCAGATCTCATTAAGGTGATTTGAGTTTTTTTTAATGATTACCTTTATGATTGGCCATGGATAGCAAAGCATGGTATGACTTTAGCAATTTTGTGTTATTAAGTGCAATCTCTAGACGCCGTGTTGTGTACCACGCGGGCGTTCGCAATCGCATTCACCATCTATTTCTACCACTGTGCTACATACTGTTTGTCAGTATTGCATTGCATGCTATGGTGTTAGATTACAAATTAATACCTATGTTGCCTAATCACTTCTAATAATTACATTACCTACTAATTGTGACTCTGTATACATGTGACACAATATTAAATTGTGACTCTGTTATCATAAAACATACTAAAGTACATAGGTACATTGTAAATTACAGTATGATGCTGAAATCGGATTCTGGGAAAATAAGGGCAGGGAACAAGAGCGGCAAGTAGAATTACTGCAGCAACAGATCAGCTCCGCCGATAACCAGTTGCGAATAAGTACTGAACAGGTAACCAAATCATAATGTCATTGCTATTACTATTACTTTTGCATGCTTATTTATCGTTTTGTTTTTAAGTTGTTTTACGTTCATAATATTTACCCGCTTGTTAATTTGAACTCAATCACAGAAGCTTTTCGAGCAGGTGCAAGCGCTAACCTACTTGGAAGAGGAGAGTGAGATAGTCAAGCAAAATGAGAAGACGCTTAAGTCGGAGATAGTGCTTGTGCGGTCCAAACTGGCCAACTGTGAAACTGAGTTGCTGCAGTGCAAGAATAAGATACGGAAAATTATGGAGGACATTCATAATGAACAGAGAATCCTAACAAGCAGACAGCATGAAAACAGGTATCTTTGAAAGTTATTGTGATTTAAACTTGTTGTGTCTCATAAATGATCGCATAGGCTTTGGTTTTGAATAGGGTTAAAATAGCCAGTAGGCCATTTTTGCCATTTGGTTGGACACTTGACGCGTATATTCAGGATGTACGGCTTCCAATACTGTCCGTCGTACCCAATATAAACTTTTAGTTTTCAATAAATCTTACAATTTCGTTAAGCAAATGTGCTAATAAAAATCATATAATATTAGAAAACCGGCCAAGAGAAAGAAAAAAGAAAGAAAGAAAGAAAGAAAATACATTTATTTAACGCCACAAGAGCGCCGCAAGAGCGTGTCGGAAACACCGGAAATAGGGTTCCGTAGCCATTACAAAAAAATTAAGTAATATTTTTCTAAGGATTTCGTATTTTGTACGGAATATTCCAAGTTTAGGTATATTTTATACCTTAGGCTGCTATTTACTCTTAAACTACTAATAATTCTCAAGAAAACAACCGTTATAGTTTTCCTTGTAAGTTTGATATACTTACTACCATCCTGAATTTTTTAATTTTTTTCCTCCCTCGATTTTAATGAAAATTCGCACTTTAGTTGAATATTTTGCAAACAGATCACTGAATCGCAATATCGTTTTAGTAACCCCCTAATGGTTTTAAAATACCTATCCAACGATACCCCACACTACAAGGTTGGATGAGAAAAAAATCACCCCCCACTTTACGTCTATGGGAGGTACCTACTCTAAAATTTTTTTTTTAAATTTTTTATTGTATTATTTTGTCGGCATAGTTTACATTTAGATTCGTGCAAAATTACAGCTTCCTAGCATTGATAGTCCCTGAGCAAAGCCGCGGAGGGACAGACAGACAGGCAGGCAGACAGACATGGCGAAACTATAAGTTTGCCATTTTGGCTACGGAACCCTAAAAATAGAAGTAATTCATTATTTATTACGCCTTTCCAATGCTATTTGGAATGTCCGAGTCTTATGATGATAGTTGCGATAACACCACCTAGCTTTTGGAAGCGATCAAAATTTTTGGGTGAGTTAGTCGGAGTCCCGTGGTCCAGTTGGAATGACACTTTGCGCATACCTACATATAGTCAAGAGATTCAAATCTCAAACTCAAACACACAATATTTATTGACATAAAAAAACACACTACATCACAACAAAGACACAATAAACACAAGAGAAACAGAAGAGAGAAAAATCCCTCCGAAAAAGTTTTTGTTTTTACAAAATCTAAGAAATGTATTTTCAATTTATAGACAAGCCCTAGAAAGAACGATGCTTGCCGAAGTGGATAATTTGCAGACTCAGATCCAGCAAGCAAAACATGCTACAGAAATAAATCATTTGACGGCAGAAAATCTAAAGCGTGAGGTACGTGTCCAATATTTCATCTTATTGTGAAAAAAATAAATAATCTGTATTGTGGTTGTTATCTAATGACTTTGCTTCAGGTTGGGGTGTTAGAAGACGCTATAATGGAGAAAAAGAGACAGGTAGAACGTCTCGTCCAAGAGATGAAGGAAGCTAATCTTCAGAGTTTATCGGGCAGTGTGGACGAACTTAGACATCCTCTCGATGGTAAGCCAATTATTTAAGTACCTATTTATTCTCTAAAGGTCAAAAACTTAGCTTATTAAGATTGATTTAGTCGATGATACTACAATGCCGCGTAGCTAACAATGGCAAATGGCAAATTTTACAGGAGAGCGCTAAATTAAATATCTTTGTGTTTATTATAAATCAGCCGCGAAATCTTAAAGGCCATGCCAGGGTAAGCTAAGTGATTCTGCCGCCAGCCAGTTTCGGCTTGCAATTTTTACGGATGATGTGGCACCACAATAGTAATTAAGTAATCTGCAAAATTTCAGCCCCCTAAACTCTATGGTTACAAGAAAAAAAAAAGAAAAATGATTTTTCTTTAATATTTTTTTTTCAACCTCGGTAGGTCCTCGGTAAAATCGGTATTTTAGCGTGCGTCACATATGTTGTACATTTACTAAGGATGATTATATGACATAAATTACCTTTACATACGTCCTACAAACGCTATTTTTTTTTATTCGACTGGATGGCAAACGAGCAAGTGGGTCTCCTGATGGTAAGAGATAACCACCGCCCATAGACACCTGCAACACCAGGGGATTGCAGATGCGTTGCTAACCTAGAGGCCTAAGATGGGATACCTCAAGTTTGTGCCAGTAATTTCACCGGCTGTCGTACTCTCCACGCCGAAACACAGCAGTGCAAGCACTGCTGCTTTACGGCAGGATTAGCGAGCAAGATGGTGGTACATAGCAATCCGGGCGGACCTTGCTCAAGGTCCTACCACCTGCAATCTTTAGTGTAAATCGGAATGATTGAAACCTCTTTAGAGAAACGTGCATGTTGCATACTAAATAATGGCCACTTACATTTTATTAGGCTAAAAAAAAACCTATTGACTATCGTACGTTAAGGCCGCTCATTAGAGCCACCCAGCACCCGACCAGCACCGCTTCGACTTTCGGCTTCCACTCGTTGTCGACAGGTGGTCCATGGGTGGACGCCGCGTTAACAACGAGTGGGCCTCGCGTGGTCAACGAGTGAACGTCGCGTGGTCAACGAGTGGACGATTGGATTTTTTTTAACCTAATAAAATGTAAGTGGCCAGTATTTAGTATGCAACAGTAATCAGTAACTTTATTTGCTAGAACATAGGTAGGTACAATAGTAGATGGTGGTATTTTACATTTTGGTCGCTATGTCTTACCCGCAAATGCAGGTGTACAAATATTTATCTATTTATCCTAAGTAATTTTATCATCCCAATTAAATAAAAAACAATATTAAAAATATAATTTAAACAAACCATAACAATTAGTAAATGTCAAAAGATAAGTATAATAATGATGGAGTAAATGTAATATGATAATTATTTAGCTTAAATTTAGACATAAACTATTTAACCGCTTCGTTCAAATATTGTGTAACAGAATAATGAACATGCACGTTTCTCTAAAGAGGTTTCAATCATTCCGCTTTAATTATGGCGTTTCTAGGATGTATGATGTATGTAAAGTAAAGTATTTTATGTAAAGATTTTTCCATGTTCTCCCTCAGCAATAATTTTGAAAAAAAAATATTTTATAGCTTGTTAGTGGGTGTATTGCTGGTGAAAAAATTGGAGCAGTCACTAACGTGAAGTAAGAAAAAAAAACTGAAATGTTTAGTTAGCAGTTTTTCAACTTTTTTCTATGGCCTGTTGAACTGGTAACTTATCCTACTAATATTATAAATGTGAAAGTTTGTGAGTGAGTGAGTATGTGAGTGAGTGAGTATGTTTGTTACTTCTTCACGCTGAAACGGCTGGACGGATTTGGATGAAATTTGGCGAAAAGTTAGTTTATAACCTGGATTAAAACATAGGATACTTTTTATCCCGGTATTCCCACGGGATAGGAATAAAATCTCGAAATAACAACCTCTGGGCTTAGAGTCATGAAATTTGGTATGTAGGTAGTTGGACGTTTTTAATAACAGATAGGTGACTTTTTGACCCGATATTCCCACGGGATACCTAGGGATAAAATCTTGAAATAACAACCGCAGGGCTTAGAGCCATGAAATTTAGTATGTAGGTAGCTGGACCTCTGGAATAACACATAGGCTACTTTTTATCCCGATATTCCCCCGGGATAGGGATAAAATCTTGAAATAATAACCGCTGGGCTTAGTCATGAAATTTAGTATGTAGGTAACTGGACGTCTGGAATAACACGTAACGGACTTTTTGACACGATATTCTCACGGGATACCTAGGGATAAAATCTCGAAATAACAAGCGTTATATTTATTTGCAGTGTAATGTAACTATATTTGCTCGGGTGGAATCATTCAACTCAAATTTGAAGTGGATATCTTTAACCGATTGAGCTGAAATTTTACACGCATGTATAAATCCGATGACAATGCAATATTATTATAACATGGAGTTAATCTGATGTTAAAGCTAGCGGGTGACTATATGAACTCTGTGATAAACGACACGACCGCATCGAATTTGGACTCGTCTGTCGTCTTGACGAGTACTTTGGTAACCAGGGGCATAAAGTACAGTCAGCAAAAAAAACTTATATTAGAAGAATTTTAAGAAAAACTTACTGAACTGTTTACGGAACCCTTCATGTACGAGTCCGACTCGCACTTGACCAATTTTCATACACTTAGTAACTCATAAAATTTTGTATAAAAAAATGTTCCCATTTTTTTAACGATCGGAATCGATTGTGCTCTTGATTTTAAGTAGGAAAAACCATATTTATTCCAAAAATTTAAAAAAAAGGAAAGGGTAACTTTTTTTGAAAATACCAAAAAAAAACTACAAGCCGAAACTAGCTGGGGGCAGAATCACTTAGCTTATCCTGGCACGGCCTTTGCTACTTTTATAGATTACGCGGCATTAGCCTACTATGGCCTAAAAACTAAAATGTCCACTAACTGCCATCTTTAATATTTATATTCTTGGGAAAGTTTCAGTATAATTATTGGTAGCGCCGATTTCTCGATTAATCCAGGTGCAACTGTTTTTATTTGTTCTGTTTTATATTGTGCGTGATGTTGCAGGCGAGAACGATACATAACTTTTTTGTGTAACATTATTAATATTCCTCTTTTGGTGTGTTTAGAATATGTGTAATGGAATGGAATTATGTATCTATTAACAGGTTTGTGCAAAGCTGGGAGTGCCCGTAGAATCATAGGCTCCCCGCGTCAACTAGAGAATGCCGCACCAACTAACAAGAACCCTCATGGAGTGTGGGTTTAAGCTTATGTCCAATAAAGTACCCGTCTGCCATCTGATTGTTTCCTACGATAATCGAACAAAGATCTAATACAATAAGTGTGTAGAAGCAGCGGCCTAATCTTAATAAACTTAGCACAGTTTTAGCATGAATTGGTAGATCGAGATATTTTTTTATATTAATCAATTTGATGAGTTCTTACATCATTGTAATTAAATGGTGACTTAAATTCTTTGATATAATATAGTGGTATTTGTGTTCAAATTAGTGTCATATAAATTATAGTTAGGGTCACTTTATATTATATTATATTTTAATTTAAGAGTATTAATTTCTTGCCATCTAGCATTTCAATGGAGTAATTATACTATTAGTGCATATTTGAAGGGAACAAAACATTAGTTTTGACGCACCTTTGTACCAATTATAATAACTCATTTAGGAAGTATTATAGCATTTAAAATAATAAAGAATAGTACTATTTCTTTGAAATAACATTATAAATATCTAAGTTAACGATTAATTTGCAATAAAAATAGAAGATATTATTATGATAATAATCTAGTCGAAAATATAAGCCATTGCAATAATTACTTCTTATATTCGGACTTGTATCAGCATTTATGAAAAAATCGAATGTTTAAAAGAACCTATTATTGTATAGTCGAGTTCATAAAGTTATGAGAGTTATGAGCAAAAATTTTTTCAAAAATATCTGAACACGACTCTATTGTTAACCTCATAGAAGCGTGTTCAGATATTTTTGATCAGTTTTGTTCACAAGTTTATGAACTCGACTGTACTAAGCATAGTTTAGTATGGACTTGTCTTATTATACTATTTTGTATGTTACTTTGTAATCCATTGTATTTTGAGCATGGTTACTGTAAAAGTAGGTAGTTAAAACGAGTGTCTATAATCAATTTGCATTGAATAAAGAATTAAAAGATGCTTGTTTTTCATTGGAAGAAAATAAATGACTAAAAATAAAAGACAAAATTAAATTAACCTTATATTCAAATTCTATCTGAAAGACGTCAAATGTTTAGTCAATATATTACAAATACCTGAAATAAATGCGTATCCACGCTGTTTATCTTTCTGTATATTTTCTATTAGAGAAACATAGTTCTATTTACATGTACTTCATCAACTAATAAAGAACGTTTCATTAACCTAAATCAACTTAAGATTCAATGACAACCATTTTCATACTCACTCTTGCTCATAAAAAAAGTATTCGGTACAGGCATTCTGTGACGAATGAAACTTAATAATCATTATACAACTTAAATCACGAAACACTGGACTTTAAGAGTTCGCAGCGGATCTCGTTCTCCGCTTGTTGTCAAGTAAACACTATGCTTTCTCTTCCTTCTCTCGGTTATATCGTTCGAGTTCCTTAAGGAATTGTCCTTTGTTTTTCATGACGTTGGGTCGGTCTCCACGGCATTTTGGGCAGAACCATTTGCCTTTGGGCTTGGTGATAAGAGATACGCAAGAGAAGTGGAACCATTCTATGGGGCAGAGATCATTGTCACAGAGTATCATTTCTCCAAAAGATATCTGATCGCAAAGGCAGTAGCGTGGCTCGTCTGGGTCGATAGCGTCTGCGTCCTCGGGCGGCGTCTCCGAGCGTTGTGCCGCTTGACGGGCTTTGCGCTTCTTCTTTTTGCCTATCGCTGAAAGAAAGTGAAATAATTATTTTATTAGTTTTCACAAAAAAATCACCTTTTTTTTGCAATACATTTTTTTAGAGAAAACTAGTTGAGTAAATAGCAGTTTTGTATTTTTTCCATAGCAACAAATAATATGGCCTGAAGTAATTGGAATTTGTAGCTATCCTTTGCATGGGACTTCCCATTAGTTCCCATGTTTACCCAGTAGGTTATTAGTCTTACTTTTCTTATGTGTGGTGTTATGAGTATTGCGCTGCTCGTCGCGCTCGCTCGAGTCCGCGCCGTCCGTGGCTGCACCAGCCACTGTCGTCCGTGATCGTCGCGCTCGCTTTGACCACCGCTCGCCTGGAAAATTAACATCTTACTAATCCCACTTATCTAATATTATAAAAGCGACAGTTTGTGAGTGCCTGTGTGTATTTGTTGCTCTTTTAGGCTGAAACGGCTGAATGATTTGGATGAAATGTGGTATGTGGGTAGCTGGATATCTGGAATAAAACATAGGCTATGTACTATTCCGACATTCCTATTCTCACAGGAACGAGGGAGTCTGCAAATAACACAGGTTACTTTTTATCCCAAAATCCCACGTTATTGGGACATTTGGAAAAATTGTAGCGAATTAGTTTTGGGAATTCTCACTAGCATTTTTGTGAAATCCTGGAATCTCAATCGAATTGCTAGGCCTAATTGGTAAAGGGTAATACATTGATTAAATACTTTTTATTGATCCCTCGCAATACTATGTTTATTTAGAAAATTGAGTTCCTAAATAACAAGAAATCTTGACAAATAGTTTTACAGATGTTCATCATACCAGTCTTGTCTCGTTCGTTTTTATCCTTCTCTTTATCAGCAGTACGCTCAGGTGGCGGCGGGGGAGGCACGTGCGGAGGCGGCGCGGGGGGAGTGGTTGCTTCTTTATCTACACGAATTGTTTCTGGCGCTGATGCAGGTTCTTCTTTAACTGTGCCATTTGTGTTTACATCGAGGCAGGAAACTGGTAAAAGTTGAATACAATAATTCTTTATTGTAAAGCACATATTAAGCAATACAGAAAAAAGGTACATTATAATGAAACATTTTGCAAGGTAAACAATAGGCAGCCTTATGCTTCAGAGCAATCTCTTCCAGGCAATCTTTGTAAGAGGGAGAAGTTAGGAATAGATATATTTTTTTCAAATACACCATGTTTCTCTTGATTTCCATTTATTATGACAGATTGTTTAATTCATTAGAAGAAACTACATTGACTTTTTGGCGGAATCAGTTTTTTTTCATATGAAAATGGTAATAACTTCACATTTATCGTAACAGGTCAATGTAATATTACTCATACATTCCGCAAACTCAGAGGTGCAAGCAAAATCTCAAACTCACAACACTAGATTGAGAATTTTAAAGGCCATAGATAAAACATTAGGCTATCATGATGTTTCATGGGACTTTTTTCTCACTTAAAGCCAAGAGCATAGGCTAGCTACATAGTGTCATCATTTGGATATTATTGTAATTGATAATAATTAAAATCTTTATTTGTTGTATCTATTACAATTTCCATTATGTATTAGTATAACTTATATGTGGTTTTTACTTTATTCTTGTATATGAATCCCTTCTTGGTTGAAGCTCTACTGTAAAAGAATTGAAGAATTGTATTTGATATTCATTCAAAAGTTGTGAACTGTTGACTTTAGCTTACCAAGCTTCTTATGATCCCCTTCTAGTGAACGTTGTTTGTTATCTATAAGGTCCTGCAACAGTTGCACAACTTGTAGTTTCTCGTCTCCAATCTCCTGTGCTGCCACAAGTGCTGACTGCAGGCGCACAGCAGCACGCCCCCTGCGACGTTCCTCTGTGTTTGCTCCTATGCATACTGCTAGATGGGTTTCAGCATCACGAAGGCATTCTGAAAATACATTTTTTTTTACTTAAATCTTTTTCAACATTAAGCTAGAACATGACATACTAACAAACACTAAGAGCCAAATAAAATTATTTTATGATGGTCTGACAGCAAAAATATGTTTGCCAATAGATACAAAAAAATTAGAAAGTCATTTTTTCATGACAAAAGTTGACATGAGTAAATAGAAAGTTGCAAGTTCATGACAAAGATCAGTTTTCCACATCAATTTTAATTAATGGCCTTTATCAATCAATGATTGTGCAATGTAGTGTTACAAGTATTATGTATATTAAAATGAAATAACACTCCAGACTGAAAGGTCACAACATAAAAATTGTTCCAGGATCTAAATTTGCCATGGGGAAAGGAGTATGAACTAAAATAACGCTAGGTGTGTGTTTATTTTGGTCTCCAAACAGTGGATGCTGGCGTTACTATAAAAAGAAGTTGTACGTATACAAAATGAGGTTGACGCCAACGTCAAAACAGCTTGTTTTAACATCAATAATGAAAGTAATCTTGTTTAATTTCAGTTAGAACAACGAAGGGTTACCGTAAGAACGCTAAGAAAAACAAAAAATACCTCTGTAAGTTACATCCAGCTCTCGCATACGCGATAAATGTCGTTGTAGATCGTTCGGCAGATTTTCCACGCAATCTAAGTAGTTTTCCACGTAGTTTGCTGACAGTAACGCCTCAGTGGAAGCTTGGCCCAACATGATTAATAGTAACTACCAATTTCCATAATCAAAATGTAAGAAAATACAAAATAAATCACTTTACAAGCAAATAACAAGTTCGCTCGCTGTACTCAACAACCGACCGCAACCAAGAGGCGATTTCTACACTGGATACGAACGTTTCGTTTCACTTAATTCAAGCGTCAGAAACCACAGACATCGCAATCAAGACCTATTTTAGGACTACTTTAAAAGCAAATAAAAATATGAAACTAACTTTTGAGTGTATTGTGTCAAGATGTAGGGTAGGGACTGATTAAATGAAGCAATATAATAAAAAAAAGGAAATTAACATTGTGATTTTTAAGTCACGAACAAAACGTTTTCATGTAATGTCAACGTAAAAATATCTCGGTTTCTGTCAAGCCATAAAATACCTATTGAAACGAGATTGTAAATTGAAACCTTATTTGGTCTGTTTAGGTTACTGATAAAAACGTTGTTACAGAAGGTATGACTGTCATATGAAAGCACCAAAGAACGCCCACCTGCAAAGTTTGGTTTTGACCTCCATGTATATATACGTTAGTATCTCTTAGTTAGTAGTCTGTGATCTCTCTCTAAGGTAATGATATTAAAATTTAGACAATATATACGTTCCTACCGATCATTTTTAAAACTTTTACCCGTTTCCCCGTTTTTACGCCGGGCCACAGTGCACAAACCGTGCGGGTCATAAAAAAAAAGTTTGGTCTTGATAGACTAGCTAGCTACATATTAGTAATCTGTGTGATAGACTTCCAGATAAAATAACTGGTCGTTTATATACAAAATGATTCACATATTTTGCATTTCACGTCAAAGTGCACTTTATAGGCAGTCAATAGAGAATTTTTATCCTAAGCGAATAATAAATAATGTGAAGAGTCTGTTAGTGAATGTCATTCTTTACATTTGGACATGAAGGATATGGCATCACTGGTTTCGCTTTCTTGCATATTGTAACACATAATTTTGATCTGTCACTTCCAAAGAGTAGTATAATATACAGGGAAAAGAGAGCCCTCTCTCGGCTCATTCATGCAGACGGTTTTGAAGCGCTGTCTACATTTCGTAACGAGTACCATTGATGTATATATCCATCCATACGTATAGCTATTAATAGTCACAGGTATTCTTTTACTTTACTGGTTTTGCTTCCCAGCTCAAACCACATAAAAACTAAAAACAGGGCTGCAAAGAGAAGTGAGGCCGCTTGAATTCAGTCTTAAGTTTAAACCAGCCTCAAGTTTCCGTTTGCAGCACTGTTTTTACTTTTTATGTGGTCTGAGTTTCGATTGTAACGTAGCCATCTTGTCCCTTGTTGAGCGCGAATAGACCAGGGGGACAGTCGCCTATACCGTACTAATTCATGTCGATAGCGCCGCCATCTCCTTTATCTAACCTAAATAAAACAGATTGTTGTCGTTTGTTTCAGATAGATGTCACTGAAAGCTTGAGATCACAAAATTTTATTTATTAAAAAATATTTTGTCGTTGATAATTACCGCAAAAATGAACTTTATTTTCGAAATTAACAATCTTATTGTAATTTCTAATATAAAAGTCACATAATTGTATCCGCTCAGTCGTTACAAATATTTTTTGTGTAGCAACCCTCTGTCAGGCCAGGCGTCTATTCGCGCTCAACAAGGAACAAGATGGCTACGTTGCAATCGAAACTCGTGCTCAGACCACATAAAAAGTAAAGACAGTGCTGCAAACGGAAAATTGAGGCTGGTTTAAACTTAAGAAGACTGAATTCAAGCGGTCTCACTTCTCTTTGCAGCCCTGTTTTTAGTTTTTATGTGGTTTGAGCTGGGAAGCAAATCCAGTAAAGTAAAAGAATACCTGTGACTATTAATAGCTATACGTATGGATGGATATATACATCAATGGTACTAGTTACGAAATGCAGACGGCGCTTCAAAACGGTCTGCATGAATGAGACGAGAGAGGGCTCTCTTTTCCCCGTATATTATACTACTCTTTGAATAGACGCCTGACATAGAGGGTTGCTACACAAAAAATATTTGTAACGACTGAGCGGATACAATTATGTGACTTTTATATTAGAAATTACAATACGATTGTCAATTTCGAAAATAAAGTTCATTTTTGCGCTAATTATCAACGACAAAATATTTTTTAATAAATTAAATTTTGTGATCTCAAACTTACAGTGACATCTATCTGAAACAAATGACAACAATCTGTTTTATTTTAGGTTAAACAAAGGAGATGGCGGCGCTATCGACATGAATTAGTACGGTATAGGCGACTGTCCCCCCCCTGGTCACTTCTGTCTGAACCTCTTGACCTCTGTGTCCGGTCTGCGTACTATTTTTTATTATATAATTCTAAATCCTCCGTTTTACGTGTTATAAGAATATAATCATCATCTGTTGTACCGAAGCATCAAAGTGAATAAAGCTCCGTGTCGGATACTTTCCATATTTTATTTCTGAGCCCTGCCGCTCGCCAACTGCCTGGCTTAAAATCCACCTCCTCTACAGAGTCAAATCTAGTTAGGATTCATGGACCATTTATGTCCGTTTTTACTTTGTATTACAAAATTACACGGTGTTGAATCCAGTTCCAGTGGGCAGCTCATTCATCAGCTTTTAAAAAAACCCGCGTAGCTCACCCAAAAACTATGAGATTTGACATTTTGCTTTGACAGGCTATAGCGTATGAATTCGCCGCTAGAGGCGCTAGTGTAGCGTGAGGTCTCCGAAATGTCAAATCTCGTAGTTTTGGGTGAGCTACGCGGGTTTATTTATAATTAGAATAATTTTGTGAATATTATGCATACCTGAAATTAATTATGGCAATTATGCGATAAGGGGCAATGGCATGTTTTGAGACAGTTTTGTCTTTCGAAAACTTTTGTCCTCCCTTTTTTTCCGAACAAAACGGGACTAAGCAAGACTGAGTACTCGATATATTTATGGTATGGTTTTAAGATGTATTAAGTAAATATGATTTTAATGTAAACTTTGTTTTCACGTCCGTAGTAACAGACTTTGAAAGCCGCACTTAAAAACCTCACGCAACAGTGGCGCCATCTAGTAAGTAAACGATAGCCCTCATTGCTAGAGGTGAGGGTTATCGGTTAAAATTCAAGCGGTAAAAATAAACGAACTTATTATTAAGATTAATTTGCAAGATTGTTCGTCAGTCGGAAAGTGACACCCCAAGTGTTGAATAAATTATATTTTGAAATTCAAATATGACTTCAGTTCGATAGCGTAACGTTTAAACCAACAAATTATGCCATTGCCACTTTTAGCACTAGATTGTTAGAAATATCCGGTCATTTTACAGCGATGTACGTACCTAATATTGAGGCTCCGGAAACCAAGATGCTCTTTGGTCTTCGACATAATTTATGTTCTTGAGCCGGAGCTAGGTAACAGAAAATGTCTATTTAGCTTTCTGAGGGAGAGGAAATGAGCAATACACATTATATTATTCAAATCTGCGGCCAAGAACACCTACATTGCACCCACGGTTTCGCCGTCATAAAATTATTCCGCAGTCATACATATCAACTCGTTCGTACTGGCACGTTTAGAAACATTTTTGACAATCATTTTTGTCAGTTGGGTTTGATATGCTTGCTTGATCGTGTCAGTCGTTTAAGTTTTTGTGTATTTTAATCCAGTTTTGAATATTATTTTGCTAAATTGTCTGTGATTAGGTTCGTGCAGTGCCCTCATGTCTTCAACATTGATTTTCGTGGGGTTGCCGGAAGATTCGAAGAGCTCTATTACAAAGTAAGTAGGTACTTCTAGTATAATAAGCATGTGGCCTTTGAGATTTTTGTTGTAAATTCAAACATACGCAGAACGACGCTACGTTATGATGTGAAATAAAATCGTAATCCACGAACTGTTCTCGAAAGTTTTATAACTACGCAACAGGTAGCCTACATAATTTAAATATGACTGTTAAGATGACAAGTGAGTTGGCAAAAAAACCGAATTCATGGCCAGCGTGTGGATATAATCGATTTTCAAATGTATATTTTATTCCCATTTGAGAAAATTAATCTTTTTCGGTTCTGTTTACACTTGGAGCCTACAACAGCTAGGTAGTTATATTCAATGAACAACAAATGGCAATAAGGCCAAACAACTACCAACAAACAACTAAATATTTGTGTGTAAGGTAATTCCATATTCCTATCAGGTTGAACTACGTCAAACAAAGAAAAGGGCAACTACTTACTAGAAATATGCTGACAAACTATACAATCTATACTTATACTATAGGGTGTTCTCTAATTTGAATCCGGCCTATAGCTTTTAGAGACACTTTTCTGCCTCTTGTGAAAACTAATACAACTCTGAAAGTGCTACTCATCAAGAAAGCGATTTTAAATTTGAAAAAAAAAGATCTCTTTCAGCGAATAAGACCTTTCCACTAACTTAAACATGATGAAAATAAGTAAAAATAATCAAGCTCTCTTTTCGTAAAACGTCGATGAAGAAACAAAGAGCAGCCACTAGTAGAATATAAACAAGTGAAATTGAAGCAAGGTGTAGGTGATTAGGTGAAAATCATTTGGCGTAAATTCGCCCTCTCTCCATTGTTTTAAGAGCTGAAAACACTAGGATAAAAATATTATGTACAGCCATAATCGTAATAAACATATCATCACTTCAATGAGAGTTGTATTTTAGTCTTCACTGCAGGCACAGTATTGTTATTTATGTGTACAGTGAAAAGGTTACATAGGTAACAGACTAACTTAATTTCCTTTGTAAAGCACTAAATGTTCAGAATAATCAAGGCTTCATTTATTAAGCTACATATTCCATTCTGATGTCAAGGCAGGCTATAAGGCGTAGGAAGTACCTACGTACAGAATTGGATTAAACGTTGTGTGTGATATGACTACTTTATAGGTACTCGTTTTTTTTGTTCTCATTTATTTTATGAGCCATACGTACTCGTACTCTATTATTATATTATGAAACAATTTAAACTTATGCTCCATCTATCCATCCCAGCCTATATACGTCCCACTGCTGGGCACATGCCTCCTCCGGGAATAAGAGGGCTTGGGCCATAGTTAAACTTATGCTTACTGAATAATATTTTACTGAGAATTAAATGAATATTCTTTGCGATATGAAGGCAGATTATGCTTTAGGTACCGACTTTGCTTTTTGTATTTTAGTAGCGCGAAAAAAAAACGCCTAAAGAATGTTAACTTTAACTTCCGATAGTATGTTTCAGGAGCGCAGGCCTAAGGCGCTAGAATTGCTTTAAAGAAACGTTGATTTTTTAACATTAATTTATTTATAGTCAACCTATTAAAGTACTACTTTGCTGCGCCCAACAGGGTACATAATGTGATCTCCTAGTTTAAGTCACACCACATGTAAAACCATTATGTGCAATAAAGTACCTATTGAGTACTTTACCTAACTAGTGGTGAAAAATGTTTAAAAGTATGTAATAAAATTTTCACTTCTCATGCTCTTATAATGTTACTTAGTTTTTTTAGTCTCTGCATATCGGGACTAAAGCTCCTTTTTATTCTCTAGGGATTAAAGTATTTTTTTATTTACGTTGGAAACCCCTAAACAGCCAACACGGTGTTTGTGAATGGAGGATTTTTAGGTGTGGAAATAACCTCAAATGACTACTGTGCAAAAATATAAAAAAACACGATTTAATTTCGTGAAACACAATTAATGATTACGAATATTAATTTATTCAATTATATTAAGGATTAATTCATTTTACTTTTTATTCAGTACCTTTTTTCAGGTTTTTGGTCATATCTCGAATATTTGAACAAATAGCATTACAACTACTTCGGACAAAAGTTTTTCGTAAAATTTCCTATAAATGTGGTCATATTCATTTTTACTCTACGATCTATACTTTAGGAGCTACGAGTTGCGTAAATTTTAACAGATGTTAAAAAGTAGACGATTTAAGAATAACGAAATAAGTTTGAAATTTTTATTTAAGAATAGAATGAGCAAATCAGTTTGTCTTAATTACTTATCTTATTCATCGTCTTTTACATCGACATCTTCATCTTCTCCGTCTATGATATCTACATGAGCCTAAGCAGCCGAAGCATACTAGACTAGGATCAGTGGTGGCAATTGGCTCCAGGGTTCCATCAGCTTCTCGCTTTCAATCCCGTGTTTCGGGAGGCATTTTGTAACCCAGCCACTCTTGTACTTGGTGGAATACTCATAATGCGTGATATTTTGCTGACCCTTTAGTATGGGGGAGAGAGAAGAGATCAGCTTTCGACTTGGTGCTGGATTTTACAATCGATGGCTGTTAATTAAGATCAAGCTGAGTAGTAGGCGCACGATATATTCAGAAACATAGTTTCTTCTGATCTTGCTATGGCTCCCGATGTTGATGTTACACACCGTGTAGCTCTTAAAGTATTGATCGTAAAGCAAAAATAAAGATGACCAAATTTGTCGGAAATTTTATGTAAAAACTTTTGTTTGAAGTAATCCTAATGCTATTCGAACAAATATTCGAGATATGAACTAAAACCTGAAAAAAGCTACCTTCAACCCCCCCCCAAACCTTTAGCACAGCCCCCACCCCTGTGGCCGTTTAGTATGTTCATCTGACCTACCACAAGGTATAATTGTACCAATTTTCAAAACTACATGTATTTTTTCCCCTAACTTTTTACTTGCAGTTTTATCTCAAAAATTTTAAATAGGTACTAAATTGCGAAGTTCATCTAGGTCTCTACATTTCTAATGCAGTTCTCTTGTTCGCTCTTAAACTGTAGGTTGTTGCATAAATTGGAAATGATTCATAACGTGCTAAAAATAGCAATGAGACATAAAAGCGTTCATCCTTTTCGCACCTACTCGTACCTACAGGTAAGAAAGGGCTACTTGTCCAAGTCAAAAGTCAAAATATCTTTATTCAATTTAGGCTAAAACAAGCACTTATGAATGTCCAAAAAAAATCTACCACCGGTTTTTTTTAAACAGATTTACAATTTAATTTGTTATAGGTCTGCGACAAAATTTAGTGTGCTAGGCCTCTGGCGCCAGGATTTGTTATTCAGTGTTGTCGTAGGTAGGTATAAGCTTAGCCTAATTGAAGGTGTAGGCAGGTTCAGATTCATTTTGGTCTCGTAGGCGGATCTCGCCTTGCGACTACCAATTAAGGCAAACGACGGGCTCGTTCAAGTTTTAATGGTTTATTTGTTCAAATTAGGAACACTGTGTGTTAAGAGAATATAGCATTATGTTTGTGCAGACTTACACTGATAGGTAGGCAGATAAGGATGTCACAATGTTGCGGGAGCAAATTGTGTCTTGCACACGAGATTGGGCCAAAAGCGAATATGCTAGTAGACAGTTAGTTAGGTATAGTTAGTGTTTAGTTTTGTAACTAAGGGACCCCATAGGTACATCCATGTATTTTTTTTTTGTAATTTTTTTCTTTAATTGTATACTATAGTTTTAAGTATTTTATTTGTAATTATATTATTATGAAATAATGACTTTCTGCCAAGTTTCTTGCGGCGCATTCTTCTTGGCAATGATGGTCTTTCCGAAAGCGCTGGTAGTTTAAAAAATGACGTGTATAAGTGCCCATTGCGACCTATTTACTGAATAAATGATTTGAATTTGAATTTGACAGGTATGACAACGATAGGTTTCGCTTCTTGTGAACAATGTTATATAATTAAGGGTGAAAATAAATATCTTAGGTACTATTATTTATTTGATTTTAAGTTGAGTAGGTAAAGAACCTTTTTGAGTAGGTACCATGGAAATTCGAGCAATGAAAAGTCAAATAAAAATATGAGAATACTTAGCCTTTTAAGTACAATCTTTTAAGTAGTCTTAGATTTAGTGTTAATTAAAAAAAGTTAACAATAACAGACCATGGATATAAGTCTGTGTCAACAAATTTCTTCTAGTTGAGTTTAGTAGGTAAATGCAAGCCTTTCGTGCTAAGATTTTATATGGAAGAACAAATAGGTACAACAATAGCTAAGAAGAGCGAGTAACATTATAATTATTACCCACGCGGATAAGTAACAATTTCTTGCCCACGCGGATATACATAGTTAGCAAGTGCTACATACAGACATCAAGCCAGGCCATCTATGGTTGGCTTTAAACTAAAAATAACATAAAAATTTGTTAAATTTAAACTTGTTAAACTATAAAGTTTGTGAGTAGGCATGTTTGTTACTCTTTCACGCAAAAACTAATGAACGCATTTGATACCTACCTACATTCTGGCATACTCTTCGTTTTTATAGGGTTCGGACATGGCGAACATAAAGTGTTCCTTGTAGGACTGTTGGAAAATTGTTTCAGTGGTTTAAACGTGAAGACAAGCAAACAAAGTTACTTTCGCATGATATTATATGAGGATTTTTAAAACCCGTTCAATAACCGCACAGCACAGATTAATAAATAAATTCTACGCTGGTGTTTTCACTTCCAAAAGTACAAAACTTTCGTGCTTCCACGTGCAAATAGTAGGTACGGCTGCCATTGGTGATTCGACACGCCTGTTTTACAATGTAAGGTATTGCTAAAACAATAGAATTGTATCCTTCGGTTGTCTTGGATTGGTGTCTATTGCATTCGCTTTGGCTTTGTACTGACACTCTCTATTCAGTGCAATTTCCGTGACAATTACATGAAAGTATTGATTAAGTATGCGTTACTTGACTAAACCATAGCCTGTAGGAAGTGGAAGTGAGCGGGACATATTTGCCGTAGGTTCGATGGAAGATGGGGCAAAAAGTTATTGGAGTGGAGACAGGAATGTGGGGACGCAGCCAGCAAGATGTATATAGGTATGATTTGGTGTGAGCGGCTGGGAAGGACTGGACGCGGTAAACTCAGAACCCCACAGAATGGTCTAGAATGGAAGAGACCTTTACTCAGCATTGGGTAGATCAAGGTTGAAGAAGAAGAATACTTTCGTTTTTATCACCTGTCCCCCCCCCCTCTCAACGAAATCCGGCACAAGTCTATTTGTTGCTTGCTTCAAACCTAACTTAAATATGTAGTTTTTTTTCAAAAATTATTTAAACTAGTTTTTGCTCGCGGCTTCACCCGCGTGGAATTCGGTTATCTATCGCGCGCTGTTCCATCGGGAACTGTGCATTTTTCCGGGATAAAAAGTAGCCAATGTCACTCTCTGGCCCATAAACTATCTCTATGCCGAAATCACTTCGATCAGTCATTCCGTTTCGACGTGAAAGACGGACAAACATACAAACACCCACTTTCGCGTTTATAATATTAGTAATCAGCATATTAAAAAGACACTTGGTTTATTTTTGGTTATATCAAACAAAAAATGTTTAATTTGATGTTACCTTCTTAAATAAAGAACGCTTCCATAAGTTGTGCCATTTAAAGCGCAGCTACGTTTATTAAATAAAAATCATAATTTACCTAACCCAAAAAGATACAAGACTTGCAACGCAGTTTTTATACTGCAAAGCATATTTTAAGATGCAATGTCAAACCAAGTCGTCTATTTTAGTCAGTACTAGTACGATGTTTCCCACCGATTTGCATCGATTTGCTTATTTCAAAACCGTGAAGTACATTTGCAGTTCTGAAATAAAGATTTAGGTAAGTAGGTATAACGAGGTGTATAAATATATACTAGATTTGGGTATTTAAACGAAGGGAGGGGGCGGGTAGGGTAACCCTTTAGTAAAATGACCATAATACGGCGGTGTCCTGTAACAGGATTAAGGGGTGGCAGACGGTATCGGACGGTAACAGGATCACGGGGGTCGGGTTTCTGGAAGCCCCTGCCACCGTCTGTCCGCAGCTTTGTAATGCAACGCAACTGCATTATTGCATAGCGTTAAGTGGGATTGTCTGTGAATAAATAATCTTCTATCTTCTTCTATCTATAAATCTCTCTTATAGTTATTTTTTTCTTGTGGTCGTTATGGTTTGGACAAGGTTTGTGCGTAACTAACTTTAAAAAAAGACTGGAACGGGGCAAAGCGGCGGGCAACAGTTAGTAGGTAATAAAATAAAATATAAGACCGAACGAACGAATCAGAAAAAAAAATGATATAGCTTTATCAGTTCAACTGTTGATCAAGGAAGTGCTTTCTATTGATCTCATATCTTTAGGCTATATTATTATGTATCCCATTGCTAGGTACAAGAATGCTCTCAGAATGAGAATTCTCCGAACCCTTGCGGATCGGCAACTTTATACACGCACCATTGAACTGCTTTGCAGAATTAAGCAAGTTTCCTCAAGGTGTTTTGCTTAAGACCGAAAATATATGATAAATTTTAGATGTAATTTTGCACATAAATTTTGGAAAACTTAAGAGGCACGAGCTCGGGCCTGAACTCACGGACCTCTGCTTGAGAGGCAACAGGTGTAACCACAAGCCTATCAAGCCTTTTTAAATTGTCACATAAACGACTGTCACTTTACCTAACTTTTATTGACAATAGTAGGTATTTATGGTTTACACCGTATTACAAACGAGGTGAAATTTAATCGCGAAACAAAATTAGTGTTACTAGCTAAGTTAATGCTGGACAATATACTTTTAATGAATTACTTAGCTCAATTGTTTAAAATTTAGTCTGAATTTTGTATTAGTGCAAACTCCGAAAAATATGCTTCAGTTTCAGCTATGACTTCCTCATTTGATGAAAATCTTTTCCCACCGAGCCATTTCTTCATGTTAGGGAACCTTGAAAAAATCACACGGTGCCAAATCTGGAGAATAGGGTGGGTGTGGCAGTATTTCATAACGCAATTCTACTAATTTGGCTGTTGCGACTGCCGACGAGTGTGCAGGTGCATTGTCGTGATGAAAAAGTATTTTCTTCTTTGCCAGGTGTGGCCGTTTTTTCAGAACTCCTGCGTTAAAGTTTTCCAACAAAGCAGCATAATAAGGGCCATTGATTGTTTTACCTTTCTGTAAATAGTCGATACGAATAACACCTTGGCTGTCCCAAAAAACAGTGGCCATTACCTTTCCTGCCGAATTGACGGTTTTCGCTTTCTTAGGGGCCCGTTCGCTAGTAGAAGTCCACTGTTTTGACTGATTTTTCGTCTCTTGTGTATAATGGTGAATCCATGTTTCGTCCACCGTCACGAATCGACGTAAAAATTCAGTAGGATTACGTTTAAATTTTGCTTAGCATTGCTCGGAAGTTGTTACGCGATGTCGATCGGCTGTGAGCAAACGCGGCACCCATCTTGCGGAAAGCTTTTATTACTTAAAATATTATTCAAGATATGAAAAACTCGTTCAAATGAAATGTGTACAGTCTCAGCTATCTCACGTATCTTCATTCGACGGTCATCCAAAACAATATCGTGGACTTTATTCACGATATCACCCACCAGTAGTCACTTCAATCGGTCTTCCAGAGCGTTCTGCATCATTGGTGGTGATACGTCCAGAACGAAATTCCGTAAACCACTTGTGTACTATACCATGAGATGGAGCAGATTACCCATAATATTTTTTAAGCCGGTCTTCAGTCTCTTTGATAGTTTTTCCAAGTAAAAAGTAATGTTTAATTAGCACACGAAATTCACTTTTCTCCATATTCAACAATTTTCCGTGAATTTTCCGATATCATCTCACATATGTCTCGATTTCTTTTTTTATTTTCCCAATATTAAAAAAATATAAAAACAGCCAGCTAACAGAGTTAAGAATAAGGAATAAATAGTTCATAGGTGAAAAAGGTTTTTTTTTACTCGAACTCACTGCCTTATCAAACCGCCCTCGTATTGTATTGCATGGAATTCTTACTTATAATCTGAAATTGTATACGTAGGTCAAAGGTCGTGCCAGGATGCTAAGCGATTCTGCCCCCTCGAGTTTATGTTTGTATTTTTAGGGATGTAGTGGCTCTACATGCAAAATCTCAGCCCACTACAAACTTTATATTAAAAAAAAAGATACTATAAACTATAGAATTATATTTTTTTCAAGAACTAATTTCCAGTAAGCCGGAAATTGTTTTAATACCTTCTCTGAGTAAATTGTCCCTATGCTTGTATCCTATCTAATCTGAGTCAATTTCCACTTTCCAGATGTGCCTAACCTAGCGAAATTTCTGTTTTTTTTAGGGTTCCGTACCCAAAATGGCAAAATGGAACCCTTATAGTTTCGCCATGTCGGTCTGTCTGTCCGTCCGCTGCTCAGAGACTATCAGTGCTAGGAAGCTGCAATTTTGCGCTATGCCGACAAAATGGTAAAAACTGTGTTTTTTTCCAGTTTTTTGCTTGTAGCACAATAACGATACGTCCACCGGAAATGTCGCTTCACTTCAATATTTCAGAATGTTACATTTTGCGTTAAATGAGATTCTAAAACTTTAAATTCGGTTAAGTGGTACAGCCGAAATGAAAAGTTACAAAAACTGGTCTAACAGGCTAGGCGAACAAAAGTGGCTTCAATTCACTTGGGGGAGGCCTATGTCCAACCGGGGATGTCTTACGGCTGACATGATGAGCTGTATTGTCTAACGTACTAATGTTCGCCATTGTATTCACCATCTCTTTCTACCCTCGTCTTATGCCGTGTGACAGAACGAAGTGGTAAAAACGATTGTGATTCCAAGTGTGAGTTCAAGTTAGACAATAAGGCCTCAGATGTACTAATCTCGGTATAACGGCCCTTAGGTCTTATAGCTATCGGCAACAGTGGCGCGCCCTCGCGGAAGCCGAACGCTATTACATGCTCCGCTACTCCCGGCTGCGGTATCGGGACCAGCCATCTGCAAATCCTGATCCCAAATCCTTTTGTCAATGTGTGTAGTCATCTGTCTGTGGAAATACAAGGGCAAGTTTTGTTACACTGTTTTTAATTTTAAGTGTAATCAACTTGTTTTTTGGCAATAAACTTTTTTTAACATAATGCTCAGGGGTGGACCTACAGCATGTGGGGCCCTGGGCTTATTACTATCGATTTTACCTGGGAGACTACTAAATTAATCAGCGAATTAGACAAAAAACATCTTGATAATGATATACTATTGATCACCAATATGGTTTGGGGGCCCTTTATATCTATTCTGTGGCTGTAGTCCAATAAGCCCTTCATCATCCCTGGTTAAGGCTGCACTTGGAGTTAGTGTGATCCGAGCTTTGACGTGCGGCAAAATATTAACCTCACTCTAAGCAAGCGCGGCTCGCTTCTATACAAAATTTTTAGCTTTTTTTAACCCCGACTCAAAAAGAGGGGTTATAAGTTTGACCGCTATATGTGCCTGTGTGTCTGTTGTGGCAATGTGTGTTTTTTTTTGAACTCAGGTTTTTTAGCGATAGTTCTTAGACATGAAGAATTTATTGAATCAGGCGTTACTTTGCTCACTGCATAGTTAGGTTTGAAGAGACAAAGTCGGGGGTTTTTCAACTTTTTATCGGTTAGGTTATACCCCGACGCTAAAGGAGAGGTGTTACAAGTTTCGCCAATGTCTATTTGTCTGTCTGCATGTTGCATCGTAGCACTGAAATGGATACACCTATTTCGGCGCGGCATTTTTACGTGAAAGCGAGTTTGCTTGCGGTGGTCTTTTTAGCTATGTTTCATTAAAATCGGTTCACCGTATTTGACATATTGAACTTTGAATTTACGGTGTCGGGGGTTTTAACCTTTTCGCCGCCATTTCAAATACAAAAGACATCATCAGAGAGAGGAATTTTCATGTCATTTTTTGACCTGTCATAGTGACTTCTCGCTTACCGGCTCTACCTAAATGTTTTTATTTTATTTTATGTTGTCGATATTAAGTATTAGACTTTAAATTAGATTGTCGTAAACTTATCATATTATGTAGAACGTTCTTTTTTCGCAACACATGGCTATTTGACCGTGAAAGAAGAAGAAAGAAAGAAGACAGCAGCAGTTATTCAGTAGGTAACACGGAAGACACACAAATACAACATATGAAAAAAGCATCTATTTCTTTTATACAAACATTAATGGAACACTTGTTAACATAACAATTTCTACATGAAATTGAAAAAAAAATAGAATTGAAATTATTAAACTAGAAAATGTTATCCATTCATTGTTCCATATTGCTTGACAAATAAATAAATAAATGATTGATTGATTGCAATGCCTAAAATTAAACCTGAACACAATTGAACGAAGGTTGCTTCTGCATTGAAGTAGGTAATGGACGTATATATATTTAGTTCGTTAGCGTGGATCCTTCGTTGCGTATATTTGAGTCGCTGTGACGTCGAAAAGGCTAAACTTTTCTAAGTTAGTGAGGTTATATGCAACGTTTTCATCATCTCGCATAAACTTGCATTTTCTATAGATTGATTCGCTGGTTTGATTCACATAAATTAGAAACCCATGTTTTGTTGGCCTCGCTGTGACTCGACGACCCACAAGGAGTGTTGTGACGCCCCAGTTCCCGTCTGATTGCCTAACCCCTATTTAGGCAACACAACACTGCCACGTGCAATGAAAGTAACTCGGGCAATAACTTAATGGTTTCTGGAAAATCTACGCGTAGCCTTAACGCCCGAGGGCCGAAAATGTGTGCTGCTTTATTCCTGATAGTAACAGTCTGACAATATTTGTTCGTTTTTAGAGTTCCGTATCTCAAAAGAAAAAAAAGGAACCTTATGGGTGGGCCCTGTAACAAGAGCAAAAAATTAAAACATAGGTTCTGCCACTCAAATGAAACTACTTTAATTCTTGAACTTTCAAAAATTAAGTAATGTTATCGTTGTGTTTATTTCAAACAAATTAAATGGTATTTTCAATGTACGGCATCCAATAAACCTAAATGACATCGCCTGTAACGTAACAAAATTACGGATTTCGCAATACATTGCTTGTCCAATTAAACTCTAAACTATAATAAAAATCATAATACAAGTTATTTTCAAAGTTGTAGAACTAAATTAGCTCAAGATGAAGAGTGGAAGCTGTGGTTTAATTTTTTACTCATGTTACAGGGCCCACCTTGTATGATCCCTGGCGTGCCTGTCCCAAGGTCCTTTTTCACAGGAACACATGGTGGCATCAAGCTGACATTAACTATCTAAATATTCAGGTCTCCTACACCTTGAAACAGTGAAAAAATCAAACTCAAGTCAACGCAATCAATCAAAAGTAGTCCATTGAAAAAGTTGTTTCCATACATATTCCCGTAACTGAAAAACTTATAGGTACTTCTGGTTGTTTTAGAAACTTAAATTAAAATTTGGTATGAAGGTAACTCATAGAGCACAACCGATTACAATGGCCTGAAATTTTAATTCTTTATTTCGGTCTATTATATGTCAATAACCATCTTAAATGACCCCACCCTGCGTACATTTTTTCATAGATACCTATAAATTTGAAGGGAACCCTCGGTGCGCGACGCCTTCTCGCACTTGGCTAGATTTTCTTCTCGAGTCCGTAATTAGGAGGCGGGTCGATATTTTTGCCTTCCTCTAATTGCCCCGATACTTCATACATGCCCACTATCTACCTATTAATACAAACTTCAACAATAAAACGAACTCACGCCACTCAGAGCGTTCTTTTGATTGTTATTTGCCTTGTCGGACGGTATTCCTGTTCTGTTAATTAGAGGGTCCGATATAATGGCTATAAAGGCGATAGTGTCAATTAGGGACTAAAAGATAGTAGATGCGTCTGTTTAGTTAGGACCACAGAGAACAAATCGTAGGGCTATTAAACAGATCTCGGTAAACATGACACTAAAAGCTGTGGTATCGAACGTCAGGTGCAGCTTGTGCAGTTTAATTATTGTTGAAATTTGTAGTTTTGCAACAAAACTGTGCCACAAAGTGAAAAGCGTGATTAGATCCACTTATTAACATAATATTATTAATCTGATATACAGTTCAAGTAGGGGATTGTACAGTCGAGTAGGTAAAAATTTGATCTAAAATATGTGAACACACACAACTCTTTTGTTAACTGCGTAGAAGCGTGTGTTCAGAATAAAACGAACGAATAAAGCGTGTGTTATACATGTGTTCAGAAGTGAATACCTACTTCTGAGCAAAGATTCAATCAAAAATATTTGAACATGTTTCATCGCCATTAATAATAGAGTCGTCTTCATGTATTTTTGGTCAAATTTTTGCTCAAAAATATAAGAAATCAGCTGTAATAATTCGTGATAGATCTTATAATTAAGCACTGCAAAAGCCAAACGCATATTTGTATTGTCAAACTCTTTAACAAGATGTACGAGTACAAAGGTGAACTTATCCCTTAAAGGGATACCTAACACATAACGTTTTGCTTTATTGAATATAGTTATGATGAAGATGAGGTGAAAGTTTTCCATTTCCAACAATTGAAATTGCGAATTAGCGCTCGGAGGCGAGTATTCGATACTTATTTTAGGTAGGTCGTGACGGCTACAAAGTTTTCCAGCACAGGTTGTGGCTTGCAAGGACGTAAACAATTACGCTGCTGTCTCGTTTGCAATAAATGGCTATTAAGTGGAGAAATGAGGTACTAGCAACAACACAAATTGAGCTGGAATCTTGAAACTATAGGCGGTAGGTAGATGGTAAAAAAAATTGCGTCGATGCTATAGTCCTCATCGTCATACTAGTGCTAGACAGACATGCCTCTTAGATTGAGAGGGCACGAGGCTGCCGTTCCCACGCCAAGTGGCAGAGCAGTGGTTACTCAAGAAGCTGAAAAAAAGTTCGAGTTTGCTCACATTTTTTTAGAGTTCCGTACCTCAGTTGACAAAAAAAGAATCCTTATACTATAAGGGTCCTATAAGGCTTAAAGGATCACTTTGTTGTACGTCTGTTTGTCTGTCTGTGCGTCTGTACGTCTGGTAAGACACTTTTTCTTAGGAGCGCGAGCAGGTATCGAGCTGAAATTAATATCAAATACAGATCTGCTACTCCTTGGAACACTGGAAAAAATCAAACTACTTACAACGCTATCAAAAGATAGTCATTTAAAAAGGCGTTTCTGTGCAAATTTCCAGGAAATCATAACCTAGGGTACTTCTGGCTGTCCCAAAAACGTGAAATTTGGAATGAAGGTAGCTCGCCAATAAGAAAAACATGAAAATATCGACGTCAATAGCCATCTAAAATGATCTCACACTGCATAAATTTTTGCTTAGGCGACGGGCTCTGCTTGCATTGGATATTCATAGATACCTACCTATTTATAAATTTGTACCTATGATACGATGCATGAACCCGAGTCGCACTTGGCTGGTTTTGTTTATAATAAGTCGTCAACCTACTGCAAATCTTCAATTACTATTGCATATGTTACAAATTAAATATTATATTAAACAGTAATATTCTGCAATATCCAGTTTTCCTGGCTGCCTGTACCTACTATGACGGCGGTCGCCCGCGGGGTAATTCTCGCCGCGGCGCGCGGGCGTCGGCCGCCGGCGGCCATCTCAAGCTCCTTAATTGTTAAGTTCAATCAATCGCGAATGCTTCCGAACCAGTGAAACACGCACACTACTTAGTCAGATTAACTTGTAGTATTCAATTTTTAATTAAAAAGGAAATGCATGCTAATGCTAAGCATATTTCCAAATGAAATAAGTATAGAGCTCAATCTAGCATATTAACGAAGTTTACACTTAGAAAGCCTTCGTATTAGCGAGCTATGCAAAAATTTCAAAGATAATTACAATTAGTGATCAGGAAGCAGTTAAATGGACTATAAATCTTTAATTATATTCTTTTTAAGAAAAAAAACCATAATGACATAGATTGCTCGACTTTTAACGGTGATTGTTTTGTGACAGGAAATGAAATAATCAACCGTTTTGAGACCACCAGACTCGGCCGCCGAAGCGTTTAATAACAACTTATTAACGGTCGGGGAGATAAAAAACGTTTATTTACAACGAATACACAACTTTTACTCGGCTGGACAAAGCGTTGAGGCTTTCATTCGAGTCAACTGTCAATAAACAGACATAACTAACTTTTATCTAAAGTGTCCGTTCGTAAAATATTTCCTTTATTACCGGTAAAAGAGACGGCTGTCGCTTTACTGGTATCATAACAAATGAAACCGTCTAATAATAGCAGGTGTAAAAAACAGTTAAAAGCACTGTCGCTTTCTCAAGCGAAATGATTGGTTGCGAATACAAGCGGGCTCCGTGGCGTGGCGCTAAGTCCAATACACGGGGTAATTGGACTATTATAGTCGATGACCACCAGTTATTACCTATGACCACTTTGATATGAGCTTCCCTGCTCCTCGCAGAATGCTTAAATTAGAAGCTGACGCTGGAACATGTCATTGTTCCAGGGGTCTATCATGAGTGGTTGGTCCAGCACTGGGCGGGAAATGACTAAGTTTCACCAGTACTAATGAGCTGTAATACTGATGCGGTTTTGAGCTACTATGGACATGGCCTCAGGGCGCTGTCTATTCCGCTAAGATTGCGGGTTAGCTAATTATTTACAATTGCTGCTGTGAAAAGTATTTTAGGACTATTAATCCGTAAGACAATGCAGGTTATTGCGTTGTAGCTATTTGATTTATTCACATTTTAAATGGTTTAAATACGGTACGGTTAAGTTTTTAAATAGATAGTTACCAATATATTTTATAGTTATGTAGATTTGGTAGAGCCACATTTAGATATTTTAGAAAAAAAAGCTGTTTTGAATGCTCTGACTTTTGTTTTGTACTATGACCAGAGGCTGTATTGTCTATCGTGTAGGCGCTAGCGACTGCAATCACCGTCTCTTTCTACCCTCCTCTTATATCGTGTGACAGTAAGATGTGAACACGATTGAGATTCCAAGTGCAACAGACAATAAAACCTCTGGTCAAAATGAACCCTTTCCTACTTATAGGACGTCGTCAGAGCTTGAGTTACCGAGTGTCACGCAGCTAGACGTCAACGCAGAGCTTCAGAACTCAGCGATCAACACCTGCTTAGACGTTTGCGAGCGAGGGTGAGCGGTAGACTCGGGATAGAGTAGAGTCAAGAAGTTGTAAGCCTTTTTTGGTAGTTTTAACGGCTTTAAATCTTAGTTTAGTGGCCTCTACGAACAAACGTTGGCTTGTCCGTCGATGATTGAATTTGTTAAGCATTTGCAATCAGTAGTTAGAGTTCTGATACCTAGTTTAGTCCAACATCATGGCATCTAAAACTCGGTAAGCATCGTACTATTTGAACTCTATTTAACTCTAATTAACAAACACAACTTTTTTTTTATTTACTTGTACTTTATGGCCAAAATTATTGTTTCTTTTTCAAGTTTAGACAAACCAATGGTAATATCTGAAGAGTGGTGCTGCTTACGGGCATCGGAGCTTGTTAGCGTCTTTTAAATACATTTGTACCTATCTAAGGATCTGATCGTAAAATCGACTAAGATATTTCTTGACTACCCGAACGTTCAAAGTTAGTTGTACGGATTAAGGCCGTTCCCGTACCCAAATGAATTCTAAAATAGTTATAATTGATTTTTCTCTTTTTTTTTGTTTCATAGTGTCACACTGGATGGAAACGAGCAAGTATTCTGATGATAAAGATCATAGTAAAAAGTAAAGTTGGAATAAAAATTCGAATTGGAGGTTACTTTGGGAATTAATTGTATCGAGCGTGTATCGAAAGCTGTGTTATTAAAGATAATATAATCAAGAATGATATATATTTTTCCCACGTCTAGAAATATCAAAGTTTCGTAGAAAAATAGGATAATTCTTGGGGTAGTTTTGCGTATTTGGCTCAGGGAACGGCCTTAACAAATTAAAAGTATTAAAATATATTTTCACTTACAAGTCAATGTAACAATCAACTTATTGTTTTTATTCTGATGTAGGTACAGAAGCTAGGTAGTAGGTATACAGAGAAAAATGTGCATCGCTTTTATTGACGTAACTTTTTAACCGTATAGTCTTACTGTTATTAATCTTCGCAATTGAAATCGTATTTCAAAATACCAAAACGAGAAAGTTGGATTAAAAGTATCTGCAACGTAACGAAACTTTATTTACAGCGACATTTATCTAATATTTTATGTGAATTATATCAGTGGTAAAGAAAGCTCCCATTTGTTTTGGTTTTACACACCTTTTTCTAAAATGATTTATGATCGAACGGAGTAGCCGCAAGCGTCCTATAATATATTATGCAAAGAGAGTATATAATTTACGGTGCTAAGTCGAAGATCGTATCGGGTGATAACACAATTTAGACGACACGATTACTCTCTATTGTGATATGACGGCTAATAAGTTAATTTTTTGTTGCTTAAAAATTATGAGGCAAATTCAGACTGACTTGACTTCGGTCTTCGCTATAATCTATTTTTTTCTAACATGATTTAAATGACAGATGCCAAACTGACGTAACTAGAGTCCCTCCTACTGTTACGCAAATTATCGATACTTTTGCATGTACCTAGTGCTAGGAGTGTCAATAGCATTATATAGTTGGTAAACTTTACGCTATCGAACTGGTATAGTCTTATTTCAATTTTAAAATATCATTTATTCAACACTTGGAGTGTCACTTTCCGACTCTGACGAACACTCTTGCAAATTAATAATAAGTTCGTTTATTTTACCGCTTTTATTTTTACCGATAACCCTCACCTCTAGCAATTGCGGCCTATTGAAACAACATTGTAAGGGCGTTCATTAAAGAAAGTAAGTTAATATAACACAGTGCATACGCAGAAACTTAACAATTTGTTAGCAAATTTGAGTTCAAATATTCGAATAATCAGCAGTTTTAAAGCATTATTATACTTTTTTTCAAGCATTATATCTCTGTTGAAAAAAAAACAGTTACCGCGCCTTACAAAGCTACATAATCATCATGTGTCATTTGAATCATGTTAGAATAAATAGAGTTATAACAAGACCCCGCTATCGGAGGTGCAATTTGGTAGTTGTCAAGTCTTAGGGATGGGTAAGAAATACTTTAAAATACTAACAAAATGTCGATAATTTTTCTTTACCATATCAGTCTAAGACTTTAATTAAACGTGTTTATTTTGTAAAATAGGATTAATTACAAAATGAATAATGTATTTAAAATTTGATTGATAATTAAGCTAAAGGTTTACTAATTGTATCGGCGAAAATTATTTAGCAAATTATTAACTCCCAAACTATTTATCCCATAGTTTTGTTTAGGCGAAATGTTATTTCCCAACTCAACGTTTCGCACTAATATCATTTTCCAACTAATGATTCGATAAATTATTATTATGCAAATTATTACCTGGAATTTTTTTAGGATGTCATTTATGATTTCGTCAAATGTATTGATTGGCATACCTTAATTTAGCAACTTATTGAATGGCATCCAACCTACTTTTCTAGTGTCATTTATCCTGGCTGCTATAAAAAAACCTAACATCAAGGCTAAGGCGGGAGCTACGCTCACTTCGCTCCCGTTTAGCCTTCTGAACCTAAACATCCAAGTGCTACTGCAAAATTTAAAAATTTTTTGGCAAATTTGTTAAATATTCGCTCTTCTTTTTTTACACATTTTTCATACTTTTTTCAACTTAATGTAAAAAAATTGCCCAAAACGCGAAAAAAACAATGGACAATTAAAAAGTAAAAAATAATTATGCGCTATAGCTGTTGCCGCGACATCTGCGAAGAATTTGGTAAGTCATTTTGGGATGTAAAAATTAGCCTAAAATAGTATAAAATGCGAATAATTTTTTTATCTAAGCGTTGTCGGTGTCTAAGGTTAACATGAAACTAAATATGTGTATTATTTAAAGTATTCACCTTAGCGGTCCCCCGACACCGACAACGCTTAGATAAAAAAATATTACTAGATACTTTACTAAATTAACTTAGGCTAATTTTGCGGGAAATCAGTAGTCCCGCGGGATAAAAAACGAAATAAAACGCAACAATGCGCAAATGCATTTTTACAATTGCTTCAAAGCGATTTTTGGACATTTGATTTAAACATGAAATTACCGTGAGATTCACTCATATTTAAATGAAATTACTGATTTCATGTTTTAAACTTTGATATAAGTATATCTTTTTAAACTGTACTAGTGTGCTGGATATCCTGGCTGCAGCATCAGCTCATCGTGTTGCCACCATTGCATTGTATGTAGAATCAAATACTGATCAATAGGAATCAAACGCGACATATCTGCTATTATTTTTTCAAGAGTATACCTACTAGTGTTCTGGATATCCTGGCTGCAGCATCAGGCCGAGCATTCCATAATATTGCATAGTTATATAGCATACATGGGTGTTTCAAATTTTAGGTCCATAATATGTTTGAAAGTAAAGTAAATACCCATTATGCGTCTAAGATTCCTACCGCAGCGAACAAAAGAGCTGATGATCTTGTAACGGCTGAACCGATTTTGATAAAACATGCCTAAGATCCATCACTAGAAAACCAGCTTTCAAATAAAAAAAAACCGCATTCAAATCGGTCTACTGGTTTAAGAGCTACGGTGCCACAGACAGACACACAGACACACATTTGCGTCGGGGGTGAAAAATGTTTTCCCAAAATCTTTTGGTCGAAATTGTTTGGTATAATATTGTATGGCATACTTCTTTTTTTGCATTTTGTATACACTTTTTTCATTACTTCGTCTCAGTATCGTTAAGTTCATATTTGTTTTCTAGATATAAAATTAGTGGTAACAATATTCGGAATAGTATACCTATCCTTGCCCAATTGCAATGAATGTAAACAATACTGATCAAGGAATTAAAAGTGCTAACATACCTGTGTGCTGGAATCCTGGCTGCAGCAAAAATGTCTTAACGACATATGTGCTATAAAAATTATTTTGTTTTTCTATTGTTTTACACCACGGCAGTTTGACGGCAGTTTGACGTTATTCTTGAAACAATTATCTAATTGATTTGTCAATTTTTTTCATAATATTTATATGGTGGGGTTCAGGACGGTATAATATACGACAAAACAATGCAATAGGTACCATACAAATGTTATACTAAACAATTTATCGACCAAAAAACAAAAAAATATGAAAAACAATTTCGACCAAACAATTTTCGACATTTGTAATACAAAAAATACGTTACGAAAAAATTGTATGCAAAACAATTTTAGACCAGTCGATATAGACCTTTTACAGTTATTGAAGTTTAAAAAAAACTTGTTCACGGAACATGAAAAAGGAGAAGGAAATAAATAATACTCTACCTATAAATTTACTATCAACGTGTCATACGTACAAACTATTATCAACTTTTATCGTTATATACATTTTTCTTTAAAACATTAGTTTTCTCAAAAAATACTGTTACACACACTACAACATGTATTATTAAATTAAAGAATACTTGTAATATATTCCATTCTACTACGAAATCCTAAAAAGTGAATTTACCTTCTTTGAAATGTTCACTTCTTTCGCTAATTATGAAATCGTCCAAAATTAGTAAATATATCTCTGTTCGTTTTTAAAAACTACCTACAAACTCTTATATATAAAATTGTTAACAGTACAGAACGAATGACATGTCTTAGTTAGTACGAGTAGGTACCTAGTCTTAGTAATCAAAACAAGTACCTAAACAAAAAAAAACCTTAGTATTCGGTGGATGTGAATGTGACATTGCTGCGTGCTTGAGCACAAAATGATAAGTAGGGTTTGGTCCCGTCACCGATTGGCACGTGCCTGCTCCGACCGATTCGGGCACAATCGATAGGGCAAATAATGTTTCGTGATTGATGGTCTGGATGACATTGTTACTTTGTTGTCTTGAGGATTTTGGGCTGACCGATTTTTGTTGATTTGGCAAGCTATTTGGGTCAGTTGGTTCTTCGAAATTGCTACAGCCTTGATGGAAACGTAGTTGGTATGCGGCTACAACGGCAGCGTTACTAACCATGCCATTTGTTGTACACAATGAAGTCTAAACAACGCGGTTACGGTTTACGCACAGTAACTTTTGGTCAAAAATCTCTTTAGTGATACAAGCGCATTAATTTAATCTAAACCAGTGTTTTTCAAACTTTTTCAGGAAGCGACCTCCTTAGTTAAAAAAATATTTGGCGACCCCTACCTACCTCCAATTACAGTTATTTGTATTATCCTACATTGATAATACAAACATGAAATAATCATACACAATAACGGTGACTGAAGTGTGATTTTGAAAATACCGCGACCCCTTAAGGGTCATCCGCGACCTTCCAGGGGGTCGCGACCCACAGTTTGAAAAACACTGATCTAAACGACATACCTCCGCTAATTTTAAGCCAATTTGATGATTAGAAGGGAACGAGACTTTCAAGATTTGAAGACATCTTATTTGTATACTTAGATACATGGGTAAAAACCAAAAAGTTGCACATCTTAGCATTGCACGCAGGTAGTTAGAATCACTATTATTTTTTCTATTGTGTGTAACAAAAATTAATCATACATATGTATAATTTTCCTGTCACAATGGAAGAAATTAATAGTAAATCTAACTACCTGCGTTAAGATGTGCAATTTTTTGGTGTTCACCTACGTACGAACGAACATTGAAACAAAAGCTTAAATATAGGTAACTCTTCTTTTTCCGATACATTTTACAAACTGAATCCTAAATTAAATTGTGTGGTATAATTAAAATTTACTTCCCTTTTGTAATACCTTGAAAATTAGTAACAAAAGGTATCGAGGTAACGTATATCCAGTTACAATTGTCGCGATTAGGTACTTAGTTAACGATTATGAAGAAACTCATAAATCTTAATAACTATAACGACTTTAGGACCTTTATTTGACACAGTCTAAGTGTTACACAAGCCGAGCGAAAACCGGAGGCTGTATTTCGTTCTTGCGCGTTTCGATGATACTTAAAATGAAAACATATCTTTGCTACTCCAGCCAACCTCCCCTGTCCGCGCAGAGCATCCTGCTGATAAACGAACAAGGTGGCGGTCTATCCAATTAAAAATGGCGTAGCTCAATTTTAATCAGAAAGTGGCGGGCAACAGCGTCACTAGGGAGCTAGCTATACGTCCTAAAACCGCCAACCCTCATACTCTCGTGACGATTATGGGAAAAACCTTCAACGGCAGCAGAAATGTAAGCAGCAGGAAGAAGCCTAACTTTAGCAGTGAATTGACTGATACAAGTTTATGATGATGATGAACGATATCCATGGCTTTGGAATGGCTAGGATATCACTTCAGTATGTTTCGAATAGTCCCAGCGAGCCTTACCGTCCGACGATACGTAATTTCCCTTCACCTCCATTAATTGAATAATCCCTTCCTGTACAATTAAAAAGTCGTTATTAATTGTCGAGAGTGGGTCGATTGGTCATTTATCGAGCGAAGCTTGCGGCAGTCCCTCATTATTGTTACGGATACGAGTATCTATAGCGTAATTGCATTAGCTTGATGTGGTCAATTATTTACATTTTTCTTCGACTAACTTTCGTAGCACTTTTACTATAGCTCTAATAATTGTTACTTAGTGCTCACCGTGTTTTTTAAACGCGCCGTCGACGTGCGTTTGTATCGATACAAATGCGATACGCACGCGAATTGTAGGCTAGGTGGGTACAGTCAAGGGCAAAGATATCGACACGGCCAAAGTTGCAAAAATATGTATACACGGCCTTAATGTTAAGTGCATAAAGTCGTGTATGCATATTTTTGTAACTTTGGCCGTGTCGATATCTTTGCCCTTGACTGTACTCCATGGAAAGAAAAACGCGTTACTGAAACGCGCGTCGACGGCGCGTTTAAAAAACACGGTGTGCACTAAGTAACAATTAGAGCTACAAATAGTAAAAGTGAAAAAAATAGATCAGTTTTGCAGCCATTGTAGTAAATTGAGTTATCTAGGAGTATAAATGAAATAAACGCCATCTAAACGATCTCTTTCTTCCATCAAAAACTACGCATTAGGCATCCATTATGACGGTCAGTTTGAAATATTGCAGCTGTAAAATGCGACTGTAATCAGCGTCGTGACTCGACCCTACACCTGCTGGTCAAAACAAACCACAACTTTTAAGCGGTCCTACCACAAAACCACTACTATAACAAGAGTTGGCGTTTCCAAAAAAAAAATTGAGCTACATTGCGCTTTGGAAGCTGATCACAATTTTAATATCTGAATTCGACGCAGCGTTGGAACTTACAAAACCGGATTGTTTGATATTTCTGTATGTTTACGAGCCTCAAGGGACGTTTTGTAAAACCGTGTAGTGCCAGCAGAGTTGAACCACAATGCGTGACGTCACGATTGTCTCGTTTAAATCTGAATAACTTACGGTTATCATTAGGTACGTTGTAGTCGGAATCTTATTCTTATTATTACATTATCTTCTAGACTGACCGCAATTTGAAGAAATAGTTCACCATTTACATCTACCCACTCACGCATCTACTCCGCTCATGTAAATATTCATGTATCTCCTCCTCCTCCGCTCGATTTTTGATATTTTTCAAAAACATAATACCTACGGTTTGAAACAGAAGAGGCCAAACTTTAGGTGACCAAACTAACATCTTATATTTACTTAGTCTGAGATCATCAATCGTTGTTTTAAAATAATATTGCTGTTTTAATTGCCTCCATTTTGACGAAGGCAAAACCAATGAGGAATTTAATAAGACTACCTAATCAGGTTTTCTCTATGCATTGCTAATGTCAAAGTGGTATTCTTTAACGAGATCATCCGTTCGTATGCTCGAGATAAACGCAGCTAATAAGTTGTTTATAAAATGCCCGTAGGCGGTAGGTAATTAAGATGGCTATATCGCGATCCAGAGTTGCCATATTAGGATTCACCAGTAAATTGAGGGTAAATGGCCTTAACTGCCACTGGATTGGATTTGGAACTTTCTAATCAGCACTAAATGAGGGCTATCGCGTATGAATTCGCCACTAGAGGCGCTAGTGTAGCGTGAGGTCTCCGAAATGTCAAATCTCATAGTTTTTGGGTGAGCTACGCGGGTTTATTTATAATTAGAATAATTTTGTGAATATTTTGCAATATCTGAAATAAATTATGGCAAAAATGCGTTCCGGGGCAATGAATGTCTGTGTTTTGAGACAGTTTTGTCTTTCGGAAACCTTTGTCCTCCCTTTTTTCCGAACAAAACGGGGACTAGGTATGCAACACTGTGGCATGCTCGATATTTTTATGGTACGGTTTTAAGGTGTATTAAATATGATTTTGATCTAAACATTGTTTTCACGCCCGTAATAACAGACATTGAAAGACATACTTAAAAACCTCACGCAACAGTGCGCCATCTAGTGAGACAAAAAACGATAGCCCTCATTGCGTAAGAACTCCAGTTCAAGCCCTCTAATTCTCAGCGGAGGCCTGTGCGCTGTGATGGGATGTAAAAAGGCTGTTTATTTTGTAATTATTGATTTTTTTCTTAACGTCGATTCGTATTGTAATTAAATTACTAACGTAATGAATCACTATGCACTTGTAGGTCGGTGAAGTTATTATTCCCAACCTTAAGATCACCCAACGGTAATTGATGTGCAGTTAATATTCTTATAATATGTTAATTGAGATGAGAATATGTCTTCCATATGATCTCTATCCTCGACTACGGCACTCATTGTAATCACCAGATTTTAATAGGGTTAGAGAAATGGCAAACAACGTAGCATTAGCGCGTCGAAGAGAGACAGATGTCATGGGCACTTGAATAAATAAACGTGACATCCGTTTATGTATTCAAGTACATAAAAGTACGTTCGAAAAACCTAACCTTCCTCCGGTCAGTCGGGTTTTTTTTTATTGGCATTCAATAGGTTCTACGCTGGTAACCCTGCCGCAAGTACCACAGTGACAAGCGGGCACACATATATAGCAATTTCTAATAGCGCATGTTATTACCGCTGAAATGTTTATAGATTGTAAGGTGATATGGAGAGATCACACAGTTTCTCGACTGACTGATAATTTGTATCTACGATGAAATTGCGATTGCGTATTTAAAAAAAAACCACTTAATTTTAGGTATACCTATCTATATTTTGATACTGAAATAGGACTCTTCGTATTTTTTGTAGTCATAACTCATCATAATACAACGAATTAACAAAAATAATAGTAAAACAACGTAAACATACAAATAATAATTTAATTATTTGAATTTTGTGTGTTTTAGTTTTTAGGATTCATGTGTGAAATTACATTTGTAATTTTACCATTAACTTTCCGGTGAAAGAAAAAAACCGTGGGGACTACATGAAACTGTGAAGCAATTCTACGGTTGCATTGGGCCCGCGTAGGACCTATAAAAAGCTAAGCTCTCTTTTTCAAAGAGGAGGCCTGTGCCCAGCGGGACGTATAAAGGCTGAAGATGATGTACAATGTTGTAGAATAAAAAATTCAAACGATGTAAATCGTAAATACAACTTTTCATGGGAGGTAAATGTAATGTAAATATAGTGTAATAGATGTTTAATTTCAATCGCTAGTAGATTTATCATCGGCCGCCGAAGGATGCCGGGGAGGCTAATTACAGCCCCATTAGTCTACTTCGATATTAAACGATTTTATTGACTCTAGGGTTGGTACCGGGGTAGTTTCGAGTATTCGCATCAGTATCCACAGTTGCGGATTTCCGCAGTGATTTACAAATCTGTATCCGCATTCGCATCCACAACCAGTCGTATACGAATGTAGCGCAGCGCAGTTCGTGTGGTAGGTACCTAAGGGAGTGCTCATAAGGAGTTTCTCGGTTTGTCATCGTCTCATCGTATTTACTGCCAGACTTAGCTCAGTGTAAAAGTGAAATACCTAACCGCTCACTCAACTTTCATCCACGTACAGTCGCTATCAGATATTTCGGAGCGGCCAAGGTGATCAAAAATATCGATATATGAACTCTAATACCTTAATAATAGAGTGCATGTGCCGACATTTTGGACCACCTTGGCCGCTCCGAAATATCTGATGGCGACTGTACCATGCTGCTTAGGATATACCGTAGGTTAAGGAATACCGTAGCGCGTAGGCGACAGGCTAGCCACCTGTCACTATTGTACCGTTTTTGTCAAACTTCAAACCTAAAATTGCTAAAAGTGGCTCCGAAGCGGTAACGTTTCGTGTGCTCTGCCTACCGCATTTGGGAATACAGGCGTGATGTTTGTGTGTGTGTGTGTGTGTGTGTGTGTGTGTAGTGGTTCATAGGTGAGTTATATATGAAATCACAGTAGCATTGGCACTTTGGACACATATCTTCGCTGAAAACCTCGCATCTGAAATCAATACGTCATCTATAAAGACCATTTAAAAATGTTCATAGAGTGCACTCAGAAAAGTAAGTACCAGCTATTTAAAAGTAGTGACGATATGTTCCAGGCACTGGGTGAAAGTTAGCTAAACGCACTTGAATTCATTGAAGTTCTGGCTTTTCGTTTATAGATGCACATTTTGTTAATACAGAGTCCTTCGAAAACGTTGATGATTTCCATGTTATCATTGCATCACACTTGGTGATTTTGGCACATAATCTACTTCTTTGTCAAGCAATTTTTAAGTAAGAAGATAATTTTTGTCCAAACTAAGATAGCCAGTTAAAAAAAAACAAGTAGAATTTGTTTAATGGCGATCCTACTTATGAATGATTCTATCAGTGGTCAATGTTTCCTCCCAACCGCCTGCTTCTCATACTTAGTCATAAACTATTACTATTTAGACATTAACTAATACTATTTAGAGGTACATCACCAGCCCTAGAACCAAGTAGTGTTGTCTTTCTTATGACAGCAGCTCTTGACGGCGATATATTTACGACGGCGCAAGCGCTTTCCCGTGTGATTCGCTCGCTGATGCGCCCCCTACCGGCTTTGGCTGCATTTACGCGCACGAAGAATCCTGTCTGCGCACACGATGCACCTTTAGAGATGTTTGTGAGGTAAAAATAACTTTTATTTCCTAGATTCATGATCATTTAATAAATTCGCATTACAGGGTAGAGTCGAAATAGTAGAGTTATCAGAGTTGGTTTGACACTCATGTAGTTTTTTTTGTTTTACTTAAAACTGACCAGCGATTTGCCACGATCCCATCTAGATCGCAGATTCAGTAACAACCTATTTTTTAGACTGGATCTGAATAGCTCCTTTAGCTTTATTTGGATAACAAACGAAAGCAACACCATTAGCTGTTGTAACAATATTTAAACACATCTGTTAGTAAAGTACTTAAGTTATTTATTAACGATCGATGAATGTAAAGACACTAGACATTTATATGCATCTGCCTAATCCGGCTTGTGCGATTAATTTGGATTTGAAAGATTTTGATACACAAAATGCATCTGGCGTTATGTGGTCCGGTTCCTGTCAACGTTAGGTATTCTTAAGTTTTCTATAAGGTCATTTGTAAGATATTCTCTTTGAATATGCGATACGAAAGCAATTAACTCGCTTTTAACCGTAGCGTAAGTATCTAACGTACGTATTTGAGTCCACTTTTGAGTCTTTTGAGCCCGTAAGAAGAGCGCTGGAAGTTTTATATATGCGTCCGGTTTGAGACATTTCGGTTGTTTCAAGTACCAACAATGTAGCAGTTCCTCTATTTGATGCAAACCGCTCTAGTCACGGCTTTTACAGTTTACCGGAGAGAGGGTGAGCTTCTAGATGGGCTGCTCAGCAAGTGGTTTAGCTTAGCATGCCAAAGCGTGCTCCTATTGAGCCGACCTGGGACTTTGGACGCAAAGGGAGAACTTTTCAATCGGAATTTTTGTGCTACATCGTTTCGGAAAGACTACGTTAGTCCCGACTGAGAAGAAACGACAAGAAACTCAGTTGGGTTGAGGTCGGATTGGAGAGAACTTGCCCGGGACGTGCCGGTGTCGGTTAAAATAGTGGGGTCCACCGTCTCATCCTGTTTAATGTTACACTCGTAGAAAGAACAGTGCACGCGGTTGTGACGCTGCACAATCAGCGCTATCTTTGATTTATTGGAGGCCCAACAACTTTACGAGGATCCAGCACTTTAGGATCAAGCCCTGTGTTTATTATCACTAACGTATCTAGAAAATCTTGCAAGGGCAAGGGTTGGGGTTTTCAAGAGCTGGGGTCTGCAAAACTAAGATGAAACCCTGGGCACTTGCCCAGTGTGCCCAGTGGAAAAGAGTGGCCTGCGTTGCACAATCAGGTGAATCTCGGGACTCATGACATGACTAATGTATTCAGTGTGGCAAAACCTTTACGGGCGACCATGTCTCGTAGGTTATCACTTAATTGTAAACCCTATTAATTCCAATTGACATTCATGGATGTTGCAGATAAATCAGGTAATTTAAAGGCGCGTCGCAGCTTTGATAATAGCAATAAATAGTTGCTAACGTGCCCCTGACGTAAACAACGGACACTTGCAGAGGCAGAGGTATTGTTTTTAAGACTTGAATGGCTTTTAAGACATGCAAAGTGCAATAAGAATCTATGCGCAAAGATTTTATGTGTATCTGACCAAAGACACTAATTGGCTAGTTATTAGAAGTAGAGTATATATAAATAAATAAATAATTTCAAGATGAATCAGTCCAGCTCGGTTTAGCTTTATTTTAGCCACCTTATATTTCATTTTTTGTCCATATTAGGTAATTAGTTTTAAAGCTATATCAACTTTGTTTGGATTTGTGTTTTAAACCAATATTGTAGATTATTTTATGTTAAATTAACATTAAGAAAATAAAAAAAATCGTTACTATTATGTGTACGGCTGTGGCTGTTATATACAACCTGTTATTTTTGATTTCCTTTAACTTTAAGGGAACATTCAACAGATCTAATTGTATACCTAATTATTAATTATAGATCTAAGTACCTATATTGTATCTAGTTGTGGCCGTGAAAGGATTGAGGTTTCTTCTTAACACAAATCTACTTTGGCGGTAAAAAATTAACATGAACATTAGCATAAAATACATATTTATGCAGATCAACTTATAATTATGTTAGTGTGATATCACGTCATGAATAGAGATGACACCACCACGGTCTGATGCCCACAGTGATGATAACTTTCGATTTCAATGCGATGTAAGTACATCATTCATCGAATATTATTTTCTCCACGATCTGACACCTGTAATACTTCGTTGGGAACGTTTTTATTTGTTTTTTGATTCTCAACGTAGTTCCAACAAGGAATAATTTCTAACAGAATGGGATCAATTTATATTTCTTATTTTATTAAATAAGTGCAGTGCAATGTCTATTCATCTATGGTGTCCCACTGCTGTTTAATCAAAGTTTGCGCATCTAAGGACAGTTGACTGAAGCATCGCGGTTCTTGGCAATCTTTGAGAAAGACAATGAACGTTCACAATCACTGACATGACACACTTTTTATGTCAGGAAGAGATAAGACTACCGGGAAAATGTAGTAACTTTCATCAGGTAGCCATGTTGGTAAAGCTTTAGCTGCCAAAGAGATATATCAATGAATATTGAACAAGTCGAGGAAAGTTCAATAATGTTGAGTCAAAGGGGGCGACAGACAACACCCCAAATCCAGTCTAGATTAAATAATGAGAGGTTCTCCTAGTAGGTCAGGATTAAAGACGCAGTAGTTACGTATTTAAATCACAACACAATACTGGATACTACAAAATGGTTTATTCATTTCTAAATACACTTAGAATCTCTTGAATGAGTGGTTCATTGATTTTTTTTTTATATGACAGATAAATGTCATGCCATCTTGGTGTAATCGCCCAATTCGATAAAACAAACAAATATCCGATATATCGGATATATCCGTGATTGCTGTATCTGATTTGTCACATAAGATTTATCAATGAGTGGTGAGACAAAGGACCAGGACCAGGCTAATGTTTATATTATATTTGTTTATTTTTAGCTACATTAACTTAGGTAGGTATATTATCCGTTTTTAACCCCCCGACGCAAAAAGAGGGGTGTTATAAGTTTGACCGCTATGTGTGTCTGTCTGTCTGTATGTCCGTCTGTGGCACGGTAGCTCTTAAACGGGTGGACCGATTTGAATGCGGTTTTTTTATTTGAAAGCAGGGTTTTTAGCGATGGTTCTTAGACATGTTTTATCTAAATCGGTTGAGCCGTTTTTGAGATATTGAACTTTGAAGCGACAAAGTCGGGGGTTTTCCAACTTTTTGTTGGTTAGGTTATAAGCTTTGAAGATTAAAATAATTTCATTTTGAACACTAATGTGCAGAGCATGTATCTACTACTACCAAATTTGCTGTACACAATTGTTACCTTATTATGGATTACGTTAATAAATATTCCTTATATCTGCTTAAACATCTACTTCATAAAGAAGACAGTAAGCTTCGGATAGTATTAAACTTTATGTTCAACAAAAACCTGCGTATAAGGGCCGGTACAGACGGACAGCATTTAAACCGCAACCTAGCTGCAAAAGAGCATTTCGAGTGCAGTTTTGCTGCAGTTGATGTAACTGCATTGTTGTGCAGTCCTGTCAACTGCACACCGACTGCAAGCTGGCTGCACGGTCGTAATGCAGTTATATTGCAGTTGGAACGACTGCAATATAACTGCGTTAGAACTGCCGCAGTTTTGATGCAGTTATACCAACTGCAGCAAAACTGCACTCGAACTGCCATTTTGCGGATAGGTTGCAGTTTAAATGCTGTCTGTTTGTACCGGCCCTTAGTGTCATTGCTATTAGAGTCTTAGAAATTCTTGCGATCTTACATAAAGGTCTTGGGCCAATAAACTGAAGCGTATTAATCTATTCAAGTCGACAGCAGCAGATATAATAAAGATACGGTGAGGTGAGCCAATGAGATACAGTGCCGGCACTCTGGCAGATATGAGTAGTATCTACGATACCTAGCTGATCAATTTTAATAATTTCATGTATAAGTCATTTGTATATTAAGTTTCTGTACTTCAAATAACAACCGTCACATCCCAGTTGGGGATTGTTTAACTTTGGAATAGTACGTACTCGTCATATAAAAAACACGCATTGTCATACTTATATGAGTGTTTTTAAACTTTGGAGCTATCAAAGTACATGACAAGGGTGTTATTTTTTGGTGTAAATAAACATAAGAAATTGTGTATTCTTAACATCAACTATTGTTCTACTTTCTATATACCTCTAATAAAGTTCTTTTGTTCTTTCCAAGCGATGCACCGTTACAATAGGTAAGTAGATAAAGTCCACCAAAATGATTCTTAAACAGATTTTGTTATTGTGACATTTTACGTCATTCGATAAGTTTTGACACAGACTAATATGATTATTTACTGTGTGGTTCTATGATGGCCTAGGAATGAAAATTTTCCATTGTACCTCTATGTAACGTCACTTGCCCTGAAGGACTCAAAACAGCGTTTGTTTCACTTTCATAATACTTATCAATTCAAACACGAGAAGGAATAAGATTAGCCATTGCATCCGCAAATATTTCCCAACACTCATCATTCTAGGCAAATTCAATTTTTATCAGACAGATGTTTCGAATTACCCCGGTATCGTAAGATCTGATTGTTCGCAGTTGAAAGTACACAGTGCTTGACCCCGTTGATCAATTCAATTCGCGTCCGACGCGGCTGCAATCAGTCTGAATAAATTACTTCCATCTTACCAGAGACCAATGATAGCATTCTCTTAATAATCGACTTATTTCCTGCATAGGATTGAACGTTTTGTAAAGCATCAATGCTACAGAACTTTTATATCAAACTTAGGGAAACTATTGTTCAACGACGGGTTGTTTTCTGGGTTATCGTTTCTCTTCTGTATCTGGCCATATGAGGATTTTTAGGTGCCGCCACTCAGCTGGTCAATTTAGGATTAGGACTATTTTTCACAGCTCTTCAGTAGTAAGTAAGGAAAGATGAGAATAGATATCTTAGTATTTAGGTAGTGTGTAATTTTTAGTCAGTAGTGATGATAAGGAGTAGCTTAGGGAAAAAGCTTTGTAGTCCATAAACTGGCTTTCCACGTGGTGGAAAAATGTATGATGCGAGTAGGGAAGTTTGTTGACGGTGTATGGTTTGCAATGGTGGCTGTAACGAAAATAGCATAGCCAACTTGTAGGGCGTGCAGTGAGGGTGGGTAACAGTACTGCCGCCTACCCTGCTGCTGGTGGAGGCAGGTGCCTGCGGGGGCAGCTGCTACCGCTGCCTACCCCAATGGTTTACCTACGTCAATGGTTGTAGATGTTTGTTGCAGCGAACGAACTATATATACTCGTACTCAGCGGTACAAAATTTGACCCACTACATACAAAATAACCTATTTCTGCTTACATTTGAGGGCCAGATTTTTTGCCGCTCAGTATATTTTGTGGTAAAATTAGGTACTTATTTTTTATAACGCTTTGACCTATTTAATATCTTACCTAACTTAGTGAATGAAAAACAATATCCCAATGCACAAACATTGGGATGTTATGTTCGTTACCTAAGCACTGGCCGTAACCGTAAGTCACAGAAATAGGCGGGCAACAAAAAATAATTATACCTTCTTGTAATAGCATAACCGGTGGAAACGCAGCTTGACGTGTCACGGCAAATTACAGCGTGAAAACATCAAACGTCTTATTTTGGGCGGCGCTTTGCGTGGTCTTGTTGGAGTGCGAATACTGGGGGCACTAGTTTTGATTAAGAGTATTATGCAAACGTGTCATTCAAAGTGAAAGCTTAGGTCTTTTTGTAACCTATGTGTACATTATGTACAAGTATCTAATGTATTTTCTAGCAAAGGTCCATTATTAGCATTGGATACCGATCTGATTAGACTTAAGCTTACAAAACGTTTTAAAAATTCTTCATTTGTGGGTCGTTTATTATAAATGAACAGGTCAGTTCTGTTTCATTCCAAATGTGTGGCTTGATTGCGTCAACATTAGTCAGATTTAATATATTTAATTTTCTTTACTGCAGCCTGTTACATATATGAAGGATTTTTAAGTGTATTTGAATTTCTGCATTATACCCATTGACATCTATGTACTAGACTGCATGTTCCTTACATCAAAACGTTTTGTGAACAGTTCACTATAGCCTGTTGACGTCCGTGACAGCGGTTATGTCAAAGTAATATTGATGATTGATGCGCCGCGCGTTTTGTTCCAAACAGCCAGTCTAGTGCCGTAAGGTACATAGATGTCAATGATTATACCTATTCCTTCACTACCCTACTCTCTATTTTATTCAACCCTCTTGTGCACGAAAGAATATTGCTTAACTGTTCGAATTTAACTTGTCTACTGCCGTTTGAAACGTAGTGTACCTATCTCCTGCGCGGAGTTATTACGTGGCCAATCCATTCGGCACCGCGATGCGTTTACGCGCTTCCTTGTGCGCCGGCGCAGCCGTTCGCGGAACAATGCGCGGCCGCTGACCCCGCGGCTTCTCCTATAATTATCCCGTCTATCGGGTAAGCAAATCCATCTAATTCTAACCGGATGTTACAATGCACCCGTTACCTAAATATGAAGCTATCGCTTTCTTTATGCCAAAGTTCACAGATCGACTCAATTTCAGAAATAATAGAAATAAGTACCTACCTAGTGTAAAAAATTAAAAACACGTCTTTATGGTAAACCTGCATGACTGCCCCACCATTAGACCCTGGATACTATTCTTGGTCAAAGTGCACTCTAAGACTATTCTTACAACCTTGTTTTGTCTTGGATTTTCAGTTCCATTCTACTTAACAACTAAACTTTCAGAAGATTCAATTAGAAAATTTATTTCTCTCAACTTATCATTACAAATTTTATTATATATGTATATTTGGTCATCACTTTTCTCCCCCCACACAATTTTATTACAATTATTATTACACTCCAATTTATTCCGAGATATATTCGAAATAATTAAGCCAATTTTACTTTAAATAATTACTGGAAAATGATCTGACCAAAACATGTCACAATTTACACTTACATCAGTAACAGTCAGCCAAGCTGCCTCAGTGACAAGGCCAGCCACCTTCTGCATCCATGAGCTTCACTCGGCTCCATCATCAGTTCAGCGCGACAGTAAGTACTTTATTATTGCATCGTCATCAGAACTACACAGACATGCCAAGTTTCGAGCTAACACCATAATAGCAAGCCGGTGAAAATCAAGTTCAAAGACTCCATTAAATTCATAATCATAATATACAGTTACACGGGAAGATACTAGTAATAATAGTAGTATATATATATATATATACAGGGTGTCCCAGAAGTACCACGTCACAGTGACACCAGAGGTAGGCCAGCTCAAGAGGAACCTAACCAACCTAACATGACCTCAGTAAAAGTTGCACGGTTTTCGAGTTATTACCGAAATAAAGATTTTTGGGGATACTCCCCTTTGTCTTGACATTTTTAGTACCAGAATCGACTTGGAAAACTCTTAATAACAGTTTTTTATGTGTATCGAATCGTGAATAGTTACTTCAGAAGTGCAGTGTGTTATTTTGTCAGTAACTACCGTAAAATGCTGAAAAAAACTTCATTAATCTTGATTTAAGTTGTCTCAAAAATAAGAATTTCAACTTTAACCATCTGCCATGAAAAAAATTTACTAGAAATGAAACAAACAAATAACGCCAATAAATTAGACATGTTATGCAGATTCAGAAATGGTATGACACATGTATCTTACTGAAATAACATTAGGCATTCTTATCACTTTGCTGATGCCGCAAGCCGTCACTGTTAAGTAAAAACATGTTACATTACCTACTAAATTATTGAATCAGGCGCTACTTTGCCGAGGTTCATATTAATGAACTGAAACAATCACCTACTTTGCTCACCCGCGACCTTATGATAGCTACGTTTATACTAGAAATGTGTGTTCATTCAGTTCCTCCTCCTCCACACTGCAAAAATACAGGGTAGTTCGAAGGACTCGCGCTGCTAGCAGACTTGACATCCCACACTTCAGTCTACTCGTGACCACGGGCACTGTAATGTTGCCAAAACGTCGAGGTAAATATTACTCGTGTATGTAAGCGTGGTAAGTCCCGTTGGTGGTATTATGAATATGAATGAAAATCACGAAAGTTTAAAACGTTAGATAATGTTATTTGGTTAACGCTGTAATCTGGACATCTTTAAGGTCAACGTGAACAGTCACCTTCATTTATTGTGAACTAAATTTATTCCAATAAAGGAATGAAAGATAAACCTGTTTTTAACCACCCACGCAAAAAGAAGGGCGTGTCTGTCTGTCTGTGGTACCGTAGCTCTTAAACGCGTAAACCGATTTGAATGCGTTTTTTTATTATTTGAAAGCAGGTTTTCTAGCGATGGTTCTAAGACATATTCTATCAAAATCGTTTCAGCCGCTTTTGAAATATTGAACTTTGAAGTGACAAAGTTGGGGATTTTCCAACTTTTTTTGGTTAGGTTATATCCGGTTCTTTAGGATCCGGTCCTAGCCTTGAAAAGGGAGACAAATATTAATATTTAACCTTCGTGCATTTGGCAAAATAATTGTATCAGATAATAGATGAGCTATCGCTATACACAGCATTTTTGTACCACTTAGCAGGGACTGCTTTCGGAGTTCCAGTTTTAAGTTGGTTCGATAGGGCTTCGCTAAAGTGATAAGAATGTCTAATGTTCTTGGAGTAAGATACATGTGTCATACCATTTCTGAATCTGCATAACATGTTTAATTTATTTACGTTATTTATTTGTTTCGTTCTAGATATATTTTTTCATGGCAGATGGTTAAAGTTGAAATTCATGTTTTTGAGACAATTTAAATCAAGATTAATTAAGTTTCTTTTTCAGCATTTTACGGTAGTTACTGACAAAATAACACACTACACTTCTGAAGTAACTATTCACGATTCGATACACATAAAAAACTGTTATTAAAAGCTTTCCATGTCGATGCTGGTACTAAAAATGTCAAGACGAAGGGGAGTATCCCCAAAAATCTTTATTTCGGTAATAACTCGAAAACCGTGCAACTTTTACTGAGGTCAGGTTAGGTTGGTTAGGTTCCTCTTGAGCTGGCCTACCTCTGGTGTCACTGTGACGTGGTACTTCTGGGACACCCTGTATATATATATATATATATATATATATATATATATATATATATATATATATATATATATCAATTAATTGTGTGCAATAAAGAGTTTACATACACTCATACAGCGGGGTTGTTTAGGTGGATAGGTTTCCCACGCGAGTATCTTTTTAGAGATCTCAAATTTAATAAGGTACTCGATAATTTATTAAACGAGATGAGAAGATATTTATATTACTAGCATTGCCTAAACAATACCACAATACAGACATAAAAGTACTAGTGTGTCGCAGGTAAAGTAAAGCCTTAGTATTCAGAGCAATCTCGTATATTCCTCCACAATGCGTTGCAATGAATGGCGGTGCGCACGCGCTGCGCCAACTACCAGCCGCAAATCATTTGCAATTTACGCAGCTTCTTGCCATAGGCTAATGTCCTTGCATAACGAACCTCATTGATTTATCACCCGATCGCTCTCTATTGCCAGACGCATGGGCATAAGCTACTTTACATTACTTTATTATTATTACCACTATTGAAATTAAATTGATATATATTTAGCTTTCTTCTGAGATGTAGAGTTTTAAAATATGTATTAGTATGCGCAATCAGCTACTTGATCTTTTACGAGTATATTGCTGTAATAATAATTGTTATTGTATCAATTGAACTGTGTAATTTTGAGGTGTTTTATTTATAGAGTTTATTGCAGGTAGGTCTCTTGCGCAGATAAATGAAAGTTTTAAGATGGCTAGGAGACGTTAGGAGTGTACAAATGTAATTAAAGTTTATGTAAATATACTAAGATACTGAGTACCTATATAATTTAATACAGCGGCTATCGCTACGAAATGTTCTTTGAAATTTAGTACATTTTTACGTAAGAAACACGGTGCATATCAAAATATTTCCTTCACGTGTAAAAAAATGTGATACTTTTACCATAAATTGTAGCATTAAATTATTTTTTTGTGATAGTAGGCACTATCACAAAACCTTAAAATCGTGTAAAATGTGTTTAACACGGGTCTGTGTAACAGTCATTTTAAGAATGTCTAAGAAATGTTTGATGTTTTTAAAGCGAGGACATAACTTCTTGCATCGTATCACATAAGACCGTGCCATAAATTACGCACGCGCTTCATAATTTTCTAATCTGTGCATGTAAACTCACAAAACACGACTATTCACGAAGTTAACACTTGTCAAATTATTGCATTAAATGATTGATGTGTTTGTTTATTATCTACTATATGTTGCCCTCGACTTCATCTACGGAGAATCCGTTTATCGCGCGCCTGCGGGTACATAACAATTTTCCGGGATAAAAACTATCTTATGTCTTTCTCGGGATCTTAACCTATCTCCTACTGACAAATTTCATCACAATGGGTTCAGTACTTTAAGCAAGAAAGCGTGAACACACTCAAATAAACTAACAGACACACTCTCTTTCGCATTTGAAATATTAGTAAGAATGTCATGCTAAGGTGACTATAAAGTCTTTATATTAATGGACATAACGTTGATTTTATTGATTGGAACATTGGGTTTAGACGTATTTCCAAGTTTTAAAATATTATCTGCTACATCATAGATATACTTAAGTAGGTAAATAACTTTATTACTATTTTTTAGTTTCCGTCAACTAACAATAGGTACGGATTTTTCTGAAATAAAATTTATTCATCCATTCATTGTTCTTTATTTTCAGTATACAACGTGCTATGGTTGTATGTTCGAGTTCTCTTATTTATACGAGCTATCGGCCAAGATAAATAGGCTCGGTTGCATTTCGATTACGAATTAATATTTAAAAATACAACTCGGTCAAGTGATCTAGTTATGCTGGCAATGATTAATAGGTGCGCGCGCGATGGGTAGGATCGCATGTCCGGTTGCGGGATTTGGTATTTAATACTCATTAGTTCGTTAGTGGTATTAATTTTAACCGTGGTTCCTTGGGAAAATGCACTTGGCAAAATTTATAGTTTAGTCAGTTTAAGATTAATAAAGGTGCCTTAGGGTTTGATTTTGATGGTTGTTCCTCGGTAAAAAATATTATATGTAGGTACTAAGTAATCATTTCTAGCACCTATTAAGTTGCCAACGGCCATCCATGCCAACATCTTAGCGACACCGCGCATAAATTGTGTTATTTATGTGTAAAATTTCTTAATAAAATTTTAATTTGATTTAATATTTTTTTTTTTTCAGGTAAGTACACCGCGTCTAGCAAGTATCAAGGGTGGCGAGTAGTGGTGAGTAAAAACTATTATTGTGCTTATTTTGGTAACAATAGGACATCGACGTTATTAAAGAGCCGTGTTAACAAGTACATTCTGAAACTGAAACGAAATATGAAGCTTTTGTGTACATTACAAGTGCAGTTCGGTCCGTCTAAATATGGAATTAAATTAAATAACCGATTTGCCAGTGTTCGCATAAAACTATCCATTTACTTACGTAATTTGTGTATTAATATGATTTTGCCCAAAATCCATTGATAAAACCATTAACTTCCTTATCAATTCATTTCTTTTAACCTACACGACTTTAACACCCATAAAAGTTAACACACTTCTAAACTGTCTTCGAGCTACAACACAAAAAGTAGGTCACATTTGTCATACAGCTAAAAAACGCCTTAAGTATCGGATCATTAAAGCACCTGTAGAAAATTAGTTACATAACTAGCCTAACATTACGCATCGAACAACATCATAATAAAAATGCTAAACATTATCCCCTAGGAAAAAAAACACTACCTACTGATTATATCGTTGTGGCAGTTCATCCACTGAAAGCGATAAGCGAGATGAGAGTAGAGCTAGAAATATGAAATCCCGCCGTAGTAGGTACGCCGTAATTTTCGCCAGCGGTATGACAGTCAGCAATTCTATTATTTAATGATATGTATATAGATTAACTTAAGATAGGCCCTCATTACGTGTAGGTAGTATCTAGTATTGCAGATAACTGTTACAAAACTTAGGTCCCTTTTCCAAATTTGGAACGTTGACTTATTGTCTATCTACTACACGCGCACACGTAGGAACTTTTATTTTTATAATTTTTTTTTAACTTGCAATGTACCTATGTATGTATGTACGTACGGGTTAGATCTTGCAACTGAATTTTGACACACTTACAGTGGTCAGGCTGACTTTAAGTATATAATTGACACCAGATTTACATAAGTATGTAAATTTGGTGGCAATACGATAATCTGCATGGCAGTGAAATCCTTAATAATAATCTGCTGTAGAAGGAAAGAAAGGAAAGGTGTTGTAATAGGAAGTTCGTAAGAAAACAGATTACGTTAATTGAGCGAGAAAGTATATGACAGCGAGTTATTTCCTCGCTGGTAGTGGAACAACAACCTATGAGCTTTTCGTATCGCGAGCGCCCCAGGCGTCCGCTAATAGGTCTACGGTTGCATCAGCGCACGCGCATCCGCGTCGTAAACTTACGAAACGAGACGAAAACAGAAACAAACGGCAACAAAGGGCCAGCTCGATATAGGTCGCTAGCGCTACGCTTCCTACTGGATGTGCTATATTTACACTGAGATTTTACACGCGACACGTTGCATATTTGACAGTTCGCAGTCGATTTATCGCGTTTGTAAGATAACGTAGATGTTGGATTAAGCCTTTCACAAGAATTTCTATTTGGGTTGGATGCGATCTGTTTAATATGTTTTTATGTGTGCTACATTCTTGCTGCAATCTTGTAAAACTTTTGAAATTGATTTGATCGAATTCTACATTACGCACATTGTGTTTTCGTGTTTGAGCTCTGTCTCGCCTACACTAGTTATTGCTCACATGTGTGTAGCCGTCTAATTGTAGCAATGTATTTGTATTTGTATAACTTTTTATTGTACACAAAACACATAAAAATAACAATTTATATTGAGTTTTTTTTTGTATACCTAACCTGATCTTAATTGACGTCTCTGTGTGCAATAATGTGAATTACCTAATACGTTAACTTTGCACGTTTCTTCGCTCCTAGTCCTAGTGATTAATGACTGTACATCAATTAGATAAAGCCCTGTTACACGGGAGCAAATTATCGACCTCTGCACCTTTCCCACCTCGTTCATCGCGGGGCGTTAGAAAGCTCTTATCGCTTCTGCGCGGGCGCATGTTGCTGTAGTAGCTATTTAGTCGGCAGTAAGGCAATATTTATTTAAAAAATAAATTAGAATTTAGTGGACACTGTCCAATGTAATGTGTATCTTGTAAAGGTAAGCTTATCATAAAAGATCACATTATAATTAATTATGACACGTTGGAATTAATAATGGTAAGAAGATTGATTTAAGTTTTTTGGTTGATTTCTGATTAATTTAATTGTCTTTTTACATTGTACCTACTGGCTTTTGTCTGTGACTCGGTCGGTGAAGAATTCATGTGTCGCTATCCCGTAAAAACTATTCAATTATATGAGATAAAACTATCCTTTGGCCATCTCGCAAATTTTCCCCATACAACATTTTATCTAAATGGGTTCAGCGGTTTTAAAGTGACGGGGTAACAGACAAATAGACAGAGTTACTTTCATATTAAATATTATAACATAATAATGATAAATTGTTTTATGTTAGTTTTCTGTTCCATTTGTTACAAACGGATGGACTGATTCTAATATGATATTTTTTATTCAAAAGTTAGTTTAGTAGAGATAGTTTTCAGCTAAGTTTTATTAAAATCTTCATGACAATGTCGGGGATTTTTCAACTTTCTAAGTTGGTTAGGTTATTCAATCAACGATTCGCGACGTGCGATTGCGGCACAATCTTGAGTCCGACAGCCAGCAAGCAGCGTGGTCGTTGATTGACTGCCTTCAGTCTGTGTACTGCGTCGCGAGCGCAGCTAACCGCGCAGTTTCAAATGAAGTGTCGTGATTTTTATCAATCGCGTCTGCGGTTGATTAATCGATGCGACGTGCATACCTCTAGACGATTTACCGGCCACTTTGGATATAGGTAGTAGCTAACTGAATTTGATCAACTGTAAACTCAAACGTACTCGTGTATCTAAGTTACATACCTCCCTTGAAAAGGGTCTAGGAATTAGTTAGTTTTGGTTTTATTCATTACACAAATATAAATATTATGGGACTATTGACACCAATATTGGCCTAGTCTCAAACTAAGCTAAGCTTCTTCTATGGATACTAGACAACGGATAAACATATTTATATATAGATAATTGAAAAACGCTTTTCAAAAGTATTGTTATTGCTAAAAAATAAAAGTGTAATAATAGCACCGTTACCGTAAAATGTCTTTTTTAGTAGTGAATTGATTTGAATGAGTGAGGATGGGCTAGTATTGTGGGTCTTTTACGATGGAGAAAACCACATAAAATAGCAATATAGTGTACCTAATCAACGCAGGCGCTTGATAAAATAGAGGCTTAATTTTAAAAGGGGTAAATACGCCACATTATTTTATTTTTATGTATGATACTAATTTGTGTTTATGACACAGAGCTGCGTATTCAATCAAGTCGAATGGGTATACCAGTATTATGGTAGAGTCATTTTACAGCGATCACTATGGCTATGGCTATGGCTATGGCTACTTGCAATGAGAGCTCTATTGTTACTACAAAAATTAAGTCGAAAAGTCAATAGTTATTTTTAACGTGTAATTTTTTTTTTAATTTAGTTTTTTTTTTATATAGAAATGCATATATCCTAAAAAAACAAAATACACAAACATCACGCCTGTATTCCCAAATGGGATAGGCAGAGCACACGAAACGTTACCGCTTCGGAGCGACTTTTAGCAATTTTAGGTTTAAAGTTTTTTTTTTGGCTTCGACTGGATGGCAAACGAGCAAGTGGGTCTCCTGATGGTAAGAGATCACCACCGCCCATAAACATCTGCAACACCAGGGGTATTGAAGATGCGTTGCCAACCTAGAGGCCTAAGATGGGATACCTCAAGTGCCAGTAATTTCACCGGCTGTCTTACTCTCCACTCTGCAAGCACTGCTGCTTCACGGCAGGTAAGCGAGCAAGATGATGGTAGCAATCCGGGCGGACTTTGCACAAGGTCCTGCCACCTGCAACCTGCACCTGTTTGACAAAAACGGTACAATAGTGACAGGTTGCTAGCCTGTCGCCTACGGTATACCTTAACCTATATCCTCAGTAGCCTCTTACGACATCCACGGAAGAAATGGAGAGGTGTCATTCTAACCCGACACCACACGGGTAAAAAAAAGTCCCAAAAAAAGGTAGCGTAAAATAGTAATCTTACTGTACCATATTTTGTATTGATTAAGTGTTTGCATTATTGTGACATAATCACAATATGTACCTTTATTATAAATATATGAATTGTAGGAGTGCGACGATCTCAGAAACGGCTCTAGCACTGTACCTACTACTATACTAACACTAACCCTATACTTTCGAGCTTTGACGTGGTGTCGTACGGAATTCAAGCTCACATAAAAAATACGAGAAATGTACGAAATTATATGGTAATAATAAAATTACCCGTGTGGTGTCGGGTTAGAATTACACCTCTCCATTTCTTCCGTGGATGTCGTAAGAGGCGACTGAGGATATAGGTTAAGGTATACCGTAGGCGACAGGCTAGCAACCTGTCACTATTGTTCCGTTTTTGTCAAACTTTAAACCTACAATTGCTAAAAGTGGCTCCGAAGCGGTAACGTTTCGTGTGCTCTGCCTACCCCATTTGGGAATACAGGCGTGATGTTTGTGTTTGTGTAAAAAAATGTACTACACGTACCTACTAGAATTTACGAGAAAACAATGATTAATAAATAAATATGTCTGTGGTGTGAATGCTATTATAGAATAACTATCAGTCCCATTCCTAGTTTAATCGCGGTCTAGTAATACCTAGCGATCTGTTGAATACTGTTAAAAACTATTTGAAATAAAAAGTCTGACCTACCAATAAAACTTAAATGACAGCAGCTAATTTAAAACCCGCCATTATTCACAATCAGCCTCGGTCGATCTCGCTCAACAAAAGTCTATAAAATGAAAAGATTCATCAAAATGCCACGACGCGACCTATATAGTTGCACTTTCTTAGTAAAAATATTTACTAATTGCGGTAGTTACGAGCGGATCGGCTTATCTCGCGTCGTACTATCTAAAGTAGATCTTAAGCGTTTGCTTGTAATCCTTACTTTTCTACAGGGTTAGCAGTCGTTTTTGAATTTATTGTTACAAGTTTTTGTTGAACTTGCAATGTTTGTTACGTTAGTGTACTAATTCATACATACACTTCCAGTGGTTCGCTAGAATTGACTTGAAATTTGGTAGGTATATGAGTAGATACATAATAACTTGTACATAGCTGGATGACAATCAATGTAAGTACTTAATTTATTGAATCAGGCGTTACTTTGCGAATATCCATATCAACGAAATATAAACAATTACTTTGCTTACCCGCGACCTTAGGATAGTTACGTCTATGCGATAAATGTGTGTTTATGTAGCTCTTCCACCTCCACACTGTAAGAACACACACAAACCACACACACTACAGATTTGGGTCAGGAACACACATTTAATTTTATTACATAGATAGTTAACGTATGGTCGCGGGTAAGCAAAATAATAGTTTATGGTTCGATGTAAGTACAGTCAGCAATCATTATACATAGAGAGAGCAAAAAGCTTGTATGACAGAAGTAAAAAAAAAATGCTTTTTCCTTTTAATGTCGGTTAAAAAAGTACTGCATTCTATAACACATTACATTGCTTGGCAACCCTGACTTTAGCATCCGACCTACCAGAGAGTACCGAACCGTAACTGTCGACTTTCTTCTGTGTAAAAGACGTGTATCTATGAAAATATTGAATTATTGACACAGCTGTAACGTTGTTTATGAATGCTGCTCTTTATTTGATCTATAAATTGCCGCCCCGTTGTGCAGTTTGTGATTTTACGGTTCTGCAACCCACACACCAACGATGGCATAATTGGAAGACGATTATGCTTCGCTTCAGTGAACAACTTATAATATGATATCTATACATCAGTGGCGTTTAAAACAATTTGGTTAGGCGACACGGACAGTGTGAGAACCGTGAGGTATGTTGTCTTTGTATCTCCTTGCAGTTACTGTATACAAACTAAGCCGTAATTGCCATCGTTGAGGTCATATTATAAAGTAGGCGACCTCAGTGGAAATTGAGTTGTCTAAGCCTACTATAGGTCAATTTTTTTATTTGGAAGTTTTTTTTATTCGACTGGATGGCAAACGAGCAAGTGGATCTCCTGATGGTAAGAGGTCACCACCGCTCAAAAATCGAACGAGATGCGTTACATTTCTGTAGTCAGACGATCACTTACAAATCTGTAGCACGGCGACCGCGCAATGCATCGTAAGTCGCACGTTTGCACTCTTTTTGCACCGTGAAAATATGATTTCGCGCCCGTTACGAGCAGTGGGAAGTTTAAGCTGTACCTAAATGGAATTAGTTAATCTGCTGATAATCCGCGGATCGCCGTGGCAACGCATCCGGATTTACCATCCGATCTAGATGGTTACGGACTGTTACAGAATGCGTTACGTAATGTTTTAATGGTGATGAAACATACCATTGTAGTGTTATAGAATAAGATAATGAGGAAGGTGTCGTTAAGAGAAGTCTCTTCATTCCATTCTCCATACAAACGTAGTCCCGGTCTCATTTGAAAACTAGGCAACAGAAATAGATGAAATTTTGTAAGTATGGACTAGACGTAATTATCTATGCCTGTGGTTTTTCAGATTTTCGTATAAATGTGAATTACAGACTAATAAAGCATTTTTACAAAAATCTAAAAAACCACAGGCATAGAAAATATAATGAATATCTTGATTGTAAAATATCATTGTTCTGTGCTATACTTTTCGTATAATATGAGGACAACGAAACCCAAACTCAACCGCCCAAATCTTGAAAAGCCTACAGCTATCTCGATATAAATTACGGACGTCGTTGCGGAAGGCATGGGGGGGACGGCTGCGAGCGCTTATGTCACGAGCGATAAAGACAGCAATCCTAAACGAATACCTAACGCGGCCGCGCGGCCGGCAGGGAAACTTTTCTTAAAATACTCAATTAATTAAATGTCTATAATAGCATTTACTCGTATGACAGAATCATGTAGGTAAGCAAGTAAAAGTGCTAATGCATAACCAATCTTTATATTGAGTTAGACCCAAGCAAAGCAAGCAAGGTATATCATGTTGAATATTATTAGAATGGAATAATATACAATTAAAATATGTATGTATGTAGGTATGTATGTAAACTCTTTATCGTACAAAAGAAAAGAAACAAAAATACAATATATTTTGGAATATCTAAATGTAACTCTTTATTGCGCCTAAGCAAAAATTAAAAGAAAAACTATAAGATAATGTTTGTAGACAGTAAAGTACAAAGGCGAAGTATAATAAAAGTAATAAAGCTACTTTCCAATAAACTTTAAACCACACTAAGGCCATGATGTTCATAAAACAGTCAAAGCCTACTGTTACGAGCATCCCATTATCAACCTACCGATACGAGTACTTACCGCGCTTTCAAGTGACTAGGGCTAGTCTTATATACTCGTATCAATCAAATAAAGGATTTTGGATCGAAGACTAGCTACATATTTTTACAAGCAAATCTTATCTCTCGGGGTCTTGGAACATGGTTGATAACTGGCGGGAGTGCAATTGGTGTTTACGGTTGTTCATCTAGGTTGTAGTGATGTTACTCGACCAGTAGGAGACTATATCGAGACTCTGCTCTATTGAACTGAGCTTTCAATTCAACCCCATCATCTCACAAACCTAAGACAATAAATTCAATCGATTGTTTCGCTGCTAACAACAACATAGCATCTGGCAATATTCGAGGTTTATCGATGTACGGTCGCGGTCGGTAAATAATGTTATGTGTCTCATCTAAAACTGTATTTGCATGCATTTGAGTATGTTTTTATCGCAAATAAATGATTGATTGGTTTCTTTACTTATGTACCCACTTTTTCATACTACTTGTATAGAAAAGTGGATACGTACGTTAGGGCACCGACTAATTCATTCAGGAGTATCACGTTTAGTTTTAAATTATTTAATCTAATGTCTGCCGCATGCACTCAGCGATGGGCCCAAATCAATACCCATTGGGTTCTGTGGGATGGCCGTCGTAACAGAGGCAGGCCGAAGAGAAGATGGCGGAATGACTTGGACGCATATCAAATAGAGTGGCAGGAGCATGCTCTCGATAGGGACGAGTGGCGGAAAGAAGGGGAGGCCTTTGCCCAGCAGTAGGACACTTTAACAGGCTAAAAAAAATCTAAACTCAAAACTCCAAATGAAACGATTATAAGAATCTTGTTTGTTTGTTTGTTTGTTTGTTTATACTCTTGTTATGTACGCTACGTGCCTACGGATCGCTAAATCTAGCGACATCGCAACCGAGCTGCGTTAGCTGACGATGGGAACATGCCGGCGCCGCGTGAGCACGAAGCACGAGCTGCTGACCAAGCACCGCGCGCCAGCGGCGCCGGCGCCGGCGGACGCAGCCTCCAACAGTTAGTCAATTGCTAGCATCGCATTGGCTCAGGCTCTTAGGTTAAGTTAGGTTTAAGAACTATTTAATTAAACTTTTATATTTTAAGTAAAGTATTCCATCTAATTGAAAGAAAGAAAGAAAGAAAGAAAAAGTTTATTCGGCAAATTTGTAGGTAGCATACACCAGGTACATATTATAACTTAATGTTTAATTAAGGTCAACTTAAAGCTAGCCGAAAGGGCTGGCAGCTCAGCAATGCTGAGGTACGGAACCACAGCGCTGATTTTCAGCTGCAGCCAAAAAAAAGAGAAAAAGAAAAAGAAAAAAAGAAAAATGGCGCATGCCTATTTGACACCTTGAAAATATGTTATACATATAATATGTTGTACATTATGGCCGTCTGACAGAGATTCTGCAAAGGGATAAGTGTACCTTTGTACAATTGGGTTTTTGGACTCTTCGCCTGCAACTTCCATATTTCTCTTTATTGTACAAAAAGGAAAAACAAAAAGGTTACATAAATAAAAGTAGTGTTAAGTTTTTATTTTTTTATTTAAGTACAAAGGCGGACTTATCCCTGCAGGGATCTCTGCCAGTCAACCTTTGAGTGGTAGAGGAGCAATACAAAAAAACAAGGATCGACAAATAGAGCAAAACATTTGGATATATATAAATGCATATGTAAACCTCAAATACCTAACTATATACAATAAATATATAACACATATATAAAACATTAATATATCTATAACTAAATATAAGATAAAATACATAAATACACACATCTAATAATAATAATAGTAATCTAGTTATTGTGTTTATTGTGTACCTATTTGTATACCTGCCGCCATTTTTTGTTGTTTTCTAAAAAGTTTAAGCGAATGCTTGTGATACTACAGTCAAAGCCATAAGTAAGTGAACACTTTTGTACCTTGTCGCTTTCAGTCGGTTCACAATTTCGTATACTTTTCACACATGACGTTAAAATGACAAGGTACAAAAGTGATAAGATCACTTATTTAAGAAGTTGACTGTACGCGCATGAAACTAAAGCTTAGGTTAAGGCCGTATGTTTGACATACATGCCCATTCCCGCTGGCGTTCGTGTCGTCACAGCCTAGTGTGTTATGTTTTTAGTTTATGAAGTTTTTTAATTATTATTTCTTCCTAACCTGTTTTTTTCTGTGTATCGAATATCTGTAAATAAATGTCTCTCTCTCTCTCTCATTTGTAAAGTTTCTATCGATTGTTTGATTATCGATATTTTCACGTCACTGCTAGATTCATTGGCAGTCCTGCTATCGGTGGCTGTAATGGCCCCGCTGCCACCATCAGCGTCCCTCAAGCTGAAGCACGATAGCGCGTGCGCCGGTAAAAAGTCTTAGTCTACGTGAGTATCAATGCTTGCAGAGCATGCTCTGTCAAGTAGTGATCGCGATGTATTGATATGGTAGTTGAAAGCAACACTGAGATAGCTCTGTGGCCAATGCAATTAAAATGAATCACCGTTGGTTTCAGCAGGCGATATTAGAACCTGTGTTATCACCCGTCGCGCGTCGTTGTTACGCTTGAAATGCATACATCGATGACTGTGATTAGGTAATGCGCGTAGTATTAATTATTTTATCTGGGGGCACGGCAGTGCCCCCGCCAAGTCGAGCAAAACGAAAACAAAGGCACGGCCTTCATCATCCCAGCCTATATACGTCCCACTGCTGGGCACAGGCCTCCTCTCAGAACAAGAGGGCTTGGGCCATAGTTCCCACGCGGGCCCAGTGCGGATTGGGAACTTCACACGCACCATTGAATTGCTTCGCAGGTTTGTGCAGGTTTCCTCACGATTTTTTCCTTCACCGCAGCCTTACCATGAGTTATTGGCACAATTTTTTTTTTGGGATAGAAACAGCAGAAAATAATCAGCTAAATAACTTGGCTACACTACACGCAAACATTTAAACTACTAGCGCTTAGCTGTATTTTAACAATATAAAACATCACTTTGCTACAAATTAAATAGACGATTAGCAGGGAGCGAAACTTTGATGCCGTCATAAGCAAAATTGGCAGTTTTTTAAATTTATCTCTTTTGTTTTCGCCGGGTAAAAATCACGAGTATATATATATAATCATTATTCAGTTGCTGTGGGTATTGTTTTCTCTATTTACTACGTTACGATGTTTATGACACGATATGTCTTGTCTGATACACATCTCATGGCATCTTAACAAGCTACATTATCAGCGCACTGATCAGATCAACACGGAAGCCACGCAGATCGGCTATTGGCGGATCATTTGCTGACGGCGCGAGTGACAGACCACGAGGGCACAGATAGGCAAAACAGAAGATTTACTTGGTATTACATCAGTTACATCACATAACAGAAAATGTAACACATAAGCTTAGAACTTTGGAAAATCTAAAGTGACCAGATGTATACCTAATATAAACATTAACTTACCCTAATGTGACGTACTTCATTTACTTCATTTTACACCATTTAATTTTACTCAATTATCTCCAAAGATAGGTAGCGGGCTGTTTTCCGCATATCGACGATCTGGTGCGCCTATTTTGGGTGATCCTGTCTCCATATAGATAAAGTTTGGGTTTTTCGAGTTGGCAAGTGCGAATTTACTCGTAAGGAAGTTTATTAGCGGAATTGTACGGAAGTACGTTTAGTTTTTAGGCTGGGATTGTAACCTTAATTCTTAATCCTTAATTCTTAGCATACGATGTTTCGTTATATTTACTATTTTCATTTCAAGGTATGTAAGAGACATTAAAATTTTTTTTTTAAATAATGGTTCCAGTTAGATCAATTTTTTTTCAACATTGTTTAAAAAATCAGAACCAAACTTAAACCTAAAAAAGTTTTCTGCTATTATTTTAAAACTTTACCATTCCCTTCAGTTCTTATCTGTTACTTTTAGTGCACTATCTATGGTTTAGGTAAGCTGTGCCTATAGTCTGCCTATGCGCATGATTGGGACCGTGTGAGCCTTTCTAACAATACTACAGCCGGACCACTTGTCAGCCACAATTCGTGGCGAAACATCAATCAATGACTTGCAGGGAGAAATACCTATAAATTAACCACTTGTTACGAGTATGCGGTTTCTTTCACCACGTTAAAACATAATTTGGCAATTGCTCAAATAATACCTACTAGTTGATAATAACGCATTAGTTTTATTTTCAAAATAAATATTTTGATTTATTTTTTTGTGTCAATGTAAGAATATTGTACTCGTATTGTATTGTATTTTTTTGGTAATTTATTGAATATAAATATGTATATTTTTAATAATACTGTACACATTTCAGTCTTTTTTAGTATTTGCAACGAAATTTCATTGATGTTTACAACATTTATCGCTTCTTCTTCCACCTCGTCTTCACTTTGCTAGAGTCTGGTCTTTTAATCATACGCTGATTTTCAATGGCATAATTTCCAATATCTACTCGTCTGAATAAATACGAATAACAAATTTCATCGGCATTCCGTCAATAATAATGTACTAAACTCCGCTGAAGCCACTACACTCGTAATCGTTTTTTTGCTCGCATTCTCACAAGGGCCTACTTAGACTTTCGAAAGGCGCGGGCGCAGCGTGAAATGTGACAATGGGATCGTGCGGGCGCGCCGCTCGTCCAGTCCAAATGTTTACGCGGTTAGATAACATCGGCGTCGGCAGGATGGCTGGCCACTAAGAAGAGCAAATTCGAATTTCGTATCTTGCCGTTCCGCTGACGCTTATATTATTTAATATGAGAGTGAGAGGGACGGTACGATACGAACTTCGATTTTCAAATTTCGTAGTAGCCTTCTTTGTGTCCGCTGGCGACACGACGCCGCTGAATCTACGGTGAAAACAAACGGGGCCTTTCTTACGGCTCGGCACGATGGGTAAAATACTTCTATTTGGACTAATAGCCAGCAGAAATTTCTAGATTCGTGACACACATTTTATAGCGAGTACATTTTTTGGTCTTAGTTGTCGTTTGGCTTCTTATTGTGACTTTCCTGTGCTGTTGTGCTGATGCAAACCAAAGTCGCGTACCTACTATGGTAGTAATTACTTGTTTTTAATTGATAAACGATTTTTTTCGAGAGCCAGGGGATTGCGGATATTTAAATCTTAGCCAGGGGGCTACTACGAACTTCGAAGTTCGTATCTTACTGTCCCTCTCACTCTCATATTAAATAATATAACGTCAGCGGGACGGCAAGATGCAAAGTTCGATTTTGCACTTAGCTTCGTAACTATATAGTATGGGGCAGGGCCTGGGTTTAGGTGCGCCTAGTGGATGCTAGATATGATTACATTAGTGCAATACCAGGGTTATTGCAGATGTTTATGGGCGGTGGTGATCTCTTACCATCAGGAGACCCACTTGCTCGTTTGCCATCCAGTCCAATAAAATAAAAAACAAAATGTGTGTGTGAATATACTTATTATTCTATGACGCTAGAATTCTTTCAGAATTTAACATTATTAATACAAAACAAAACATGAAACAGAAATAAAATTGAAACAAAACATGAAACAGAATTGCCTTTGTATGAATCTACAATGGCATAATGTTATGAATACATAACAATATGCAGAATATTGCAATTTACAAATATTTCAGCAGCTTTTTTGCGTATACAATATTTCTGTTTATATGTAAAAAAAAAACACGAATTAATTAACCATAGATTTTAGGTAAAACACTCCTTTACTTTTAATTTAGTATAATTATTATTTGTCGTCTTAGCGGTAATAAACATACACATTATGTATGACTTTCAGCTTCAGCTTAATTATGTAAGGTACAACGATATTTATTATTGTTGTTGATAAACCAATTTAAAGTTTTTCTTGCTACTATAAAAATAGCATACAATTAAGTAAATCATTCTTGAAATAATAATGCACACCTAAGATAAACAAGCAAGTGCTTAGGAACGCAATCATAAAAAGGGCGGGTCTCGAATTTCGTAAGAATCTTATCATCTCCAATGGACCATCAAGTTCGGCATTTCACAGTTCGCACGCTGCCCTGCTATTATGTTCGGAGAGAAATACGTTATGCAATATCGATGTAAAAAATGTAATGCATAGGCATTAGCCTTGCTTCCATGCAGCCGTTCACTTTGAATGGTATCTCATTGTGGATCAAACGAATAGAAAATGAATAAATTGCTTCTCGAACTACGCGCTTACGCCGCATCTCGCTTTCTGCTTGAAGAGCATCGAAAGCAAAATTGATTTTAATGATTTAATTTAGTTTTACTAAATTAGTTGGACTGATATTCATTTTGACGCTTTGTGTTTTTATTATTTTAATTAAGTAAATTATACTAAAGCATTTCGTATAACTAGGTCTCGTTTGCTTAACTTAGCAGCAACCTTAAGTGAACATACATTTGAAGACAACGAAACTGTATTGATCTTTGTACGTTAAATCAAAGTATCTATTATTTGTTGAAGTCTATTTAGTTTCAGTATTATTATAGCTAGGTCACGCCTACGCCCCCGGTGTTCCTTATTCCTTATGGTATTTCACAAAATCCATCATCATCATTCATCAAATTTAAGATTTCTATGTTCTAAAGTTTGGATTGGACGTAGTCACTTATTCTAGGATTTTTCTTTAAGTATGTATATAATAACTAAAGATTAGCTACTGATTCTAAATTAACATTAAGTCCACATCGTGACCATAGATATGGAAATACGTTTGGAATTACAAATCCAGACGTCCCTCTATAAAAGGGTTCGTGAACAATTAAGGTTCTTAATAAGAAATATGTTTTATCTCATACAATAACTTCGCTAGATCTATTGAATCGAAAACCGCTTTAACTCATTGTGGTTATCACGACTCTTCATTTCAGCGCCTCGTGATTCTACGGCCGACATAGTTAATAAGATGTTCATAACAGTCTGCTGTTAACTAAGGAAGGCATCAGTAAAGTATTAAAACTGTCCATTAAATAACAAGTACAATAACACTATCTGGTTTCTTCTGGTTAATAAATTACTTGTTTAAACAAAGTAGCAAGGAGAACGGTAAATACTTTTATATTGTGCGATATCAAATTAGTAATGTTTTTTTATTGTTTTCACTTACTGTCTACCCGCGATGCTTATGTATGCGATTGCATCGAATTGTTGGACGCTTTTCATAGTTACTCGCGATCGATATGCCGTAGAAAACAATGTTAAATATTTTTGGCCGTAACTAATAACTGTTATATTATTTGATGTTATAATTATAACAAAACTAGTTGTCAACCTTTGCATGTCTGCTGATTATTAAGGTTGACCAGAAACAGTCTTATTTCTTTATTATTTTGGTATGACAGTGAAAGATTTTCATTACTTACCATACAAAATCAACATTACGATTTTACTGTTTCTCATAGGTACTTAAATGTCGAAAATACATATTTGAAGAAATTTTAATTTAACAGTAATTGTCAAAAAAACCTCTTGGTATTTTTATTAAAACCGGTAAACTGTGTAAGCGGTCACAATGTAAATAGAAGTGTTAATATTGTGTAACAACGTCTTTATAAAGTACCTCTACATATTAAATGTAGTTTCTTATTCAAAATACTGATAACATAATATAGATTAAGTAGGCAGTAGTGCCTGCAGGGCAGAGGAGCGGAGGCGCGGAGTATAGGTTCATTAATCATCTTGTCTATGACCATGTTGCAGACAATTAATGTTCGATAAGTCATCGGGCCGGACTACGACTTGCGCATACGCCGGTATAATTTACACCCATTATTAGATCGCTTCCTATTCATTTTCACATGTGTATGTAGTGATGTGATAATCGATACGAAGAAGTTATTTAAATATCGATAGTGTAGTTGGTGTAGTTCTCAACCTGGCAGAGGTGTAGGGTGGGCGAAGTGCGAGTGGTATTTTCGGTGTTGTAAATATCCATATGGTAACTGGTCCCACCAAAATATTTGATCTAGTTTTTTGTTTTCTGCTAATAATAATTTAGTAAAAAAACTATTTTCAGCTTTACTTATTTCAGAAACTTCAATATTCACGTTATGAAACTCAATGGACATCATTCATTATTCTGTTTTTAAACAAGGTTTGTCTATGAACTTATAGACAGCAGTTATATGCTACTATTATACTATTATAAAAAAATATCGGGTGTCCCAAAAAGGACGCAAGATTTCAATTTGCCGCCATTTTTGTATTTTAGTGCTGGCAACCCTAAAAAAAAACTATTTGACAGCTGAATGTTTAGGGTTTGTAAAAATGGCGGGTATACGAAAGATCAACGCGTTTTTATTATTTAACAATATTTCAAAAGAAGTTTGGCGTGTACGGTTCGAAAATTCCGTGCAAAATATGGTCGGAATATTGACTTGACTTCATCAACTGTGAGCAGAGTGGTTGCAAATTTCTCATGATGTTCATTCCACTGGTCGTCCAAAAACAAGCCGTTCAAATGGCAATGCTTTAAAAGAGGAAATTCGACCCTGCATTGGGGAAATTCAGCCGCATCTATGCAAAATAGTCATAGAAAATTTTGACAAAAGAGTGCCAGCAAATCCTAGGAGGACATTTGCCTGACATATTATTCCACAAATAACCCTTTTTTATGTATTTCAAAATTTTATATACAAATATATTATAACGAAAAAAAATTGTTTTTCATCAATTTCAAATCTTGCGTCCTTTTTGGGACACCCCTTACTTATCACCATACAACATATTGATTAACAACCTTTCTAAAAAGTCAGTTTGCCCTGTCAATATTATCGAATAGTAGGTACATAAATTGTATTTTTCGATATTCATTTACCGAGCGGCATCACTATTGCATGTTCTAAAAGTGTGATTTATCGAGGTGGATCCGATATAAAGTTGTGTTTGATGAATTGCATGTTGCATAAATTTATTAGATTCTATGATATTAGCTTGCCTTTGATATGAGAAGTATAAGCTTTAAATTGTAAATTACATATTATTTATTATTGGTGTTATTTGCAACCAGCTTTTATCAGTATACTCCGGTAATGATCCTCTGTCTGATGCTTCGTAGTGAAAGGTTTTTTTTGTATTTTTGCGCTAAGTATCTGAAAATCACTTATTGTACTCCGAGTTTACAGTAAGGAGTACCTTACCATGTGGGTTTTATCAGATTAAGTCCATTTTAGAGCTAAGCGGTGTTAAAAGTCTAAGTCCAGTCTATATTTAATATGCATCGAAACTGAAGTATTTTACCTAAACATTTCCTAAACATTTTAATATATTGCCACTACAGGGAATTGTTATGGGTGCTACAAGGGTAAAAGTTAGGTATAAAACTATGCAGAAATAATGGTGTTGTCTGATTAGAAGTAACATGATGATTAAAAATAATGAGTAAAAAATTTCTCTTCTCAAAAAAAGAAAAGAAGCTATGGTATTTTTAAATCGCGCGAAAACTTTTAAAGCCATACTTCGCTTTGAAACAAGAACATTAGATACTCGAGTGGCAAGTGGCTGCATTTTATCTTAGTTATACTTTTGGAATAAGATTAATTAATGTTAACAAAGAGGAAGAGAGAGAGAGCGGGAAAGTTTAACGTGACAGATAAATGTTGTGTTCGAACGATGTAACGAATTAGTTTGCTTATGATTTTTTCATGAAACAAGAAAGGCGCACGAACGAAATGGTTATAAATCTAATTGATTTAGCATTGCCCATGGAATTTTACCGTCAAGATGAATATACTTAGGCGAAGTTGGTAACAGTGATAGTCAAAAATGTATATACTTTACGTGTGGTTTAAACTAAAACCTAAATCAATGACATATTTTAATGGTAAAGGACCAAATATTAATCGTTACTGTAATTTCGTTAGTAAATAGGTAGGTGGTAGGGTTCTAATAGTGGCATAATAAGTTCATTGTATTTATTTGTTTGTATTATATTAAATAAAAATATATATATATCAGAAACTGAATAGTCACCGGCAATGCTATTAGTTCTGTTCCATATAGTTTCAAATAGATAGGGACTTAAGGGCAAGGATTGATAAAGATGTTTTACAAAATTACAGTGTAACATAACGAAAGCACCAGAAATTTGAAGTACGTAAACACGAAAAACATTGCAAAAATAGAAAAATATTTATCAATATGATTGATTACCTAAATAGACATAAACTTTCCTTAATTTCTACAACACCTTTTTAACTGGTTCCCAGAATTTATATCCATCCCTAACATTATTATGAAATGTTTATCAAATACTGCATTCGTTAAATGATGATTGATAGATTTATTAATTGGTAATTTACGCAATCTATGTTCCCACAGCTCGGTGCCACATTTTCTACCTTACTTTAAGATAATATCTTTGCGTAACACACTTTGAACGCCGAATATTTTAAATAAGTTGCTACATTGTGCATTTAGCACTTCCGTGTTTCGCAGGCTCTAAATAACGGTCTGATAACAGTTGCCACGGGAATAAAAGATATGAGATACATGACAACTTAATCTTCATAGTTATTATATTTGTTATTATCGCACTAATATTATAATTGTGAAAATTTGTAAGTCTGTTTGTTTGTTACCTCATCACGTCTAAACCGCTGAACAGATTTAGATGACATTCGGTACATAGTTTGAGTACCGGGAGAGGACATAGTATAGTTTTATCTCGAAAAATTGCATATATAAACTAATTCTGCGCGGACGGAGTCGCTGGCTACAGCTCGTTCATTATATTTGTTTGTGCTACACCACACGTCTCAGAGGGCCTACTCCGAAGTTCGAAAATCGAAGTTGGTATCGTACCATCTCTCTCGCTCTCGTATTAAATAGTACAAGTGTCAGAGGGACCGAACGACACGAACTTCGAGTTTCGAATTTCGTAGTAGCCCTGCAGGTAGCTTTGCAGCTTGCATGCATACTGCGTACCGTCAAAGTCGCAGATATTTTTTACAGTATACTTTGTGGCTGTAATGCCTTCTGACAATTTCAAACTAGTCCAAGCACGAAGTGACAGTGACAAGGTATTAAAATGTAAACATATATTTGACCTATCGATCGTACAAATCAACGACACCGTGAACACCGTTTCGTTCGTTTCTACGCAAGATGCAACAAGCTGTACGCAAGCGGAAAATGACAATTTACCAAGTGCGTATGACGTGCACGTGCGGTTTATGTGGATAGTAGTAGGTACGCGTACGCCTGAACACAATTCAGTAAAACATACTAAACAAATAATATCAAATCTAGATCGACTTTATAATAAAAAATAATTCAAATTTACTTCATTCACGCAAATTACATTAAATCATCATAAATTAGTATACTAATTAAATTAAATTAAACAAAACAATGCCAAATCAAAAAATCTAAACGAGAAAAATAATTATAAATATAATTAAAGAAAATTATTGTACACACTACAAAGTTTTAAGAATAGTGTCACATTTGTCATTAGGTCAAAGTAAGTAATTTTAGTTGTGACTTCCTATATTAGTAGTAGTAATGAAAACAAGTAAAAGTATTTTTTCTCTATGTATCTTTGTTTTATGTTTGTATTATAAAGATGCATTGTAATGTAAGTTATACGTACCTAACAATTTATTTCTTGCAATGTAAATGCAGCACAATAGATCACTTTCATCGCAGCCACTTGTGATGGCGACGGCCAATTTCCTTATTTTTTCCCTCTGTCATTAGCCATCATTTCGGGGTATTACACGAACCGTTAGATATTCCCGCCATGATCCATCCAACAAATAAGATTGCTTCGTTTTAATTTTTTTATATCTTTTTCATCTACATACAGGTTTGAAGCCGAGGTGGCCTAATGGTTTGACCTATTATGGCCTCTCGAGCAGAGGATTGTGGATTCAAATCTGGGCTCGTAAAGGAAAAAATCGTGAGGAAACCCGCACAAACCTGCGAAGCGATTCAATGGTGTGTCTGAAGTTCCCAATCCGCACTGGGCTCGCGTGGGAACTTGGGTCCAAGCCCTTTTACTCTGAGAGGAGGTCTGTGCTCGGCAGTGGGACGTATATAGGCTGGGATGGGTGGATGGATACAGGTCACCCTGGTGTCCCAAAAGGCGCAGGTTATCATAACACGTAATTAAGGTACATACATTCCATTCCTCCTCATTACTCAAAACAGCTTGCCAAAAGGTAGATCTAATTCTTATTAGTGCCTAGTATTATTTATCTTTATCATCTCGCTTACATTGCTTAACAAAAAACGATGTGGGGCAGTTCCTGTAAAATCATCAGTGTCTTCCTGTTCATTATTAAAATGTTTTTTCTTACCAAGTTCTTATTTCATTACGAGTAAATAATGCAACGTACAAAATATTTTTTTTAAATTGGTTTACAGCCACATTATGATAGTGCACATATTGTATTTAAACGGCGAAATTTCACTTTTTCCCGCTCAAATCGCTGTCATTGTCACCGGCCAAGTGTCATGGCTGCCGACCTCGTTGCTATATTATGATGAGCCGGGCAATCAGAGTAAAACGCCACTAAATTGTAATTTGGCTAAATTTTCGTGTTTAACGCAGCATGTAACTTTCTTTTTGGCGCATTTCGGTTAAGTTAAATAGAGTGTAAATACTGGGGTGGAATTAAATGCGAACGTTTTTTGTTTCGTGCTCTTGTCCACTTGTCTTTTTTTAACGTTATGCGTAAAGTTGTAAGAAGCCGCAATGTGTCTGGGTCTGATTCATTGTTTATTTTATTACTGCACTTATGCGATTGAAAGTTCTTTGCCTGAAACAAATTTCGTTAACTTCTCCTGGGATGTTAGTTTGGCTATTATTTATTTTGTTGGGTATTATGAACTTGGCAAAAAACCAGAGTACTATTCAAAGATACTTAGAGACAGAGAAATAGACATACCTACACCCATTGCTAAACAAACAAAAGCTTTTTTAAATAAATCTTTATTTAAACACCTAATTATTCTAAAGATTTCAGAATAAAACTATCATGGTTTGATGGATCTACTCACGTCTCCTGGTTAAGCCAGGTTATGACAATAACGAACTGTTATTGTCGTAGGACAAGTAAATTTATCTTAATTATGTCTATAACCTGCATCAAGATTGTTCAAACTTATAAATCTCACGTACCTACTCCTACCGAATCCAGACAAATCCAAACTTTTTTTTTAAACTGTACTTAACAAAGTTTCTTTTTTTTATTACAAAAGTCAGTACGGTAATTTTATCGCCAATCTTTTACAATCGCTGGCGAATCTCAGGGATTTGCGTACCTACCTACCACCTAACTTTGAAAAACCTGATCCAGATGGTGTAAATGGCCTAGAACTTGATGATGACTGCCTTTTTTATTAACCCCCGACGCTAAAAGAGGTGTGTTATAAGTTTGACCGCTATGTGTGTCTGTGTGTCTGTGTGTGTTGTGTCTGCCTGTGGCACCGTAGCTCTTAAACGGGTGGACCGCTTTGAATGCGGTGTATTTTATTTAAAATAAAGTTTTCTAGCGATGGTTCTTAGACATAATTCATCAAAATCGGTTGAGCCGTTTTTTAAATATTGAACTTCGAAGTGACAAAGTCGGGGGTTTTCCAACTTTTTGTCGTGATTCTTGTGTATAGAATCAAAATGGAAATAAGCCTCTTTGTAAAAATACTCGCCTATTGTACAGTGAATAGGTACTTCAATATCTATACAGCCTCAAAGATTATTCCCTCATGACTTTCATCAGCTAATGATGGGCGAAAGAGCGAGTCATCGCGACTGTGAATGAGCTTTGAAAGCGAAAGCTGATTCTGATTTTGACTAGCTCACTCACTCGTTTACTGAAATGTATGAAACTCAAATAAATGTTGCCATTCACGCCATTCACTAAATAAAATCAAAGTTACGAAATGTAATGTAATTATGCAATTTAAAAACGAACGACATCTGATTTGAGGCAGATTAAAAATACCACCAATGCCTATTGTTTAAAACTCGTCATTGAACTTCTTGATCAATGATCAGCAGGGCTACTACAAAACTCGAAACTCGAAGCTCGTGTCGTGCGGTGCCTCTGACACTTATACTATTAATACGAGAGCGAGAGGGACGGTACGATACGAACTTCGAGTTTCGAATTTTGTCACGCATGCGAGCATGGTTATTATTTCCACACTCGTACCTAGACTCGTAGCCTGGTTAGATCGCTTTAGTTTGTATCGCGGAAGTAGAGATTCCTTCCACTATGTCGGCTAGAGATAGTTCAGCTTTGGTGTTTTGTCTATTTTGTAATAAGATTATCATCATGTTATTCATGCGCTTGGTTCTGTTCTAAACTTCGCGATAAAGCGGCACTCTGTTGTTGTCGTTGACAAAGACAGTAATGAGTCAGTGGGCCAGTGATGCCGATTTAGCAACTTAGTCGCTAAATCTAGCGGCTTTCGGTACTATATCAGCGAGTTTTGTTTCAAGCGTTTCATACATTTTAGTAACTATTTTGTTTTTTTTTCATACGGTTCCATCGATTTAAATTCATTGTGATAAATTTAATTAAAAATGGAATATCTTAGGTATCAACATAAACATTTTTATAAATTAAAGAACTATTAAGCTAACTTAAAATTGATAATTCCAATGTTATTAGTCAAAAATTATAGAAATATATAAATTAAAATCAAGGGATATTATGCAACTAATGATGCAACGAAAGTACCTACACTGATTGGTTTAACACAAACTTTGCTGAGATAATTATTATAGTACATAAACGCTAGCGACTATAAGTTATGCATTGAGTGTTACGCAAATCACCAGTCGTACAAAGCTATTGCGGAGATAGCGTTTAAATATTCTCTTAGACAGTGTTTGACAAAGTGTGGGTTGCGTTGCGACTCTTTAGGGGGTTGTTTAATCTATAGGGTACCAAATAGGTTTATAAAATAGCATACATAGTTAATAATAATAATAAAGTTTTTATTGACAATAAGGTACACAATCAAAATAAAGTCCCTGACCTCTGAGCTAGATTAAACATGTGTTACAGAGTTCAATGTTTTTGGGGTCTAGTTACTGTTACAAAAAAGTGTTCTTCATAACGATTACATGGAGTAATATTGAGCCGTACTTTTTTCCTATACTTAACATGTGTAGTTCTGTTATATTTATCTCAAAAAATTCTGATTTTTTTTGACTTTTAAAGCAATCGATTCGAAAGTAGATGTAATCTGGGTACCTATTGCTATAATGCCAAGATTAATTAATTAGAGCCAACATTTTCTACTACTCTATTTGTGGTTCGATTCCACCAGTTTACGTATATTTACTAGTGATGAGATGAATTCAGATACAAATGCCAGACACCAGATGGCCTAGTGGTTAGAGAACCTGACTACGAAGCTTGAGGTCCCGGGTTTGATTCCCGTGTCGGGCAGATATTTGTATGAAAAATACGAATATTTGTTCTCGGGTCTTGGGTGTTTAATATGTATTTAAGTATGTATCTATCTATGTATCTATCTATATAATTATATTTATCCGTTGCTTAGTAACACAAGCTTTGCTAAGCTTACTTTGGACTAGCTCAATTGGTGTGAATTGTCCCGTGATATTTATTTATTTATTATTATTATTTAAATAACTTCATTTCGCTTAAAATATGGTACGAGTACAAAAAGTTTATGTGAAAAATAGGTCCGCTGCGAAAAATTACAGCGTCTTACATTATTTTCTTCCTCCGAAGGGGTCGTAATTCCGCGATGCAACAGTTTGAGCAGCGGTGTTTTAGGTGCATTTGCGGAGCGTGCCTTCACAATGCGCGGGCTATCGCCGCTACGATCTTACGACGTGGTCTTTACAGCGAATACAATTTGTTGTTCAAATGTTACGCTAATATTAGTCTCCGTAAACGCTCTATTACCTGCACTTGGGAGCTTGGGCGATTTAACGGTGCGATAGCGAGGGCAGATGAGATGACTGCTTGTTGCGTACATTGTAGGCTTTATTAAAGTGCAATTACAGTTTATAGAGCTAACTGTAATTTTAATTCGTTCTTGTTTTCTGTTGCGATCAATGTGTGCATTCGTAGTTCCAATTAAAATACAACCGGTAGGGTCTGAAGAGGTACTTTGGCTAGTTTTTCACTGAGATTAGAGAATTAACAAAATTGTAACCGTTTTTAGACATTGCACGTACCTATAATAATAATAATAATAATCTCCCGGCCGTATTCGGCTACAGTGACTACTTCCTACTGCTGAGAGCGGCGCTGGTGTGCTCTCAGGTGACTGACGTATCCGATCTTGGCAGTGAATGTGCGACTGCAGTCACTGCACGTCAGCACCCTCCGACGTAATTGTAGAATATGGCCGCAGGTGGTCTGGCCTTAAGCTCGTCTCGCTTCGCATCGAGCTCGCTCCGTCGCCTTGCCTCAAACTCGCTCACCCTTACATGCACGGCTCGCCTCCACTGAGAGCGATTCCCTGCCAAATTCTCCCAATGTGACGGATTAACAAAATTGTAACCGTTTTTAGACATTGCACGTACCTATAATGAATTAATGACATTGGAAAGCAGAATTAATATCTTGAAATATTTTTTGTTACGACAGTAGTAGTACGTACGTACGTAGGAGTACGAAATAAGTTTGATCAAAACAAATAAGTCTTCCGTTACCAGTTTAGAAGCATATTTACTAGGTACTTATACGATTTTTCGGAAAATGGAAAACGTGTAGTTTTCTTGTAACTTGTACCATATTGTACATATTAAAAAAACTTCTTATAGTATTGACATCATATTGACTTAAGAAAATCACAATTATCTTTATACACTTTGTTTCCACATGTAACTATTTTTTTAACCAAATTCAAAATAAGGTGGAGATAATAATTATGTTGCACTTGTATGATTACCTCGTCACGCGTTTTAAAAAAAAAGTTAGGGACTAATGTAGTCTCTAAGACGCGTGACGGGTTAAGCAGAGTTGAAATAATAAATAATATGGAATAGACTCACTGCTGGCGTTTTCCTATCTAGCTATGATTTGGGTACCTACAAAAGGCGAGTGTATCGCCTATTGCAAGGCCGGTAATGCAGCCGCAGTTCTAATAATGCTGTAGGTGTCCATGGGCGGCGGTGATCACTTAGCATCAGGTGACCCACCTGCTCGTTTTCCAGCTGTTTGATAATAAAAAAAATAGTAAGAATACCCCATTTACCATGTACGATTTGCTTCTAAAACTTCACTGCTTGTTATTCTGGTGTAGTCTATAAAGCTGTAACGATTATATAGCAAGCTACTATCGCAAAAGCGTTGTTCTCTGCTCGCACTAAAGATATATGTAGTAAGTATCTAGGATATGAAGGAATGGTATGATTTAATGGGTGCGCGGTGTTCGCTAAATTCAATCCTCTTGCTATTGTGAAGCTATTATGATAGGCATTTGGGTAGAGGAGTTAAGAATAGTTCGAAGCTAAAGCTCACTACGCCGCACGAGATACAATTAAACCCTGGATTACCTATGTGAGTGAGGTTTCGCCAGATCTTCATAACATTAATATTTTTCACAAAACACGGTAGTTCAGTAACTGTTTTTGCTATATCAACCTAACGTAACGCCAGATTTAATCAATTAACTATTAATATTAGTGCCTTAAGCCCTGGTGGCCTAGTGGTTTGACCTATCGCCTCTCAAGCTCTGGTCGTGGGTTCAAACCCCGGCTCGCACCTCTGAGTTTTTCAAAATTCATGTGCGGAATTACATTTGAAATTTACCACGATCTTTGCGGTGAAGGAAAACATCGTGAGGAAACCTGCACAAACCTGCGAAGCAATTCAATGGTGCGTGTGAAGTTCCCAATCCACACTGGGCCCGCGTGGGAACTATGGCCCAAGCCCTCTTGTTCTGAGAGGAGGCCTGTGCCCAGCGGTGGGACGTATATAGGCTGGGATGATGATGATGATTAGTGCCTTTGATTTTCGATCCATTTCGCTTTTATAGTAATTATTTAAAAAAAAATATCCTTTTGAATACATAGTTTAGAATAACATAGACAATAGCATCGTGACACCAAATAGCTCTTCTACATGTAATTTTAATCACTACGCTATGCCACTAATGCCAGCTCTATACGGTATGAACAAGTTGATAGTTCAGTACATTCGAGTTTGCTCCATTATACTTCGAGACAATTGCAGTAGAATTCATTTGTAACTGCATTGGACCAGTGATACATGAAGCTTATAATTACTCTCTTGTAGAGTCAACAACAAAATTTAATCATGTTTCAAGCTAAGTAATTATCTCTAAATTTAGAGATGAAAGTGTTTATGAAATGAAATCTTTATTGCGAGAACACATGTTATATTTTAAATTACATATACTACACTATGATCTGCCTCATAGGCATGCCAAATTTTGACAATATGTGTAGTACTGTAAAAAACTTCTAAATTGGATGTGAAATTCGTTGTTCAAAATACTACATTTTACTTTTAAATTTAACATTAATTGTGGCTACAGTTCTGTCTGTTTTGGTACAATTTTTAAGTTAATTTTGACTACTTTCCTTCAGCTTATCTATAAATCACTAAATTATAACTGTAGCTATAAATAATTTGACTCAAAAACTGTTATCTTACTAAGATAACTTTTGAAGCAATTTCAATTAAAATTTGGCAACGAGCGAACCTTGCGGTCAATGGAATGACATATTTGTAATAAGTAACTGCATTCCCGGATAAATGTTACTGTGAGAAAATAGAAATATATATTTAAGAAGTGAATGTACTTAGCTACCTACCAAGGCCCATAAAATTTAGATAGAGAACTGCTTAGGAATGTCTTATCTGCTTTTGAAATGTTAATTCTGTGTTATAACATGGGTGCCTCAGGTTATTTACTACCACTAGAGACCACTCTTTATCGCTGTATGCTTTTAGCAAAATTTTGGTTGATAGTGCATATAGATATCGTAGTTTTTTGCGCATTAGACACATTTTTTACTGTAATGTTTAAATGCAACATCCATGTGACGGAAGTCATCAAGTAGGTATCGCAACAAAAGAATGCGTCATTGCTCCCGTTTTATTTGACATTCTTTCTTTTTTGCCACTTCAGAGTGGTTATTGACTTATTTATTTTGATTTGATATCGTGATGAATTATACGCGTTGCCATAGCAGTATTTAAGTGGCCTCAGTTTTTGACTCAAAATGACCTTTATAATAATGTATATTTTTTTTTATTAAATTTAATTTAATAATATTTAGTTTGATTTTTAAGTTTCTGAATCACCATATGAATACTTTATTAAAGGATACTGAAAATTGTATCAACTTTCGTTGAAGGAAGCGAGCGAGTGTACAGTAAATAAGAATAAAACAAAGAATATCTTTTTTTATGTATCGCGGTTGGACTATCTGATGATGCGAAATGATCATAAAAATGGTGCTATAATTCAATTTGATTTACGTTGCTACGCTTACGCTCGAGACAAGTTATACTAGCCAGATACTTAACCTAAAATTTAACCAAGGTGCCCAATCAGGATGATATCCCAGGGATTTTTAAAAATAAAGTTACTATCGCGGTTTGTTTCTACGAGTCTATTAAATAAGCAAATGTACAAAAGCAACAAGATTTTTTTTAACATATCAGTGTGAATTATTAAATGAAATCACGTAGTCAGTGACACAATTTACTGTTTATTTAAGGTCCGCTCAAAATAGGTCGGCGGTCTGGATCCGAACCGCGGTCCACCATTTGGTGACCCCTGATCTATCCTAACAACCTGTATATCTAAGAAAAAAATTATTCTCGAATGTTCTTGCCATCCGTAGTATAGTAATGAAAGGCGGAAAGCGACGCACGCGCGTGTTTCCACGGTCCGCCCTTGTAATGGCCGAGATAATTATCATCTCTGCGATTTATGAGCATTATTTTCTTAACGATTACGCTTTTTAATGTAACGCTGTTACGCCCGCCATTTCGATATTACTATCGTGAAAATAATATCGAGTTACGACAGTGCTGAATTTGGTTGAAAATTTTACGTGGATATTGCTTGTTGCTTGTAGTCAGGCAGTTTGACATAATAAGGTGATTGCTCTCATATAGCCAAAAGGATGAGGTAACTATTTCAATTTGCTCACGCATTTGTCCAAGAAGTTTTAAATAAGGTAGCTCTAATAGCACGATCATTAAGAGTTTTTTGTGCCTGTTTATCGAAGTTAGTAACCATATTACCTTAAACTGCGTAAATTTTGCTTAGGGAGGGGCTCTGCTAACACTGGATAGTGTAGATAACAACAAATTTGTACAGAAACCTCGGCGTTTTTTGTATGTACTTTATTCGTATCTTCTTGTAAAACTTTACAAATCATTTGTGTACATTAATGGTTATAATTTGTACAAATGAGTCACTTTCAGTGTGAAATGAATTAAAAACTGTTCAATTTCCTATTGGAGCATTTACTCACACCTCTGAATTAAGTACGTCATTAATTAGACCGAATAAATGAATAAAGTTTTTTTGTTAGATAACTTTCAAACTGGTATAATTTTTGTTATATCTTCGACTTGAAACTTCCGTCTTAAGTCCATGTAGCTTTTAATTGATATAAATCGCTCGTAATCACGATTTAAAAGCAATTTTTCAAAAGGGCGTTGATTTGCTATTAGTATTCGTGAGCTTATTAATTATCATACAACTATTTATGTGTTGTGGAATGCTTTTAATGTACAGTTTCCTCTCGTTGAATTAATTTACTGTTTTTGTAATCCATCTATAACTTTCACATACTCGTCCGATTCTGAAATCAATTTAGCATGCCCTGTATTCGTGTTTCTTGTTTTATCAGTTTGTGTTTCTCTATGTTTTTCCTTCTTTTGACCTTAGTCTATGGCCCGTATATTGTCTAACGTGCTGGCGCTCCCAATCACATTTACTTTTTTTTATTATCTTTCAGTTTATATCGGAGTCCGGACGGTATCGGTGGAAGTCTCTGAGCTCCGAAAAAATATGGACCAGAGGCGCAACGTTTCTGACACTCGCAATTGCAATCAAATTACAGTTTGGTATGGGTAATGTCATTTGATTGCGATCGCGAGTGCCAGAAACGTTAGGAAATACGGCCTCTGGGCGACGAAAAGGTTACCTAATGAGAGGGTGTAAAGTCTTATGTGCCGCGTACGTAGGAAAATTCGATGCATGGCTTACTGTGCAGACACAAATTTAGATCCGCCCGGATTGTTACCACCAACTTGCTCGCTAATCCTGCCGTGAAGCAGCAGTGTTTGCACTGTTGCGCTTCGGCGTGGAGAGTAAGACAGCCGCTGAAATTAATGGCAATTGAGTTATCCCATCTTAAGCCTCTAGGTTGGCAACGCATCTGCAATCCCCCTGGTGTTGCAGGTGTCTATGGGCGGTGGTGATCTCTTACCACCAGGAGACCCACTCACTTGCTCGTTTGCCATCCAGTCGAATAAAAAAAGACACTTAAAATGAAATATTCATTTAAAGTTTATTAAATTTGACATAATATGGAGACCATTGTGTAATTATTTTACTGTTATAATTATTATTTATGATTTTTTTGTGCCCAAGTTTCGGCGTGTTTAACCATGGCCTCAGGTCGCCATAACGAGCCACTTACACAATCTAGACCAAAATGAAAACATGCCTACTTTGGAAGCATATAATAGATCATTTTTTTAAGTCCGAAGTATCTTTGGACTGTTCAAATTTTTACTTTTATACAAAGGCCAGCCTATTAAGAAGATAGGCAAATTAAATCCCAGTCTACAAAGCGTGTGCGTGGTAGCGCTTTCCACACAGTTTACCCGTCTGACAGCCGTAATCGGTGTCACCAAACAATGCAAATCTAACGACAGTTTAAGTGGACCCGCCAAATAATACGGTAGCGAGTTTGACTTTCATTATAAAAACGGCACAGATGTGTCTGAGTAATTATCAAGGAGCACTCTACTCGTAAATGCGCAAAAATTTTATTTTTCACTTCTCCATTATTAATATTTTAAGACATTATAGTGTGCCGGTTAGCCTCCGTGACCGTGAGTTGTGCGAGGATGTGTTGCGAAGAATGTGTTTGTCATGAACCAATAGTAATGCTTCATTTACCTCGCCTCGCTCCGCTCAGTTGTTTCCACCAGAGATGTGCTCTGCGAGGATAGGAAATGAAGCGTTTCTATTGGTTCATGTTACTTACTTCAATTTGACTACTCGAAGTGGTTCAAATTTAACTTTTGTGATGTGAATACGGACAACAGGCGAAAGTAAATTTAAGCTTGTAAAAGTAGTTGCCGCATGATTTCGCTAGGCAACCCAGTGGCGTTATATAATAATGACTGCATGTTTAATCTTTTTTCAAGTCGCATTTGGGTGAAGACCAAAATGGATATTTTAACTTAAGCGTTAAGGTGTGCAACTTTTTGGTCTTGACACATTTTAGGCTACCCAACGATGGAAAAACAGGGGAAAAAACTCGTGTATAGCGAACTTTGGCATAGTTGTAGGGAATGGTGCTTTAAACCATAAAAAAAACCATAGAAGTACTGATGGGTGGGGGTGAAGCTAACGGGTGGAGGAGGATGTAATGGTCCCTTTTTTAGTTTTTCGAAAATAATTCGTAAACGCTGGCCCATAGCATAAAATGTTCTAAGACACAAGTAATTTACAAAAAAAAACTGTACAAAAAAGATTCTATAGATTTTTTCTCTGAGATCAATACTTATTTCATGAGATATGGAGGGAAGAAGATGGACTAATGTTCATAATTTTTCGTTGCTCCGTTGTTTATTTGTCCCGTTAATCAAGTTTGTAATTACAGTTCTTAGCACTGTTTGCCAGATTGCTAGTTGTAGCACAAATTACTTGATTACAACGACGACTTAAGTGCAGGTCGTTAACATTCAATTCTGCGCAAATGCGTTGCATCGTGCGTGAGAAGCTCTCTGAGCAGTGTTTTTGATGACAACTTGGCAATGATGTTTTAACAAATCAAGCTTGACATATTGATTTAAAAAAATATCAATCATCATTATGAGCCTGAAGATATCTACTGCTGAACAAAGGCCTTCCACTTAGAATGTTACAATGAACGACAACTCGCCACTTGCATCCACCGGTTGCCCGCGACTCTTGCAATATCCCACCCACCAAGCGGTAGACCTGCCAACGTTTCGTCCTCCGGTTCGTGTCCCAATGACGGTGGATTAATGATAAGGATTAAGAATTTAAAAAGACGCTGAAATGAGAAACTAATAAAATCCATCTAAAGTATTTAATACGCTTCACTCTTTCTAGGCGCGAGAGTCGGAGAGAATTTCGCTCCCCAAACCGTCCGATTATTCTAGACACAACTATTTACATTACTGTTGAAAATACTTTGGTTATTGCGATAGTACAAAGCTCTTATTTCACATAGCATATTGCGTGAAGTGAAATGTACAGTCAAGGAAACTGAATCACGTACCCGGGCTAAACCTTTCTGCTATTAATGTCACGTTGACATCCCATTTGGCAAAGAATTAATAATGAAAAGGTTCCACCCTGGTACGTGATTCAGCTTTTTTGACTATACTACGCAATTGTATGTAGTCCCCATAGGCCAGTTAATGCATTTTTAATGCTGCTATCCGTATAGTTGGAGTAGCCAGGGCAGCATTTATGAGGTCTGACAGTTCTCGCGGTTTCGCGGTCCGCCGCCTCGGTGGGAAATGGCGATACTAACAAAGATGAAAATTTCACTAGAGAGCAAATTGAATATGAACTTTCGATTGCGGTGAAGTGTGCGTGCAATAGGACTTTGGAAGCTTGGTATTGTTTGGAGGCGTATTTCATTTGGTAGAACGGGTTAGCCTGTAGTATTTTCTGACTTTAGTGTTCATGGTTTTAAATTGGATCAGTTAGACGAAGATAAGCTGCAGTGGTTTAGTTGGTGGTCTAATAATCGGCATTTAAAAATTAATTTGCAATATTTCACCAGATGATTGAATTATATAGTTCGATTAAACACACCTGTAAATTGTTCATCAGAAGTTTTAACTCGCCCTATATTTTAAATATTGTCAACAACTCTGAAAATATGTGGTCAATCGAACTTGCCGACTAGGATATCATTATCCGAACTAATTTTAAGACAGTGTCAACTTTATACCTATATTAACTTCGTAAGCGATTGTCAATGTGGGCAGAAAAGCTCCACGATGGATATTGGCTTTAAGCCGTTATATCCCTCAGTAGTTTTTTCGAAACTACATTCTAGGTGCCCTTTTATGTTGTTATAAGCTAAATATTGTTTTCAAATAAAAATTAGCCAAAGTCACAATTAAGTACTGATTTGTGCCTGAGTAAAGATAGGTTAAGGTAACGTACGCCGTATTTGCAATCGAAATGTTTCTACGCATGTACCTATTTCTTGTTTTATTGTGATAGGCAGTTGGCTCACCGCTGGCGAAAAAACGATTGGCCATCGACTATTTTCTCGCTCAAGAAACGAATCCTGTGTGAGTAAAAGAGACACATATATTAATAGTTGATTGCTGGCAGTTCACACTGCCGGCGAGAACTCGCTCTTACATCTTTTGTCGCAGCGACAAGAGCTATAAAACTCGCTGAGCTCTCAGCAATGTTGGCTTGGAGGGCCGCCCCGCTCGAGAGAGTCGAGCGAGTAATCGCCCGTCGTACTCGAACACTCGCTTACAGCCGAGCGACAAAACTACACTCGCTTCTCGCTGCTCGCCAACTCGTTTCTAGTTACTCGCTCTACTCGCTTCTCGCTCATCGTCGACGGTGGGACAAGTGCCTTATGTTAAGTACTTCGAAACCAATTCGTTTGTCAAATCGCACATCACCTGACAACTTTTATTAGCACTTTGCTGTAGCTCTGACAGTGTCCATTTTAATTTATACGACCGCATATTTCATGTCAGATTCGCTTTCATACACACTCATCTTCTCGAGTTAAGTAGCATTAGATAGCACTAGAGATTATATGCATCAAATAAAGTCATCTGTACACTTTACTTGCAGTTTACTTTTAATAATAATAATAATTTATTTACACAGATTACTCAGCTCCATTGTTTAGTATTACAAAATGATTATAAAAGCTATTGTTAGTAGGACATGGATTGATTGATTGAATTTAATTTAATGATAGAGAAAGACTTGACAATTTTTTTTTCGGGTGCACTCTATCAGGCATACATTTTTAATGTTCAAATCTCACGTCGGATAACTATTATATAATGCCCAATTATTATTTTGCTTTGACCCAGAAGCCTTTCTTTTGTTTTCTAAGATATTATTATCACTTTGGCTGAGATTAAATAACAATAAATTAAACTTTTACTTTTAAATTTCAGTTGCCTCGACAGCAAAGTAGTGACACTGATTCTAACAGTAAATTTCCAATCTAACCCGTATCTTTAATTATCTTCTGCGCCGATTCGAAATGCTCTCAATTCTTAATCAAGTGGAAATTTAATTACTCATTATATTACTGAAAGAAAAACTTTCTTATACATGCTGTGAAACAGTAATTAAGTTATTAGTTTGGAACAAAGCAATCACCGGTAAGTATTAGGTAATATGTATATTTAATGATTATTTTATAAACAGGATGGATTTGTTTGTTTATATGACCCGTGCGTGATTAAAAAGTAGACTTTTGTGTTTGTAAATTGGATCGCAGATAGTGAGGTGGTCTCTAACATAGCTTTTAATCAAATACTATGATTGAAATTAGTAAAGTATATTAACTTTTTTTTTTAAATAAAAAAGCTTCCAACACAAGCACACGTAGTATACATTTAGTACTTCCGTCTTAAATAAGAATTTTTGTTTTTATATTTATATTAACAAAAATATATAATAAGGAATAAACGGTTATATTTGTAAAGAAAAAAAATGTTTAATAATCATAAACAAAAGGTTGCATTTTATAAGATCAAAATCGGCTGTAGAGAAAAGCTCAAAGTGACTACATTAAGTTTAAAATCAAAATATCGTATCTTGTAATCTTAGCTCGAATATCTTTATGCATTATGTTTAAAATGAGGTAGTTTTATCTGAAATACTCGTACTATGTATTTTAACAAAACATTTACTTTTAGAGTTACGATAATCTTATTTTTATATATACCTAACCATCTTATATCAAATCTTATATGAAATTATATCTATCTTATATGAAACTAGAGAGAGGCTCTGCTAACACTGGATATTCATAGATACCTAAAAATTCGTATGGAACCCTTTGTGCTCGAGTCCAACTCGTACTTGGCCGGTTTTTAGGGTTCCGTAGCCAAAATGGAAAAAACGGAACCCTACAGTTTCGCCATGTCTGTCTGTCTGTCCGTCCGCGGCTTTGCTCAGGGACTATCAATGCTAGAAAGCTGTATTTTTGCACGAATATATATGTAAACTATGCTGACAAAATGGTATAATAAAGAAAAATAAAAAAAATTTTTTTTAGAGTACCATAAACGTGAAGTGGGGTAATTTTTTTTCTCATCCAATCTTGGAATGTGGGGTATCGTTGGATAGGTCTTTTAAAACAATTTAAGGGGGTAGCTCAAACGATTTTACGATTCAGTGATTTGTTTGCAAAATATTAAACTTCAAAGTGCAAATTTTCATTAAAATCGAGCGTCCCCCCTCTAAAATCTAAACCGGTGGGTGGAAAAACTTGAAAAGAGTAAGTATATCAAACTTACAAGGAAAACTATAATGGTTAAGTTTTCTTGAGAATTATTAGGTAGTAGTTTAGGAGTAAATAGCGGCCTAAGGTATAAAATATACCTAAACTTGGAGTATTCCGTACAAAATACGAAATCCTTAGAAAAATATTACTTATTTTTTTCGTAATGGCTACGGAAACCTATTTCGGGCGTGTCCGACACGCGCTTGGCCGGTTTTTTTAAGATTTGTAAGTTGCAGGATTATACGTAAATTTTCTACCCTCGCGTCCAATTAATTACCTACCTACACCTTTACGCCGTATGATTCTAAAGTTAGTACTCTTAGGGGCTGTTCACCATCCATTGATTAGTCTTAACTAACGGTTAAATGTGATGCCGTCTTCGTCTATTCGAAGAAAACGAATAGAGACGGAATCACATTTAACCGTCAGTTAACACTAATCAATGGATGATGAGACAGGCCCTTAGTACGTACAATTTAATTTATGTTACATGTCAATGCTTATTTTTCACCTGCTTGATTACACTCACATGGACGGAAACAAAATGCTATCGAGATTTTTGAGGCAAGTACTTAACTCTCATGAATGAGGGCTATCGTTTTTTGTCTCACTAGATGGCGCACTGTTGCGTGAGGTTTTCAAGTATGGCTGTCAAAGTCTGTTATTACGGGCGTAAAAACAAATTTTAGATTAAAATCATATTTAATACACCTTAAAACCGTACCATACAAATATCGAGCATGCCACAGTGTTGCATAGTCCCCGTTTTGTTCGAAAAAAAGGGAGGACAAAGGTTTCCGAAAGACAAAACTGTCTCAAAACACAGACATTCATTGCCCCGGAACGCATATTTGCCATAATTAATTTCAGATATTGCAAAATATTCACAAAATTATTCTAATTTTAAATAAACCCGCGTAGCTCACCCAAAAACTATGAGATTTGACATTTCGGAGACCTCACGCTACACTAGCGTCTCTAGCGGCGAATTCATACGCGATAGCCCTCATTGCGTATAGCACTCAAAAGCAGGGCAAGTATAAATCTCGTTTACATCGCTACTAGGACATAAGAGTAATACATGTTATGTGATCGATAATAATTATTTAGCGAAAAACGGGATAATGGTGCACATGATAACTGTTTGTAGTTCTGAATAGCAGAGAAATGTCGCCGTTTAATTACTACTTAGTACATGAGAAGAAATATAATAGCTTTACTGACTCTACGACGCGGCACGTAACACACAAAGACCAAAACTATTGTGGATTAATTCGAGGGTCCTATTCATAGACTTCCATTGTTTCACGTGCGTTTAAAGATGAAACCCCTTTCAGACGTCATGGGCGATGTGTCGACATCGCGATGGGAACCACTGTCAAGGATTGTGACGATGACAGAGACTGACGGTCGTCGGGTGTGGCGACAGCGATTGTGTTTTGTTTACCGACTTAATGTCGATGACTGCTTGGTTTCTTACCGAAATAGGTAGATAAACCTGCGTTATTTAAAAATAGTCAGGTTTCGATCTGTTTTCCCATTAGTTAAACTATTTTTAGCAATTTTTCTGTATCTGCCTTTACTTGCTTCGCGAGCAACGTCTCTGAAAGCGGCAGTAGCTTTAACTCAACGATTATTGATGGCTATTGGTGTCAACCATAAGTTAGTACTGTACCTAAACTAAACTTAAAAAATATCTTGCTGAGTTTCTTGCCGTACTCTTCTCAACAGATGGTTTTTCGAGGTAGTAGATTTTTTGACATTGATAAGTGCTTGTTGCCTAAATTGGAAAAAAAATACCTATTTTAACTTTGACTTAAGCACTGGTACGATTAATGAAACGTGGCTAATGCCTTGCCAGGACTAATGATTAGCCTATATTGTAAAATTGTATCAGAGACGTTGCCTGACATAAACGTGCCGTGGAAGGAGTAATCAGGTTTGTTGACGATGTTTTCTCTCCCCGGGAGTAAGTGCAAATTGAAAATTAACACAATGTCGGTTGTACCCGACGCGTAAACTCGTAATCCCGCATGATAAATCACGTTCTGATTTATGGGTTTAGGATTATTATCTGTTTTGAATAATGTATATTAACAAGATTTTATTTAACTTTCCGTCTTTGTCGTTGTTTTTTTTGGGTCAAATCTTGCAAGTTTATTTTGACCCACTTCCAGCGAGGTCGGATTGACTTGAAATTTGGTATACATTAAGTAAGTTTGGTAAGTTGGATGACAATTTAAGTACAGTCAACAAAAAGTACGGTCATCAATAAAAACTCGTAAGTATTGAAAATGTTCTTTTAAAATGTTTTATTCACCTTTCTTAAAATCTATGCAGGTATGCGATTTTATATCACTTAAAGTGATGGCATGGTTTCTTAAAACGATATTTCTTTATCGACAATTTGTTTCTTTCTTTATTTCGGATACTATTGCTACGCGCCCAGTGACAGCGGGAGACGCTAAAAACTGGCAACATCGATTGTCGAAGGTAATACACACGATAACATATCTATCCCTTTTATTATTTGTCCTGTGGTACTTTATGCTTCGAAAACATCATCAGGGAAAACAAATCATTGTAGACAAAATACGCATATGTGATAATTTCGTCACTAAACGGGTTTTTTTCAACTGCGTTTATGGCTCGATCATTACATACTATTGCTCACGTTTTCTGTATCGCTTACTATGTCTGGTGTACGAGTCATTGTATAAATACTTGCGTACAATACCTTGTGAGAGTTTTCCGCATTGCGCTGTAATATAATATCAGGGATTAACTCCAGACTTTGTGTTAAAATTTCTGTTTACGAATGCGGGCGCCCACCGAACTTTTGACGAAGAAGCGAGATTATGACAACATGACTTTTTCTTGTTTGCTGAGGAACTTGTGTTTGAACTTGAGTAAATGAACCACGTATGGTTTTAATGATTAGTGTATTTCTTAGTTTTCTAACGTTTAGTATGAGAAAATCTTTATCGAGGCTACAGCGTATCTTAATAGTTTTTGAATCGTTTTCATTCAATTATTTGTTTAACGCTATCCTGCGGATTTTTGATTGAAAAAGTAACTGACAGATAGCGTTACTTTCGCTTTTACAATATTAGTAAGGATTAGGATAATTTCAAGTAATTGGTGGCGTATACATTTCATGGAAATGCAAATAGCATCTTTCAGAGACGAGTTCGTGCTTCATTCAAATGGGATTATGAAGCTTTCTAAATTTCTCTTCAAATATGAATATGACGCATTAAAATTCAAGATCGAGAACGATACGTTTAAGCGGAGTACGGATCGAGAGCGATGCATTTATTTGTTCATAACTCAAGTCAAAAGTTTGCTTTTATTAAAATGAAAAGATATCTATATAGTTATATTTTTTGTAAGCTGTTGCCGGCGACTTTGCCTGAGTAGAATTCGTTTATCATGAACTCTCGAGCACAACTCATTTTCTCGGGATACAAGGTATCCTGTTATAATTTATTCTGGTCTTGTAATTTAACTAGTGCTTATGCAAAATTTCATGACAATCTCTTCAGTAGTTAAGGCGTTAAGATGATGTAGTGCCACAATGTACCTAATGCTAAAAGGATTCAGTTGATAATTGATTCTTTTATTAGTTACATTTGTTAATATAAACTACCTATACACTCTGGCCAATGTCACAAAATATGGATTTGTTTTGATTTAATACTTTGGTCTTCCTTCCTTGTTCTTTGACTCATTGTGGTTAAATACGTTGTCAACTAAAAATAGCTAATGCTATGTTAATAGTAAAATGCAGAATAAGCATGGCAGCGCAATTAGACTCTTAAAATGATTTACAATGATAGAGGTCCATAGTGACATAGAAATCTAATTGATTGACTGCACTAAAATCGGGTCATTAAAATTTAATTGAATATCTAAAAGGCGGCAGAACCGATTTTTATATAAACATAACTCAGAACCACCGCAAATAAATACTTTCACGTGAAAAAAAACCGCATTTAAATCTATTCGTTTGAAAACTATACTATGCCACAGATAGACGAAAAACAGAAAAACACTCATAAAAACCCTCAAATTTATAACAACTCTCTTTTTGCATCGGAGGTTAAAAATCATAAGCTCTTGGTTCACATCGCAATGATGAACTCTCTAGTACCTACTAGGTATACGTAGCTACCAACAGTGCGAATCTCTACCCATAAACGAAGAGCATTTCGCAGGACAGTGTTACAAAAAGTTAACACGCAGCACTATCCTCCTGGTTAGGGTCCGAAACTGGTATCGATTTCGACTGAAACCGAAACTTAGTTCAACACACACACACAGAGAGAGAGAGAGAGAGAGAGAGAGAGAGAGAGAGAGAGAGAGAGAGAGAGACACAGTTATAGGCTAAATCCTACACCCTACGTCCTACAGCTGATATGATGATGATGATGATACTTTGGTTGGTCTAAATGAGCTCCTATTTTTTTTTATTCGACTCGATGGCAAACGAGCAAGTGGGTCTCCTGATGGTAAGAGATCACCACCGCCCATAAACATCTGCAACACCAGGGTTATTGCAGATGCGTGGCCAACCTAGAGGCCTATGATGGGATACCTCAAGTGCCAGTAATTTCACCGGCTGCCTTACTCTCCACGCCGGAACACAACAGTGCAAGCACTGCTGCTTCACGGCAGGATTAGCGAGTAAGATGGTGGTAGCAATCCGGGCGGACCTTGCATAAGGTCCTACCACCTGCAAATTGTATTTAATGTGACATTACAGCTTAGCTAAGACAAATTAGCAGATGCACGGATGGCATAGGCACTCCATGACGTCAATTGCTTCCGAAAGCCACACGAAGGCCCACAAACACAGTTTCGATTTGGGTCCTATTTTGACAGATTTTTTTGACGAGACCGAAATCGAAACCGAAACCGAAAGATTGGTCGGACTCTAAATCTGGTATAAACTATTAACACTCAAGAGGCTTCGTGAGCACGCGTTAGAGATAACGTCTCAAGTCTGAAGTGCGTGGGAAATACAGAACATACGCGTTTATGGCTTTTTGAGGGCGTGCCGAGATAGCACGCGGCAAAGGCTATTAAGACGAAATGGAAACTTCTTGAACTTTAAAAGTATCATAGTTCAGTTTGTATTACGCAACAAGCGGAGCTGCTGTTTAAGTAGAGAGTAATGTGTTTAGAGATAAATATAAGAAGAGCAACTGCTTTTCCTATATTTTATAATCACTTCTGACATTGACAAACAAAACCCGTAGTCACCTTTTCTGGCAAAGCAGTGAGCTTCAAGCAAACAAGAATAGTGAGGTTATTAACTTCTTAGTAAGCGAGTTACCGTCAAAAGTCTCGTTTTCAGATATTTGTCGAAACCTATTTCCAAAGTGAAGTACTATCACTTATGTGGCCGCCTTCCAAGTTTAACTGAAATGAAGAGTTTACCACTGCACCATTAGTTTTTGCTGTTACAGAAACGATTTGTGATCTTTAATTGGTTCTGGTTAGGGCTTGCATTTGACTGGAGTTTTGTTTTTTGACTGTATAATGATGTTTTGGATACGCAGTGTTATAATGGTGCAGTGTTGAAACAGGAAAGCGGGCGATGCTCGATTGTTTGACTGCGCATGCGCAAGATGAATGTTCAGTGCCGGCGTTAGTGGTTGTTTACGATTTACTGTTTAAGTGGACACTTTAGTGCAAGTAAATAGAAATGATCCCGTTTGTATGCAGGTGTGATTGATGATGGGGGGTTTTAAAAGAACTGTCTCGCAGCTAGTTAGGAAAAGAGTGTTAGTATGTACATATATACAACGTGACATCTTCCCTCTGGCTGGACAAAGTTGAATAGAACGTGTTGATTCAGGTATTTCTAATATATGTAGAAAGCCTCTTAGGTACAACACGTTAGAGTTTAGTAACTATACTTCGGGATCGGATTTTATTACTTTGGAAACTTACCTATACTGTTACTTTGAAAAAAATATGTATTTTTTTATATTCGTCTGATCAAATAATTAACAATATTAAAACAGTTCTGAAAAGGGACCCTACTAGGGATTTAGATTTTTTTAGAGTGTAGAGACACTTCGTATATCTACATGCATGTATGAACATGCATTGGGTGCTCGATGGTAACATACAAGATTATTTGAATTAGGTATTTACTACGCCAGCTCATCCCTGTTTACCTACTTGTAAAGACCGCCTAGACTCCTAGATATACTCATCTAGCAGTCTAGTACCCCTGTCTTAATTCTTATTAGAAGATATACAAGTTGCCTTCAATTGAATCCCCTATATTTCATTCAGTAGATAGTTGGAATAGCTTGACTGAGCACTCAACGACCCTGTAAAGGATTTTCCCCAGATTTTTTATTTAAATTGTAGGCCAGTAAATGTGAAAGTAACTCTGTATGTCTGTTACGGATGTTACGGATTCTTCTCAGCAGGGGTTTTTCCGAACCGGTGGTAGATTTTTTTTGACATTCATAAGTGCTTGTTGTAGCCTAAATTGAATAAAGATATTTTGACTTTGACTTTGACTTTGACTTTGACTTTGACGGCTTCATGCATAAATCGTTTAACCGATTTAAATGAAATTTGTTAGGGAAATAGTCAAAGATCCTGGGAAGGACATAGGATAGTTTTTCCCCGGAAAATTGCATAGTTCCCGCGGGATAGCGATAAAGGAAACGAATTCTCCGCAGCCAGAGTCGTGGGGCAACAGATAGTTCAATATTATTGTTCATATGTCATAAAAAAAATTGAAAACTATGAAAAAATAATTAATAGTCGCTTTTTGCGCACTGTAAAAATTTGAGGTTTACCCTAATTCCCGTTATTAGGTATTTTACCCCTGCACCGTTACCCTTCAATCAGAAAGGGACGAATGTTGCTAATGCGTAAATTGGCAGAATCACGTTCGGTTCAACAATTAAGCTGTAATTAATTGACAATTAATTAAAGTTTTCACACTGCAATGTTTCCGTTGGAGTGGGAATGATGAATGAATGGTAGCAGTCTTGAATTAATTTACTCCGACTGTTATCGCTGTGTATTGAAATATACTTGTTTTGCTGTGTACGATCAAACTTGGATCATTTACCGGATACTTCTAGGATGTGCTAGTATAATTATTGGTCATACTAGCACATCCTAGAAGTATCCGGTACACGTATTACTACTAATGTAAATAAATGAAGGGTCCAAGGAAAGAACGTGTCTAGTAACCTAAGCAAGTTTATGAGTTATAGCGGTTTGAAAGTTAGTCATCACGAACAATTAAGTACTATGGTTACTATTTATTATTATCGAACCTTGTAAGAAATCTAATAAAGTTACATTAAAGAAATTAGTTCCCATATTTTTTTACTATCTCTTTGGAACTCTTTACCTGTCACTGGCTTTTACTAAGCTGTCACAGATCATTCAGTGCGCCTCAGCTCTCCGTCGTAACTTGTCAGTCAGCGCCGCTCGTCTGGGCTAAGGCGTGAAGCATATGGTTTCATGCCCGCGGGACCAGGTGCTGGAGTTAGACTAAAAATACTTTCGAATACGACTTCAACTGGGGCTCTGGGGGTTCCGTACTTAATTTTGGGATAATTTTAAGGCATAATATGATGATCCCTTTTAGGGATAAGTTCGCCTTTGTTCTCTTTTGTTTTGTTAAATATAAACTCGTTTACTATATTTCTCCTAATTTTATATGCAATTGCAACAAATTTGCTATAATTTTGATTTGTTATAAAGATTTATTTCTGAAAGTAGTAAATTAAAATAAATTTGTTTCAAGTTTTTTTTAAACTATTACCTACCATCAAACTCTTCCTGTCACTGGTTTTTACGAAGCTGTCATAGGTCATTCGGTAGGCCTCAGCTCTTCGTCGTAAGTCGTAACGCGTCAGTCATCGCCGCTCGTCTGGTCGGAGGCGTGAAGCATAAGGCTTCATGCCCGCGGCACCGGGTGCTGGAGTTAGACTGAAAATACTGTCGGGTACGACTTCAACTGGAGCTCTGAGGGTTGTGTACTTAATTTTGCGACATGACCGATTTAAGATATGAACTGGGTGTCTACATTTGTCCTAATTTCATATGCGATTGCAACAAATTTTCCATAATTATTTTTTATTTGTTCGAAATAATAGATTTATCTCTTTTTAAATTTAAATTAAAACTCTTTACCTGTCACTGGCTTATATGAAGCTGTCATAGATCATTCAGTACACCTCGGCTCTCCGTCGTAGCGTGCCAGTCAGCACCGGTCGTCTGGCCGATGGTATGAAGTTTTCTGGTCTAACACATTTGGAATCACAATCGTTTTCACCACTTCTTTCTGTCACACTGTTTAGGATCAGGGTAGAAAGAGATGGTGAATGCGATCTCGGGCGCCCAGTAGACAATACCGCCACAGGTGCTAGGTAGAGCTAAATTAAATTAAAAATATTATCGGATTCGACTTCAACTTGAGCAATGAGGGTTCTGTACCTACTTAAATTCGTGACTTGATGGATTTAAATATAGCAAGGCATTATAATATATGTACCTATTTTACCTTTAATTTTCAGCATAGGTCCATATTTGTAATTACGCACAATTTTTTTATGCAGTGAAAACCTTTAATTATGGGCAAATGCAATTTAAAAAATTCATACATAGAAAAATGGTTTCCTCGTGTTGCTTTTTTTCCTAAAGTAAATAAGCCTTGAAAATAAAAATAAAATAAATCTTGTAGTACCTATTCTGTAGTCAAAGACATGATTACATTTTGAATTAAAAGTTCAGTTGCTAAAATTACCAGTGGTGTTCAGCCGCTCGGCTGAACTCAACTATCTGCTGAAATATACCGAATTTATTTTTAACACAACTTTTATTTTATTTTATTATATTATATTTTATTCAGGAGTTGCTTTGCGAAGGCGCATACAATAAATAACAGCCTTTAAAGTTGTTGTAGCTTTGGAGCGAGGTAAAAAAGTTTGTAGTACTTCTTAATTTACGAACGCGACTGTACGGAACCCTAAGCCGGTGCGGAAGCGCATGCGCCGCTTTTGACGCGCGCGCGGAGGGTGCAGCATCGACTTAAGCAAGGGTACTGCCCGCGCGCGTTCAGTCAGCTGACGACCTCCGCAGCAAACGCACGCTCACGGTCCTCCGCCGGTACTCACTCAGTGTATCTCGTGTTTAACCCCTTCGTGTTCTAACCCCCTACGATGGCCACCTACGCCCAGTTCAAGCACGTCGAGCTGTACAAGATCGGCCATGGAAAGAATAGGTGAGATTTTTGAGATTTGGACCCTGATTTGGGAAAGGTCAGGGGTTGGAGGGATGCGGTTGGTGGTTTATGATGTGTGCTTAGGTTTTCGGGACGGTTTTTTTTTTATTCGACTGGATGGCAAACGAGCAAGTGGGCGATGTTGCGGCTTTGTTTTTAAATAGGGAGGGCTGAAAATAGGGTTGTACATACATATTTTTACTTGATTAAAACTGAAAAATTTATCAGTAAACCCCAAATTTATTTCTAATCATATAAATAAAATAAAAAACTACTCGGTAAAGTTAACTTTCAAATTGCAATGTTATAAATCTGTAAACACATTTTTTTTACTTTTATTAATAAATTATGACTAACGAAAAATTTTACACAATCTCATTTATTTATTTTATGGATTGTCGAGAAATAGAAGGTTCTGTATTTCAGCACAATGTAGTTATAAATTATTCCTAATCTGTCTAATCTAACGTCATTATTTATTTAAATAAGTGTCCACGTCTTGAACTGAAACCATTAACCCACAAAGAACTGAACCTGAAATGTCTGGTTTTTTCGTGAAAAGAAAAACTTACGTAGTGCGTTGAACTCTCAGACGGCGTAATGCGGTCATGAGCTTACCTACACCGGAGAGCTTTCAGTGGTTTCAGCGACCACAAGCTGAGTAACAAAATCACCCTGTAACTATTTTAACACAGAGCGTCGTTAGCAAGTTTTTTTTCAAGAAGTAAAATGTCAAAGTTCACGCCAAGGATTAAATGAACGAAACAACATGATGTTACAGTGTCTACGAGATAAAAACTTCAACAACATGTTGCAACTAATATCTAATTATATTATATGGAGTTAGATTAATCTTTATAATCTGCATTTTATTAGATCTCGCTCGATGTATAATTTGTGTCATAATTTTTTTTTGTTACTTTAAGACATGCCACTTCAAAATATGTATTTAAATCTGAATCCTGAAAATACTTTCAAAATACCAAACATGGGATATTTTAACATGTTGTCGGTTTTTTTAATTTATATCCATAAACAACTACATGTGAGTGTTTCAGTAATTTTTAATAAGTAATTATACTATCAAAAACACGATGTACATTGTGCCTACTTAAAAGGCAATAAATATTTTTGCATTACGCCAAGCGGTACAACTTAGCATTTTCTATAGAATTTATTACCATTCATTTCCGAAGTGTCGGCCTCGTTTCTCAAATTATGTCGAGGCTACATTTCGTTGTAGTTTACCCTTACAGCGGATGTAGTTCACTAATGAGTACTTAGCCCTTTTCTTCGTATCTTTTTGCCATAATCTACGCGTTCTTCTTAATCCTAAAGATCTTTGGTTGTTGCGGTATTTATAATACTACCTTTTTTTTGCCTTGTAACTATTATGCTTTCTTATTAATTTCCTTCGAAAAAGGAAGAGGAGGAGGAGGAGTAATATTCAGATGTAATTTTTTTCTTGTATACATATAGGTACAACGATTTCTTCAACACCGATAAGATAAACTTGATATTTGCGTTCTTTGTAGGGTTTTGGTAACAATTTTTTAACCCCCGACGCAAAAAGAGGGGTGTTATAAGTTTGACCGCTATTTGTTCGTCTATATGTTGTCCGTCCATCTCTCTGTCAAGACATTTTTTTAGGAACGCGAGGAGGTATCAAACTGAAATAAATATCAAATACTCGTATGTACACAGGTCTGCTACCCCTTGGAGCAGTAAAAAAAAACTTCTAAGTCTACACAATCAAAAGAAACAGTTTTTAAAAAAACCTACAATGTGTGTTCTAAAAACTTTCAATTTGGTAGCTATGATGTCTGTTATAGCACAACCAGTAAGAAAAGTCTGATAATCTTAAGTAATTTGTATGTCTGTCTGTTTTTGTCAATAACCATATAAAATGACCCCAAACTGCGTAAATTTGGCTCAGGAGAATAATTATTTAGACAAATTAAAATAGCTAGGAAACTTTATTTTCTTTTCTCTTCGACATAATAAGCGATTCTAAATAAAACGATGCCTATGACGAGCTTTTTTAGCAAGGGCGGTGTTTTTTAAAAGAGCAGGCTCAAGCTTCTAGCTTATTCAGCCTGAAGAATTTAATTATTCAAGCCAGCCGCGAAAAACATGCATGAAGTGAAATTTGCGAATCATGCACTCGCCGTGTAATAAAAGGCTGTACGAAGTGCTTTCGAATAAAATTCTGGCACAAACAGAATGCTTAGAGTTAGAAAATAAAAGGTAATTGCCTTTTCAAAAGACGTAGATTATGTTTAAAAAGGATTTTCTGGTGCTGTGTGGTTTAGTTCATAAAAATTCAATGTCTATAACTTTTTTTAAACGCTTTTATTAAATAGACCTTTTAATTTAACTAAGTTTGTAATGGAATCTAAAAACAAAAAATTCAATCACTTCTTATTGTGGGGTTGACATAACTAGCTAGCTAGCTTGGATATTGTATTGTAGTTAAGATATATATTATCATCGAGCTGATCTGATGATGGAGCCGAAAGCTAGGCATTGGAACTCCAAGTCAGAACAGCGTAACCTAGCCGTGTTTGTTCCATTAAAATCGCCTTAGGGTCTTGTACAGTCGAGTTCATTAAATTGTGAGCAAAAGTTTGATCAAAAATATCTGAACACGCTTCTACGCCGTTAACAATAGAGTTGTATCACCCGATGATTTTGACCAGAACAAACAAACATTACAAATTAAACAAAAAGATTGTAATTGGTTGTGACTCTTTTTTGCAAGACAAAATTACTCTTAGTTCATGCATACTGCTCGTTCCTTACTTATTTGGCTTTGAAAAAAAAACTACAAAAATGAAACGGCATTTCGATATGATGAATGAGTTTTGTGACCGTTAATTACTATTAAAGGGGGCATTAGCGGTCAACGAAAATTGTAAGAACAAAGCGTTCAGTAAACTCAATCAGTTATTTCTATGCGGTTGCAAGTTTTGACTAAAGAACGTCGATAGGTAAAGGAAAAAAGTGTTGTCTTAGAAATGTTGGCAATGTCGTAGCCGTAGCCAACTTCTGACAAAAAAAACCATATTAGGGCCGCTTGTACGGGCTAGGGTTAAAACCTATTGTTAACCAGGGCTCAGGCAGGGGTGACAGTTTCATACAATTTGACACTACTTAGCCCTGGGTTAGCAGTTAATCCGGAGTTACTTAGCTAACTTAGCTAACCCTAGTCTGCGCAAGCCCACCTGACGATGTTAAGATGTCCAAATTTTTTAACTCCACTCATTTTTGGAACACCTTTTCCAAATTCACCCCTAAACAGGCGTTTTATAACAGATCTAAAATTATCACAAGGACACGGTCCACAGGCATAGGCCATAGGCGGGACGGCCGACGGGGCTCGCGTGCCGGCCTCACACATTAGCATACCATAGGAAGTCGACGATTACTCGGACAGACAGACGCACGACGCCGACGCCTCGACGTCCTTTCTTCTATCACTATAATAAAACTAGTCCTGACCTTGATAACCCACTGACCCCGAACAGCTTTGATTGCCTGTCCGTCAGCGTAGAAAAATGGAGCAGAAAATCTATTGACGGCGAACGCCCTCTTAAGCAGTTTTAATAAGACGGTTGCCATGCATCGCATGTTTGTAGATCCACAGCGATACTAAAAATATTACGTCATTCAAACGCACTTTTATATTATAACGACAAAATTCTTACAATAAGTAAGTAACATAAGATTTACATATTGATACGAAACGTTGTACCTATATGCTTTATTTATGTGAGGTAGGCATAAGTTTTATTTACCGTCGAGTTTCACCCTTTTCTAGACATCGGAATTGCTTGAAATTTGGTACGGATATGTATGTACACATTTGGCCTCATCTGCACTTAACATCAGGTGAGATAGAGGTCAAACAAGGTCAGTTTTAAGTAAAAAAAAAAAGTTATTTGTAATGCAATACAAGAACTGTCAACAATAAAATACAATCAACGGAAAGCTTGTATCAAAAAATATTGTTAGAACCTGATACTTTTGTAGAAGCAATATGCTGCCAATGAGAAACATGGAAATTTTGTTAGTATAAGTTATAGGTGCCGGTTATTTCTTCATTTTACAGCACTAGTAGGGTAATATGATTGTAAGGGAGGTCTTAAAGGGTTGGGAAGCATAATCGTAAGTAAATTTATGGCAGCACTAAGTGTTGTCTGCGTTAATAGTGCAGTAATAGCTTCTGCAAACCGGATGTTACTCTCGAAGCTGTTGTAGCACGCTTTGTTGTTAATCTTAATTCGAATAGGTATTTAATTTATTATAATTACTTACATCGACGATAAGCGTGAAAGCCTTTCAAAGTACTTAGATTGTACAGAAATGTTTACGCGGTTTTGCAACTTGTTTTATTTACCTACATAAGATGTTATACTTAGGTACTAAGTTCGGGTGCGTATATTAACTTGTCGGAACTTCGACGTCAAATTCCCTGAGCTACGAGTATGTGCGACCGGGATGATAGATGTTTGTTCAATTAGGCTCGACAGTAATTTTGTTACCAAAGCAACCGAATCACAACTTGATAACACAATTACAATAAATGATGATTAAACTTCCGCGGTTTCTGATTGGATATTACTAATTTTGATCGGGATTCACTGTCTCAACGTGTGTTGATTAATTTTATTGGCACTTACACCTCGGTGAATATTAAGAGTTGATGAAAAAAGGAAAATATTTTTTTTTTAGCGCCGTACAATTGGCAATTTATTTTAAATTTTTGGTTCTTAGTACACACTGTGAAAATTTCACGTGTAGTTCAAAGATATATCCTAACGACAGACGTAGGTACAGTCGTCCAAGCGCGATTTCGGACGACCGGATAGCCCAATGGTTAGATGACTTGATTACGAAACTTGAGATCCCGAGTTCAATCCTCGACCGGGGCAGATATTTGTATGAAAAAGTCAATGTTTGCTTTCGATTCTTGGATGTCTAATAAATATGTATTTAAGTATGGATCTATCCATTTAAGTACGTACCTATGTTTATCCGTTGTCTAGCACCCATAACATAAGCTTGACTTTCTTTGAGACTAGGCCAATTGGTGTAAAAAAGGTGTCCCGTGATATTTATTTATTATTTCCAAACTGTAAGATAGTTCAACTGTGGTGGTGCCCTTTAGGTAGGTACGGATCTCTAGAAAGTAGAAGAGTTTAAAAATTGTGAACAACTTTCACACCTTGCGTTCCGCGGCCGCTAAGTGCACTCACGTTACTAAGTGCCGCTAATAGTTTAATTTTACTAGTGTTCGAGTAAACAGGTCGTCGAACAATGCTTATTTTTTTAACTATAAATGCCGCTCGTTAGTATTTAAGTAAGTATCGTGAGGCATTTTATACTGCTGTTATAATTTATGAAATATAAATTCGTTCCGTTAATTTATTTTATACTATAGCTACCCTTTAAATAGGACTCTTAAAATTTCTCCTTTTACTTTCTTAACTAAGATCGCCGTTCTGTTTTTTGGCTTTATTTTGATCTTCAAACAGTTGCCTCACACACATGTTCGATCAGTCGGATCTATGCTAATATACCTATGTACGCAAGTCTGGGGCGTAGGTGAAGTAACTTTTTTACTGTAAGTCATATGGGTTTTACAAGTTTATTCTGATTTGAATTTAGGTACTAACATTTGTTAATAGATAATATTAGAAGTAGCCGCCACAGTAGAGCTCGTACTACATTTTGTGTCAACGTCTGTTTCTATGTCGACACAACATGCATACGGCGGATAAACGGACCATTTTTTGCCAAAAGACGACATCTCTAACCACGACTTGTGTTCAGAGCGCGACGTAATCGATGCAAAAACTCGATTGAGCCGTACGGCCGCATTATATCGATAATCAACGTATCGGAAAAAGTCGGTACAAGGCTTCTATCACACGTCGACACGTTTGTTGCGATTTTTTGTGCAACTAAGCTGTATCTGGTCTTAGTAGGTAAGTTGGTTTCTGAGTTATTGTTTCCCAAATGAGTCACGAGTTATTTTTCCTCGTCATTTGTACTTACCCTGTAAGCGTGCATTGAACTTGGTATGATTATTTAATGACCGTTATTAAGGTTCCGATGCGAGTTCAAGGATTCGTATTAGACAGGGTTAAATATAAACAACAGTTAAAAGCCATCGTGCTTGTCTATTGCTGATGTAAAAGCATATTTTTCTGAGAGGCACGCAACCTCTTCCTCTAAAGCCTGTGATTATTAATATTTTTTTCAGAAATTAAAGTCTTAATTCTCGTTCAGTCGAGTTCATAAACTTGTGAGCATAAATTTGATCAAAAATATCTGAACACGCTTCAGTGACAATAGAGTCGTGTTCAGATATTTTTGATCCAATTTTTGCTCACAAGTTTATGAACTCGACTGTACACTGACATGAGATTATCCCTGTCCTCATTTTTGATTTTTTTCTAATATGCTGCCTTTTAGGTACATATGTGATCTTTTTGCTACTTGTCGTAGGTAGGTATATCGTGTTATTTGAAAGTAATTCCAGTAAAAATTATGTTACAGTCTAACCTTCTAATTGGTAGATCTTTTTTAAGATAAGTAAAGCAAGCGGTAAAAAAGTAAATCGAGAGTAATACCGAAAATAATTAGAAACATGAATTAATTCGAACTGTCTGACTAGTTAACTTGGACACAAGGTTATGCATTGCGTGTCATCGCGAATTTAATACGCAAATAAACAGATATTACTGCCGCATTGCCTGATTCCGCCGAAAAAATATCACGACATGATAAACTACCCGTTTACGACCGCCCCGGGACCTGGAGTTAACATACGATTAGGGGCGGATTTTTATTCACATTTCTAACCTACATTCGAGCATGGTATTTGGTTGAAGATTAACTACAAGTAAAATACGCTTACAGTATATCAGGCTCCGTGGCCCGTAGAGTTTAAAGCTGCTGCAAAAGGTTAGCTGAACTACTTGACGTTTAGCCAAAATATCTTTTTTTTTTCAGAATTTTCTGCGGCCAAACAAGTAAATAGTTGTTATAATAAGCCTTTCGCGTTAACCATCTGCAATTCTCCTTTTACAAGCTTTTATTTAACTTGTAAGTTCGTAAGTTGTAGTTACAAAACTTGCAAACCATTTTTCGAACATTTTCTGGTATTCGATTGAGCTGAAATGTAGATAAGATAAGCTGTAGATAAGGTGACAGTAAATACAAAGCATACTATGTTAATATGGTTGCAAAATTTTATTGGTCCGGCAGGATCGTCTCCGCAGGACGGAAATTTGGTGCGGTACGGAACTGTAGTTTGAATGACAATGCAAGTGCAGTCAGCAAAACTATAGTCAGTAAAAAAGGTAGTATTCATATAATATAAAAATATTAAATGAATTATTTAACTTAAACTAATATTGCTGTTATTTACGGCAGCAATGCTCACTTCTTTTAGGTGATCCAATTGCTCGTTTTCTTCCTCTGTTTCGTGAAAAATATTCTACGCACTAGTCATGAAGTTTTTTTTCTAGTGCATAAAAGGCCAATACGTATAATTGTCGTATAAAATGACCCCGATCATTAAGCTTTTCCATTCGGCTTTCATCGCGCGTCGTGATTCCAAAACGATACCACTTCGTCGCGGTCAGCGTATCAAAATACTAAAAGGAAGTGGTCAAATGTGACCTCATTATAAAATAGTCATTAAGAGTGTGAAGAACGCTTTAAAAAGCCATAAAATGTAGACCGCAGAAATATATTCTTCAGTCCGAGATAGCCTCATTACAAATTGGTCATTTGGAGTGTGAAGACCCGTTTTCAAATGTAATAAAATCTAGAGCAGGGTAAATTCACTGTATTTTCAATAGTCCGACTTCGGAGGCGTCTGACAAGAAAGCAGTGGCTGTCCTGGCATAACAATAAATTTGACAGTTGATTGATAGGCAACAGCTACGTGGGTAAATCTATATACAATTGGTTTCTGACGTGTTCAACTACGTACATTTCATAAAATATTTTGTTGCTTACAAATAAAATATACTCAGCGGCACAAAATTTGGCCCACTCTTCATACAAAATTACCGACTCTGCGTAAATTTGAGGGCCAGATTTTTTGCCGCTCAGTATATATTGTTAAAAAGTCCATTTGCACCACGCACACTGAGATCTTGCTGCGTTCGTTCTGTTTTAAATGGATCCATGGGATTCTAAAAATCCCTAATGGGATCTGGACTCTCCCCAGCATCAATCAAAGAGACGGCGCGTCTCATAAAGGGCTCTTTATGCGTTTACGACCGCCGTCATCTAATTTTAATAACGCCATGTCTTCAAATTCTGTGGTCTTGACCATGGAAAACTTGAGGTTAATGGTTAGCATAAAATACTTATTTTCTTTGTGAGCTTAAGTGGCTATTGGTACATAAGACGATTTAAAATTTATGTGTTAGAGTATTTACTTAGAGCTGTTATGTGTTTCGTGCTGGTGCACTGGAGTTGACTGGCCGTTCTATACAACACTTATGGCGAAGCAGGAAATAAATAGGCTTGAGAAAAATGTGACTCGCACCTTAAAATTTGTGAACACTCCTTTGTTTATTATGTTCTTATGCATTGTCTTTATTATGTTTATGTTTATTTGTATGTACCTATTTAAGTTTATTTTTTATGTTTAGTATTGTATAGAAGCTTCTAGTATCTCTGGACTTTTAAACTCACTCTTTGTGGATCCTTAACGGTAAAAGAGATACGTATTGGTACATGTGTCCCAACGTTTGTGAATTGCGTAGTCATTCTTCTTCAATTTGTACAATAAAGGGCTTACAATTACAAATAAAGTAGCAGCAGCATTTTAACATGACCTGCATGGAAAAATTAACGCGGTTAATATGAACCATTAAGTACTTATTTGAAACTAGGCTCGGGTCAATCCTGGTAAGTAAAGGTTACCTAATCCGATGCTCAGAGTCGAGGTTAAACCGTTTGCTGTTAACACATTTATTAGCCTGGGCTTTATGGTTATCGTTAAAATACGATCTACTCAATTTAAAATTAGATCGTAGTAGAAAATTTCATGGCTTCTTTTTATTAATGTTACATACAGACACACACACACACACACACACACACACACACACACACACACACACACACACACACCTACCTGTTGTCTATATCTATACCTCAATAGTTACAATTAACTTAGTCAAATTTTATGCAATGCACTCTTACTTCTAAAACTCGACTTTAACTTAAATAAAGCTACAATTTGCCGCTATTATGAATATTACAGGTAGGTATAATAATTCAAAATATACGTTATTAACTTAGTATCACCATCATACTTGAAATTTTATTCATTTTATTTGCGGAAGTAGCGTTTTTAGTGTTATTAAAATGTCATGTTGACGGTTATATCTTTCCATACTATCTGACTGTGCTACTGGCAATATATGAATGGCACTTTGTCGTAAAGTATTTATGATCTGGTGGTAAGTATGTAAGAGAAAATAAGAATATTGCATGTGTTCAATTTGAAACGGGACATTTTTGACACCAAGGCAATTTGTTTAAACAAATCTCCCGGATAAACATTTAAAAACGAGGTTAAATTAATATAAAACCCTTATCAGTCCAGAAATAGCGGGTTTCATTAAAATAAAAGACAGAAATGGGTTCAAACTTGAAACATCCCTCATTTTCCGGCTCAGATAAAACAACCTAATTCTAGCAAATCAATTTTGTTTTAATAATTTCCTGGTACTTCTATTTATATATAGCACAACCCCCTGAAAACGCCTCACCCCATCTCCCCTCCCCATAATAGTACCTTTTTGATCCCCAAAATATGTACATATTTTATTTGTTTCAGCCAGATTATACAGAGTATGTAGTAGAAATTCTACTAATATTATAAAAAGTTTTTTGCCCGCGGCTTCGCCCGCGTGGAATTCGGTTATCGCGCGCTGCTCCCTCGGGAACTGTGCATTGTTCCCGGATAAAAAGTAGCCTATGTCACTCTCTGGCCCATAAACTATCTCTATGCCAAAAATCACGTCGATCCGTCGCTCCGTTTCAACGTGAAAGACGGACAAACATACAAACACACACTCGCATTTATAATGTTAGTATGGATTTAGTGCGTGTGTAGTGTGTGTTTGCTACTTCTTCACGCTAAAATGGATGGACATATTTGTAATATAATTATGTATGTATGAATTTTATAAAAATGAAAGATTTGATAACGTGCTTGTTTGTTAACTAATGAATCAATTTAACTATATAGGCCTCGGGAACGTGTTAAGTGCTCACAAGGCACAGACGAAGTAGCGAGCAACGGCTAGTGAACTAATAAATCGGATCCTCATTATACTGAGCCTTTGTGCGTCCGAACTAGAAGGATGGCTTAATATCTTTGATTCAGTATTACATACATTATTTAAATGGGAATCGGATGGAACCATTTTGTGAGTAGGATATTAGCCCATTTTCTCTATTGGTATTTTAACGATGTTTTTATGATTTAGGATATTTATAGAGTAGCTTTATATGCTTTTGTCGGCTTCCTCAATTTGCTAACCATTAGCGCTGTTCCGACTTTGAATATATTACTGATATCGCGTTTAATACCTGATTTCCCATTAAAGTACGGTTAGCGAATATGGGTGATAATTTTGCTAATTATGTATCGGGTTGTTTAGCATGCTTAACAAGTGTCGCCTGACCTGGTAGCCTAGATTTGATAGAAGCACAGGTATAAAGTTTAGCGATTATCAATTTTTAAGGTGTAATTACTAAGTGTTAAATTGTTGTTTAACTTTACATTAGGCACTTAGACATAATGTAATTTCAAGGTACGCCTGCTCTACTCTAAGAATTATTTAAATAACTCTAATAATAATTTATTTATTAGTGAAATTCTTTGGATGACGGCTTGAATAAAGGCGACATTAAGTTGTAATACAAAATCGACTTGAATATTGAATTGTTAAGGTCACTGGAAAACTGACGAGTACGGGTTATATTCAATTTGACGAATGCATCCTCTCGTTGAACTATAAAGTCGACGGCGCGGGCGCCGGCGTTGACGGGCGGAGCGCATCGTACAATCCGTTATGGCTCGACCACGACTATGCGACCACTGGCGCGGCGAGCGCTTCTCTTCTTTTTTAATACATTGCGTGTTTTGCCAACTAACCCCCGTGTCGTGACCGTCTCGATCGTGCAATGTACAGAGAATTCGCACGCCGATCGCGTACTCGTGGATGGGTCGTTACGCGCTTGCGCCGCGTTTTTTATCGTGCGACGATTATCGCCGGCCCGTTAGACCACCGCACGCGCACAATTTGTGTGCGACGCGCGCCACTATCTTGCTGCCATCTGCAGTTTCGTTGCAACCTGAGAAATTAGAAAAAGTTTTAATTTTTTTTTTTTCAGATGATTTTTTTTGTAGTCTGGCCAGTCAGTGATAAAAATTACAATATAAAAATAGGAGATGATAACGTGCGTTTCAAGCATAAATAAAATAAAGAAGGTTATCACTACATATTGAGATGAGTGAGAAACATTTTGTTTCCCTAATAAATGTTCCAATTAGTTTACTTCAAATTAATACAGAAGTAATGAAAACGATATATGGCATTTTATGTTTGAGGATTCCCATAGTAATTAATTATAAAAGGACGAGTCTTGGACACGGTTGGCCAATCCGATTAATATTAAGTAGATTATTGGTGTCAGATACTCCATAAGACTTCCTGTGAAATGTGTCATTTGTTTGTGTATTGACTATGCGTTTACATTTTATCATTCCTCATGAATCTAATTTATCAATTTCATATTTTTACTGTAGTTCAGCCTTTCAAAGTAACGCTAAAATACCTTTGTTCGATTTGGGTTATAACAAGCACTTATAATCAGTCAGTCAATAAAAAAACTACCAACGGTTCGAAAAAACCTAAAAACCTAGAAGAATATGGCAAAAAACTAAACTTTTCTACTGATTATATTACTTTAATTGTAGTGGTATTATTTAAATACCCCCTTTCAATTGTATAATTTAGTGTAGTTGTACGGTATTAATTGAATTTGTTGGTAGTGCTTAAATTATACAACTTCCATTCTGACAATCTCACCGAACTAGTTCACTATCTTTCGAAAGACAGCAAAAGGTTTTGCGAGCTTTACGGTTACACATATTTCATACGGGATGATCATTAACTAAAATTTTATGAGCCTACCCATGGTTATGACAGTAGAAAATGCGACAAAATATCAGGCGTTCATTAAACATAATTGCGATCTATGTCGCGTCTTAAACGTAATTGTTAAAAATATACATACTTAAGTAAAACTTACACTTGTGGATGTTAGGATTTATGCAAAATCTTGATGATTACAACCATACGTTCATACTAATGAGTTGTGTGCGTGAAGGTTAGAACTTACTAACACAAGAGGAAATACTTCTGCAAAAGCTCTACTTATTGGCTGGCACTGGCTACGCATCTGCAGTCCTTTTGAAGTCAGATTGGTACTGTTTACAATAGAAAAACCCTTAAACGGAGACCGCAGCTCGTAGGTAAACCTAAACTCGTCGCGCCGGACGCAGAAGCATTTCAACTTAATGAGCCATTGTGAACGAAATGTAGCGAGTGTCCCGACATGACTCAGATTATGGCGTTTATCTTGATGCTCCGGTAAACTGTTTGTACAAGTTGCTCGAGTTGCAGCCTGGTAGTATAAACTGTTGTTTTGAATTGTTGCGGGAAAGCCACGGAGATATTAGATTGTGGGCTTTTTATGGGAGTTAAGTTATGCATGAGTCAGAGAGGTCGACTGGTCCTTGTTGTTCTTGTGGGTTTATGTGCCTTATTTTTTCATAACTGAGGGTAACAAGGGAGAGGTTTTTGCTCAGCAGTGGGACAGAATAAGCTAATGATAATAATAAGGGCAACAAACGAGTATGTTGTTCAACTGATGGCAAGTGATCACCACACCACCTACCATTAGCATGACAATAGGTACATTTAGAAGTATTTTTTGATACTATAGTTGGCCATGAAGACACTTCTTTTGTAGCACTTTCTCACATGTAATATTAACGGGGTATTCACGATGGAGCGTACAATCACCTGCATTAAAGTCTACCACAGCGGATGGTGCAAAAATAATGGACACGTTCTGCCGGTCCTAGAAATAGTAGAGACGTATCAGACATTTATGCACTCTTTTGTTGTGTCAGATATTGGTACTGGTGACTGTACCTAATGCCGATGATACGGTGAGCGTCTGTACTGACTTAAGAAACAATTGAAAGTCTGAAGAAATATTCAGCTCGAGTCTCACGAAATTATATAATCCTTGTTATCGTTCAGTCTTTACGTAATCTGATTAACTAAATGGACTTATACAAAACTTTTGAAATCATCCATCAACCGTCGAAGATTAATTCGTTCAAGCATAACATAATGCGATCCGATTCTTCTTAAAGAACCATCTTTAATTAAAGCAGATTAATCACGCCTACGTTCAATAGCAACAGATGCATTTTATCGGGCAATCAGTGCTTTTCTCTTTGATTTATGTTTCACAATAAAGACGTCGTGGTATTAAATATCAGCCGTTGGTATTTGCTGAGGTGAGCTGGGTCCCGGCAACTTACCTCTGTCGTTTGTTACCTCTCCTGAGCATTAACTATCGCCATAGAGAATTACTAGTATCTTTACAAAGAACGACTGTGTTTTTTAAAGTTAATCGAACCGGTTGACTTGTAAATTTCACAAATGCTTGAAATATTGTTCAAGTCTATTGAAATCTATAACTTTGTTCGCGAAGGCGGAATGATGACTTACTCTTACAGTGTATTTATTACTCTATCGTTATAAATTTTATCTGAATGACATTTGCAATCAAACTTGATTGCAATTGAAATTGAGGGAAATAAAGCATTGCATCGCTCGTGTCGCCTGCGTCTATTGTTTGTCCCGAAGCTGTGGTCGTCAAAGGATCGTTAGGTACAGTTGTACGCAATGCAACGTAACCTGACCGCAGGAGCATCCGGAGAAAGAATAAAGATTAAAGTATAGTGTATTTATATTTATACGTCTCACCGTTAGTCACAAGCCTTCTCTCAGAATGAGAGGGATTAGGCTTTAGTTGCAACGTGGGCCTAGCGTGGATTGGGAACTCCAGACAAGATTGAATCGCTTTGCAGTTACATCCAGTAATTTTGTCCATTACCGAAAAGTTCAGAAAAAAATAAAGTATCAGATCCGGATTTCAATCTAGGACTCCCTGCTCGAGAGGCCATAGAACAAACCATTAGGCTATTAGGATTTTTTTAACGGAAATCTCCATTTATATAATTTTGTTGAAGGATAAGTAGATATAATTTACAAAGAAACACTAATCTCCCTTTTTTACATTTCTTAAATTTTGCCATTTGCTTTATATAAATATAATAATTTAATATGATAAAAAACAAAATATCCTCATGCTTCAACCAAAATAAATAAACAATTCTGAGAAGCTTGAGCTTTGAATTCCGCTTCCATCGGGCGATCTCATGGGCTTTTATAAATTTTCAATTTCAAGTTTAAACTGATACCCGAAAGCGCTTGGTTTATGGTCGGGAGAGTGATCGTGCCCGTGTAAATGAGACCTAACGGGCTGGTCGTGACGGCGCGTGCGCGGCGCGTGCAACGTCTAAATTTACAGGTGCAACGGAAATAATAAACAGAAGGGCAAATCCGGCGCAGCCGTGAACAACGGTTGCATTATCTGATTTATAGGCACTGTAAATCATTTTGTTGCGATGCGCGATAGTTTATGTTACGTTTAAGTTGGGTGTTCAACACGACCTTTCGGGCATACGTCCGCCATCACATCACAAACATTGGTATCAAAAAAAATGTTGAACACGCTAAATGCAGGTGACAATGTGGTTGTGTTAAAAAAAAATAGCACCGGCTATCTAATGTCAATGTTATCTAATGGTACGCTGATAATTTTTCGTATTAACAGCTACAGTATTTTAATTAGAATTAGAATTTAATTGCCTAAATTTAAATTTCTTAATTCTTGCTGAACGTTACTTTATGGTATACCTATAATTTTCAAATTTCAACTTGTACTTTCTCGTGGCACAAAACATATAAAAAATGTATGTGATAAAAATGATAAATAATTGATCAAATATGGTTTATTGTTCCATTAAATTAAAGTTTGGTAACCGGATGTCACAGATTTTAGTGGGTGCGATTCGCATTTTGCAATTAATTTTAATTATAAATATCATCTGAGCAAAGAGCAATCTCCCCTATTACCTCTTTGTCAGTGGAACAGGTGCCCTGCGCGGGCGCACGGAAAGGATGATGTGCGCGCAGATACCCCCTTTATTACAACGCTGAGTTATGGTCGTATCTGTCACGTCCATCAGACGCGATTGATGCTCACTAAGGGCCTGTTCACACGTCGAGTCGTGATCGACTAAATGTTGTGCATGAACGTGAACTGGCGACGGTGGTAGTTTTAGAAGTTTCTTTGCGGCGTGAGAAACGGGAAGACGTCTTTGGTTTGGTGTTTTTAAACATTGGGAGTTGAAAAATCGGGAGTTACTGTAAAAGATGTCAGGGATTGTAATGGTTGGGCTGTAATCCATTCCGACAATTGAGTAAAATATCCCAATATGGCTTATATTTAGATAGTTGGTAATTTGAATCAATTTTATTTCTAGATAAAACGAGCGTAAATTTTTTGACTCGAAATAAATACCTAAGTATATATTATTTAATATATTTCGAATTGCAACATCTATTATTAATTGGCCTATTGATACCAAAACCTACTCCAAATGTCTTTAAATGTAATCACGCGTTATTACCGACATTGTGTTCCCGAAAAATACTCGGGTGTCGGTAGATTACGACAAATTATTTAATCACCGACAATTGCTAAATTGCCCAATTTCCAGCCATACAAAACGTTTGTTTTCTTAGAATCACCGTGAGTAACACAGCACCAGCTCAACAATGACTCTTGATTTGCAGAAAAACGCCTAAATGTGTCATGGTAACTGTACAACAGAGGTAATGACTTTAAGTTTACTGTCAAGAGAAAAACGTGGCGAGAAAAATATTTTCTTAAGTCTGCAGTGACGTTTTATTTCCGGACGTCGGCAATCATCATAGATACCCTTCCCTGAACACATAATAGCATGAGACAGAGCGATCTTGTTCAGTCACCAGCATCGTACATGAAACAATATTGCTAACAATGACGCCAATCCGTCCGATCCTTGGTCATGAGGTTCATCTTCTTCCTGGTTACCTCTTGCTTTGAAAAACATGGAGACATCTACCTGAACTTGTCGCTTTGCCTTGCCTGTAGGCATTCCATTCCGGCAAAGTTGCAATTTCTAACTAAGGATATTAACCTCCAAATGACACAAGACGCGCCCAAAAAGAGTGTGTAAAATGGAATGACGCATATTTCTTCGCGAGCAGTTCACACGCGATTCGCAAATGCGAATGTATTCATAATAATTGATGTTGACAAGCGCATCGTCTTGGCTGGACTAGCCCTCACAATGAAGACTTCTTTAGTTCCGCTTGATCAGCTCCATAACGGATATGACAACATGGTATGCGAATAATCTATCGCTGATGACAATGTATGCCAGGCCCCACCAATCTGGGTTACATACGTTAGCACTTCGTAGTTGGTATTTGATAGGTACTTCAGATTATGCCGTTTCAAAGAAAAATATTTTTGTAATATATTAACCATTATTTTGTATCAAAATTCCTGATTGTTCCCTCTATCATGAACGGGAGTTGTGGAGGTCAAGAAGTGAGGCCTTTGTCCAGTAGTGGGGCACTATACTCGTATAGACTATAAATAAGTTCTTCTATTTGTAGAGCCAATGCGCACGTAACAGAAAAAAATATTATCTATCCATTATATTTTTACAAAAAAATGCTCTACTTAGTTATAAAACTCGCGTCTCAGTTTTTTACGTGTCTTGTAATATTTTTTTATAGTGCGAATGAATTATCATAAATTTGGTAATGATTTCCTTGCAAAAACATTAAGGTTATATTTAAAGCGACATCAAACCTAGTAATACTTAATCGTTAGCTACTAACTACTCGTATATTTTAACTACTACGAGTAGTTGACAATTTGATTGCTGTTTAAATGAATAGTTGAAGGCGGCGCCGCCTTTAGGCCATTGTTATCTCAATTGTCCTGATCAAAGCCTTGGTTATAACTATTACGTCCTACATTTGTAGCTTTGTTACGATTAAAAAGGCAATTATCTATTACATATCCGCTATTTCCTTTACCGTTGATGTTTTGAAAGTTGCCTTTCAGCAATATTGTCGTAAAGATGCAGATAAATTAAAATTTTGTCATGTAGCGCTAGTTATATCTTTATCGCTAAAGATTTTATGGGCCATAATGCTGGATTACACGTTATACGGTAAAACTCCCGTTGAGCACACAATGTCATTTCATTTTCATTGATACATGATCCAAATACCAAAGCTGGTAACTTGATCGCATGACATTAGACACTGACTGTGGATTTTGCAGAGACGTGGTGGAATTATACGGTTAATTCCATGTTTTCTCTCATTGTGCTCTTGATGATTGTGTGTATTTACTTAGAATCTATACCACCACTTACGGAAATAGTGTGTCAGCATCATAATCTCACTAAAAGCATGTGTTAGTGAAAAGCATAAAAGAAGTAAACATAGGTATTTAAAAAATGTAGAGACCGATAAGGCATTTCAGTGTCTCATTTGAATATTTTTAAGGTAGGCGATTAATTGATCATGGCTGTTATACATTAATGCAATGTCGCATATGTATTCTTTAGGTACACATTATGTTTAAAATTATAAGCGAGGAGGTATAAAGTATGCGTTTGATAAAAAATGTATTTAAGTCCGTAGCTTGTTGCATGCCTGTTGATTGAAACGTTTGTGAAAATCAGTGCGGAATCCGGAACGACACGAATGCTTAGAAAATATCTCAAGCAAATTTACATAAGCGGAATGGATAAATTAAAAATGACAAATGGCAGGGAAATTGTCTGATCCATAAAAGCGAAAAAGCGTAAAGTTTACAACAACTTGTTTGTGTAGAGTATTAAGAAGGTACAAGCAAAAGTTAGTTAAATTTATGATAAAAATAATTATTATAGCTCGCTTTGCGGGTTTTTCCTACCGGTTAGTAGATAGACTGGCAGATAAGTTGGGCAGCAAAAATTTATCAATAGCAGCGTTACCATTTCATAGAATGAAAATTAAAATAAATGATTTAACATCAAAAATTAATTACCTTAGTGAGTTATATCCTTTTAATCCCACTAATATTATAAATACGAAAGTTCGTAAGTCTGTTTGTTTGTTACCTTATCACGTCTAATAACCTCTGAACGAATTTAGATGAAGTTTGGTAGGTATACAGATAGTTTGAGTCCCGGGGTAGGATATAGGATAGGGTAGTGATAAACGAATTCTGTGCGGAAAACAGCTAGTTGAGAATATTTACTTAAGTCTTCCTTCATGAAAAATATTGGTTTACGATACTATCATCCATCATAAATTGAAAGATTGTTAGAATGCAATGTATATACAGATACGTCTTTCGATCTGTTCATTTTCGCGCTGTCATTGATTGGCAATTGAGATGTAACATCAATTTTACATTACGCTTTCTCGATTCTCGAATACCACGGTTGGCAATCGCGCAGACGGACAGGTATTATGTCTAATATCATTTACATTTGCGAGTTCGTCTCTATTACCTGTAATGATATTATTAGAAGTGAAAGTGATTGCTATATAGGCGAGGGAAACCGTAGAATGAAAAATATTAAGCACAGTCGAGTTCTTGTGAGCAAAATTTTGATTTTAAATATCTGAACATGACTCTATTGTTAACGACGCAGAAGCGTGTACAGATATAGTTGATCAAATTTTTGCTCACAAGCTTATGAACTCGACTGTACTTACCTATGTCTATTATAGATGAAAAAAGTAACATTAATATTAAGTGTTAAGTGCATTAGTATTAAGTGTGTCGTGATTGTGTTTAGGTCGGGTAACACTGTCTTGTCTACGCTGATGTAAGTATTAGCAAAATATGGATTGGTTTAGGTCAATGCAAATGTACAGGCAATCATCATCGTTAACACCATTATCTCAGTTGTGTAAGTATATAAATACGAGTACGTTCCACCGGTGGGCATAGGCCTCCTCTCAGAATGCGTGGATCAGTGTGGATTGCGATCTTCACGCACACCATTGTTTCTCTAGGTTGTGCAGTATCCTTACGATATTTTCAAATATTAGTTCGCACATAAATTTCGAGAAACTCAGAGGAGCGAGTACAGGTTTGAACCCATGATCCTCTGCTTCAGAGGCCATAGGTCAAACCACTAAGCCACCACGGTGTCACGGCAATAGGTATAACAGAAAAAATCGGTTTTCAAAAAGAAAACACAAAAATAATTCACCATAACTAAATATTTAAGTACATATTTATAGCAATTTATTGTTGATTAAACACCTCGCCGTGCGTATGTCTTACGGGCTAACCAAATAGAAAGCGTAGGTACTTCTAACTAACACTTGATAAACTTCAATATTAGCAGAGTGTGATAATGAATACAATTTTTTCATTAACCTATAAAATCGTAAGCGGTCGTGTAATTACAGAAAGAAATCGTGAAGACAATAACTTTATGAAATTTAGTGATTACTATGCATTAAAAGTTTGATTAATTTAAAAGTTACGTTTATGTTTTAACTAAATTCATATCTTATGCAGCGAGACAAATCGCTTTCATAGCATTTAATGCAGCGTTTAACTAATAACTGACCAGAAAATTATCGTGGTCATAATTGTGTTTTATATTACATACACAACCCGCGACTAAAGGCTATGATTGAACTTTAGGACTATAGCCACAGAGGTAAGAAAGTTTTCACCATGCGTTGCTCATAGTACTGAAACTTAGACACCTACGCATACTATTAAATTATCTATGCATAATAATAAAGGTGAATGAGTTTTATCGCTCTACGGTTCCCATGATCATGTGATGGTTTATGTTTGTGTTGGTTTATGAAAACTTAAATTAAAAAAAAAGTATCCTATTTTTTTAAATCCCGCTTTCATTGCAAGGTAGAAAAAAATATTTATAAGATGATTCGATTTTTTTCTCAACGTGAGTGACGTTTGACCTAAAAGTGATACTTATTTAAATTTTGAATTGCTAATAATTAGGTAATTTAATATAGAACTTAACTAAAATGTCTTTGTAAATCACTAAGTATTTAACTAAGTTCTAATTGTATTTATTTAAGGGAAATCAAATTTGACCCACTTGAAATGGTCGGATTGATTCGAAATTTGGTACGGTTGGTTACGTAGTTTGGATGACAATGTGAGTATTTATAGTCAAAAGAACATCCAGTCAAAGTCAATTTTTTTTAATTAAAGGAAACCCTAACCCCAATATGGCGTTCCTGGTAATGCCACCAATCCGCGGGCGAGTCTGCGGTGCCAGCATACCCTGGCCGTCCGCCAGGTTTATTGACCGTAATTTTGTGGTCGAATGAGGATGATGCTAGACCCGTTTATGGTGTGCAATTGAAAGTAATTTCCCTTCCGTGATGAGTACACCGTTACCTACATTTGATGTAACTCTGAAATAGCGCTTAAAATGAATATTACTCTGTTACATATTGTCACCTATCAGGTGTAACTGTTTTTGCTCCGTACAGTTAATACATGTTTGAATATAGGTGGAGTTAAAAAAGTTAGACACCTTAATGTTGGTAATTAAAAATAGTATGAAAAGTTTCCGTTGTGCACCAGAAAATCAACCGTACGATACGGAATATGTATAAAACAAAAATTTCCTCTTAAATAAATAACTTAACGTTGTACAAAAGTAAAAAATAAATGTAAAAAATCGAACTCAATCATACGGTAAAAAAAATAAGCAAGATACGAGCGAACCTTATGATCTATTAAGTATATATGTTTAGAGCTAGGTGCTTAACTAAGGAACCCCACACATCACTATAAAATATAATTAATACGACACATGCCTCAAATAAATATCTATGTACTTTTTGTACGCATGACATCGTAAACGCATTGCGGTTTTTATCAAGTAAAAAAAAATGTCTTATTTTTTTTGGACGTGGGTACTGCTCTACTTGCATCAGCGACACCCGATGCGAGCGTGTTTTATTTCGCAGGAAAGTCTTCTATTTTTGCATCCGCGCGTGCTAACAATACTCTGCGGGTGGCGTTGCAGCCCTGCAATTTGTGTTTATGGCCCCATTCATCCGAGACTATGAATGGAGACTCCTCTCTCCGCCCTCTTACTCCTCGCCACTCCGCTCTCACCCTCTAGTGCACAGCGCAAATAAGGCCGAACTGCATATAAAGCTGTATATGTATATTTTTCTGCCCACGTTACATAATTTGCGTGAGTGTGGGAAAAATTGTTAACTGCCAATAATTTAAATAAATAAGAACTTGATTGAAGCTTCAGAGCAATATTGTTTTAATTAAATCAGACATGGGAACTTCACCACCTGTGTGCTAGTTATTAGTGTGGTTTGGTTGTCAAAATTAAAAGACGGTGACGGTGGGCCTTTTCGGCGAAATATGTTTCTCCAAATTTCACTTAGCAACCAATTTTTCGCCGAAGTTTCATTTGGCAAACCAATCGTTGGCATAACTTTAGTTCGTATTTGTCTTATACCGCAACATTTTTATATTGCAAAATTTTACTTCATCATGATTCGTTTAGGAAAATAACAAATTGTCAAATAAAATTTAGCCAATTTTTATATTGCAAAGTTTTACTTCAAAATTTGTGCGAGCGAGCAAGACTGTTCGGAGCAGAAGCGACTTAGATACTTTAGGTTTAGAAGGCTAGGCTAGGCTAGGCTTCGATGTTAGGTTTTTTTTATAACAGCCAGGATAACTGCCACTAGGAAAGTAGGTTGGATGCCATTCAATATGTTGCTAATTCAAGTTATGCCAATCAATACATTTAACCAAGACATAAATGACATTTAAAAAAAATCCTAGCATTTGCATAATAATAATTTATTAAATGATTAGCTGGGAAATGATATCAGTGCGAAATGTTGAGTTGGGAAATAACATTTCGCCTAAATAAAAATATGGGATACATAGTTTGGGAGCTAATAATTTGCTAAATAATTTTCGCCGAAACATTACTTAGTAAATCATTAAAGACAAATATTTAAAAATTCTAATGTGTAGTTACACACACAACTAACTAACGAACTTCTAATTGATTTAATATTTTCACTGTATTATTAGACACTTTTTGAAAATTTGTCACCTGTCATGAGATTGAAGTCGTTTGTGCATAAAAGTGTATTGTTTGTGCTCATTGGGGAAACTCATGGCGTGAGCGACGACAAAACGTATTTGAATAGAAGCCGACTTGAATTAATACTCGATGCGATCCTCAAATCACCCGAATTGCTGCTCAACATCAAACATTCTCTTTTATATTTGAAATTTGCCAAAATCAAACTGACTGCTTTTTATATAAGGCTCAGTTTGATTGTTTCTGCGAGAGTTATATTTGGGCGCACCAAAGGGTTGTACTAATTGGGGAGCTTTTCACTTTGACATTATGCATGGTTACCGACATCACTCGATAACGCTGATTTGATTATCAAAAGCAGGGGAGGTCATATTCTTCATTAAAGGAACTTCAAACAAATGCACGCACACCTCTATTGTTGTCGAGAGATGAATAAAAGCGAAGCACTATTACATTCATCAAGTAAAGTTCATTAAATAATACTGCATACATATTTAATTAATTATAAATTCGACATTTTGCAACGTCACTCAAATTGTACCTGTCACAAAAGAGAACAAATAAACATATAACTAATTAAAAGGCATTCACTACTGATTGATGAACATTTAACGAGCACGTTTCTCATCATTTAGCCTCTAGTAGCTTCTAATACACAGACTATTGACCTGAATGTTCAGTTCTTTCTTTTCCAAAATTTGGGTCGAGATCAGAACTTGTGCCGCATTAACCGACGGCTAATTGTTCGACCGAACTATGCAACAAACTTTTTTACCTCAGCCTAAAAATGCTTCGATATTTTTTCCAACCAAATATTACTGCAGCGTAAAGAATTAAGCAGGAATCCAATAGCGCGTGGTATGATAATGCTGCGTCATCATCAATTTTTGTATCCGTGCAGTGCTATTGTTAATTTCCATTCCTTTCTAAAATAGGCAATTTGTGTTTATAAGCCGAAATACATCCGAAACGCACGCTCCGCCGCCCGCACTAGAAAGGCTAAAATTACATCCATCAGAGCGTTGTTAGGGCACGGACAGACAGGCGTCCGTCAAACAATTCTCCTGCGATACAAATCTTGACGGAAGTGGACTATTACCTTTAGCAAATATCGTTTTAAATCACAGCCAGATCTGGCATTAATCAATGAAAGTACGCGGCTTCTTCCGTTCATTGTTTGGGGGTAATGCGACCGCGCCATTGTCTCTACGACGCGCCTGACTTTGACGTTAATTGAATGTATCTGTTCCATTTTTGAATTAGCCCATTTTATAGTCCGTTTATTTTTTTAATTCCCGTTGTTTAACTGCCCGCAGCCATTGTCTAGGCTCGTTTATTATGACTTCTTTATGCGTCTTTGGCCGGAAGCGCTTGCTTCACTTAATGTTTATAAAACAAGGTATTAATCAGCAAATAGTGCTCATAAAATGTAACTCTTTATTTGCCTGGCTTGCCGGATTTCTCCATCACTCGTCAGGCGTCAGTCCACTTTCTTCGAAGGTATTTCTCCTAAACATTTATACAATACCTTTGCTTATCTACGCGTGTCCACGTACGCATGAATACATTATATAATTGCATAAACATGTAGTAGGGCAAAGATACGAGACTTTTACTGACCTTTCCCAAAAACCATGAAGCCATGTAACGGGTCATGACATTCACGTCCATTAGCAATTGAAACTTTTCACAGATACTTGCGTGTTTGACCTCGCACATAAATGCTTAATTTTTTTTTGTTGCAGGTAAGCAGTTTTGATTTTAAGTTGGACCTGGAGCTTTAAGAAAACCAAAACGAATAAACATAGTAAGTACGAAACAAGAATGATAATGTAACTATATATCTACTAAACATCTTTTTCTTCAATCCGTCTTTGTTCATTTAAGTTCAAACACCATATTTTCGAAAGAAACCAAGATTGTACTGCAGTATTCGTCGGTAGGTATCTACCACGTACAAAAATTCAGATATTAAAAATTAGACATCATGGACAAGTGAATTATTTATTACACTCGCGTGTGTATGCACAGCGTTAAGTTACATTACCCGTTTTTTAGGGTTCCGTGGTCAACTAGGAACCCTTATAGTTTCGCCATGTCTGTCCGTCTGTCTGTCTGTCCGTCCGCGGTTAAGCTCAGAGACCGTTAGTACTAGAAAGCTATAATTTGGAATGAAATACATATCAATCACTGGTGACTTAAAAAAAATAAAAAAATTTTTTTAGCGTAGCTCCCATAGACGTAAAGTGGGGGTTATTTTTTTCTCGACCTACCCTATTGTGGGGTATCGTTGGACGGTCTTTTAAAACCATTTTGCCGAAACGATTTTTCAATTCAGTGACCTGGTAGTGAAATATTCAACTTTAAACTTGGGTGAAAATTTAAAATAAAATTCAGTATGGTAGTAAGTGTATCAAATTTACAAGGAAAATTATAACGGCTAAGACTTCTTGAGAATTATTAGTAGTTTAAGAGTAAATAGCAGCCTAAGGTATAAAATATACCTAAACTTGGAAGATTCCGCAATACGAAATCCTTAGAAAAATATTACTTTTCGTAATGGATCTGGAACCCCTTCTAGGGCGTGTCCGACACGCTCTTGACTGGTTTTTTTAAAGATGACGGGACACATTCAAAATATTTTTATACATCTCACTCGTTTGGAAGTCGCTATCGATAAATCGCGTCCACACGTTGATGCTATCTGCGGGTATTCCTACGCGCAATGCGTGTCGTACGCCTTAAGAGATCGGCGTCTTAGCGGCGGCTGATTGACGTCCGATCTGATAGGAGAGTGTGACGGGGCTCTTACACTGCGGCGGAGATAATTATTTTACAATCTTAATTTGAATTTTTGTCTCAAAAGTTAAAGAATATGCGTATTTTCAAAACGCACCATCCGAGCTAGATGCAGCTTAAGCTAAAGAGATAGAAATTACTTAAAACTTACAAATGTAATAATTACTCGTAACTATCAAAGAGTCCCGAAAATTAAAGATTTCGTCAGGTTTTCAAATGAGTCCCAAAAATGAAGGATATCAAAGCTCCTTAAAAAACGAGATTTTTTTTTATTTAAGAGCGTTTATTGAACTTTCAGTGTCTTAACTTTTTGGGCTCATTTTAGTTATTAGTATTTGATAAAATAATTATTGAAATCAAAACACCCAAATCTTCTATTACCGTGGTAATGGACAGGCTGTGATTCTATTACCGCGAATTGAGCTTCTATTAACGAGGGTATAAAAAAACAGCAATTTTCTACCATCGGTAAAAGGAACCCGACACATGTTTTGGAACTTAATACCGAGGGATTTAAAAAAGGTAGTGCATAATATTTTGTACACCAAATATTTTTTGAGAAAATTTAAATAAAAAACTAAAGTATAATTCGAATAGTGTATCCAGCCCATTGTATTTTTTTATGGTTATGCCACCAGTAATAGTTTGATGTATGCATGCTGAGTAAAAATCACAACTTTATCAAAAAAATCTGCACTTACGGTACCCTAAATGTGAATTATTTTAACAGAAAAATAATATGTCACTCGGTAATAGGTACTTCTTTAAGAACCTATTACCGACCCAAAGACAATTGAATGGGTCGGTAATAGATTCCCAAACATTCTATTACCGAGGGTTATGCGATCATACCATCGTTAATTGGCTTAATTTGGAGTATTGTAAAATCTAATTCCGACCTATAAAAACAATAGGATAGAGTTGTGTTTGAATTACTAATCAAATATAATTATTAAATCCTTGGCATATAACCAAAATTACATTACTGGTAAGTAAATATAAAATTTCATAGCAATATTTAAACAACTTGGCAAAATAACGGTTTCTATAGAAATTACAAATTCAGTATTGAAGTTTTTGCTAAAAATTAAGACTTTGTTAATACTTATCATATCACGGAAATAGTTTTTTAAAAGCGTGAATAGATCAAGATTGAAATAACTGTAAAAAATTATATAAACGATAATTTATACCAAAAATAAAGCTTGAAGAACCAAAACCACCACTTTTACTATTACCGTGATATACCACGGTATTACAATCAACAGTTAAAAATGGCGCCTATCGCCGCTGTATTTTATTTTCCATTTTTATCGTATTTCCGGGCCAAAAAATATACAAAAAGTATTCAGAACTCGTACAAAAAACTATAAAAAGCCAATTAAAAGCCATAAAATTAGTTCAATTGCCATAAATATTTTGTAAAACACTAAATAATATTCGAGTCTGCTTGTATGTGGTGTCACGCGTTAGTATGGCAAATCCTCTACCGTCGGTGCCATTTCGGAAAATCACGAATTGCGAGATCTTTGATTCATTCACATACACTAGCGCTCATAGATCCGTGAGTCGACTAAATAAGCTTTATCGTGTAAATTTTATTTTTTTAAGAAATCTATCGGTTTGATTATAAAATGCGTATTTGAAATTGCCGCGGTGATGGCCGTCGATTTCGATACCCCCGGTAATAGGCGCCGTTACCTTAGATCAACGTTTTGTAAAATTAAAAGTTAGCAATAACTTCACTTTAGTGTAGCATGTTAATTCGCAATAGCATAATGTGCGTGCACATTTTGTATATTTGAGAGACTCGTTGGCAGTGCAAGCTTACCTTGATGCGTTGCGTTCCACACAATGTTGGATCTGCATTATTCATTCACTTCCTTGCGTTATCATGATTCTCTTTTTGAGTCGCGTGCTATATTTTTACCTTCGATGTCACAGATGCAGAAAGAAGCGTAATTACAGTACAGTCACCAGCACCAATATCTGACAAGCGTGCGTAAATATCTGATACGACTCTATTTCTAGGGCCGGAAGGACGTGTCAGATATTTTTGTACGCTCCGCTGTGCAGTTACAGATATTAATGCTGGTGACTGTACAAGAGAAGATAAAAAAAACACGTGATAGGAGTGCTAGCGTTAAGTTCAAACCAAAGTAAGTAAAATATGTGGCAATAAAACAATCCAGTGATTTCTCTAAGGATTTGATTTTAGTACTGGCTGAATGATGAGTTGCAATGAGACTTCGATTATTTTGGATACTATGTCAATGGATATTGGTTGCGATGTGAAGCTGTGAGAGGTACTACAATATCGCATTTATCAAGTAAAAAGGCATAGGCGTATATAGGGGAGGAGGAGGGGGGGCGTGCCCTACCCAATATGGTCTAGTGCCCACCCCAGGATGTTAGGCTACCGATTCAAAATTCTATAATACTTTTATGTATCTTTTAACATAACATAAAGTTGGAAACCCCCCGACTTCGTCACTGCAAAGTTCCATATCTCAAAAACGGCTGAACCGATATTGATGAAACATATCTAAGAACCATTGCTAGAAAACCTGATTTCAAATAAAAAAACCGCATTCAAATCGGACCACCCGTTTAAGAGCTACGTTGCCACAGACAGACAGACGGACACACACACACACAAAGAGACACAGACACACATAGCGGTCAAACTTATAACACCCCTCTTTTTGCGTCGGGGGTTAAAAATGTAGGTGTATAAAACAGAAATATACTTTCGTTATGTGTAAAGGTACTGGCTAAAATATATCGCATTAATCGACTCGACGATGGATTCGAATCTAGAGACGTTAACAAACCGGTGAGGTGTGCCGCGTCCTAACCACCTAATAAAATACCTATAGGAGACGTTTCTCTCACCGACCAATGATCATTTATTTCACTAACAAGAAACCACTCACTAAAGCTAAACAGCATTTAAATCAGTTTGTTAAGTTTTCTCATGTGCTCACATACATAATCACATATGATCCTGGCGCCCGCTGCGTTTCTTGACAGACGACGATTGACGATTAATATTTATGTTGTATACGATTAAACGAATAATACTATTGGTAAACGTTTATACATTAGTATACGTTATAAATTGCGACCATCGGTGGGGACCAGTCTGATAGCTTTTTAAGTGGTTTGATTGGTGTGATTTTCAGCTCGGTCATTCTCCAGGTTTATGCACCCCGTCTAATTAACGCATCGCTGTGTGTTCACAAAAGCGAAGCAATTTTTTAGACACAAAAATTTAAAAAAAATTAACAGGCGTTTTCATGGACTTAGTATTGTAAATATTACCTACGTTCGTTTTGTAAAAAAAAAAAAGAAATGAAAGACGCTTGATTTATTTATTTTATTTTTTATTTTACTTTTTCAGTTAGACGGGGTGCAGAAAAGGGTGGAGAATGACAGTAAAATTTTAAGTGCTTATTTTGTCTGAACTGTAATTTGGGACTACGTTTAGTGACTACATTATTATATCAGTTGAAACAAATGAATGGTTTTTCAATAGATGCGCTATTTTCAAAATTATAATGTTACGAAATTCTAACATTTGAAATATAATAAGTAATTCAAGTTAAATCTCACAGTCACAGATGTTATTGATATTGCGATATGGTCGCTCGTCAGTAGTTAAGTTCTTTTTTTGTTTTGCCTTGTCTTTTCTATGTAACATCAATGAAATTAAAAATATTGTGCCATGTCAGTCCACGTTTAGTAATAATGTAAAAAAACCCACGTAAGTAGGTATTGTAATAATTTGTTCCCAATACAGGAAAACTCGATGTTAGTACGTTATAAATAGTGATTTTAAAAATACAATTTAAGTTAAAAAATACATATCACATTAAAATTAAAGTTAAAGATATTTCTAACATCGTTATCATTTCCGATTTTTTTTCTAGCTATGGTGTGATTTTAATTTAATAAATTGCAAATAATCTACGCCAGCCATAAAAATATCAGATTATCTCTTCCTGGGCAGACAAAGTTAACAACGTGGAGCCACTTTGTCATTTTGAATAGTTGGGCCTCCTGCTGGGCAATGGCTTCCAGAATGCCTCAAATGCCTCAATTGTACAAAAGAAAGTGTCGTAACTCAGCACTACACCGAGCAACTGCACTACGGCACGTTTGAATGCATTTTATAACCCACCTTTCTATGCGAGCATTTTAGAGATTACGTTTCGTGATAATGGCGTTCAGCTACAGGCAATAGATCTTAAAACGCGGTAAAATAAGCCTATAATAGGCCCCTAAAATTATTCAGTATCCAAGAATAGAACCCCAATGCTATGTCGAGGGCTGATTCCTAAAGTGTCAAATGTCTTTTCTGACACTCATTTAAATATTAGAACCACAAGAGGATACTGCTTTTTGTAATAATATAAATCGAAAATATTACTAGTAAGTGGAAAAAGTCAGTAGGAGTACCTAGTTAGTGCTATACAATTACAGCTCAAATTTAATTTTCGAATTTGGCAAAATTAATCATAACTGTAATTTTCTACTAACTACCTATTCTATTCTTCTATTTAAAAAATAAAACAAAATAATTTTAAAAACAGGTTTTTATTTAAGCTCTAAAAATATAATGTACAAGGTACTGTTATACCTACCTTTTTCGAAACAATAACAAAAAAATATTGAACATCATAATAATATAATAAACGATACAGAAAAAGGTGTAGAGAAAATATTACAAAACGCAGTCAACTGGGCTGGGCCCTTGAAACGTTATTTTATAGAAATTTCAGAGATTTAAACTGCGGAAAAATAATAAAAATATTTGTAGAAAGATATTCCTATTAACACAGCACGCAGGATTCCTAAGCTTTCACCACACCTTATGCTCATAAGTCTCTTATAAGGTTTTACACATCCAATTCGCGTCTCATGCACCGTTCCAAACGAATGCACTTTCGAACGGTTAAATAATAAATAGCTATAGGGAATTGCTAAACGCATACGAAAGCACCTTTTCAATATTAATACCTAAGGCTACTCATGAATTCGATCACGTATTAATAGCGTCCTTTATAAGAACTAACGGCATGTTTATTAGGTCGATGATAGAGCCCATAACATTCAGGTCGATATTTGGCCACCTTTTCACTTATTGTTCGGTGTGCCAGATTGTTGCTTATCGGTAGGTCATATTTTCATAATCTGGTGTTATTTACTGAAGTATTTTTCGAAAAAAAAATTTGTATCTTACCAGTACGTTGACACTACAGTGAAGTTAATGAATCTTAATAACATAAAATTCATGAAAAAGAAAAAAAAACCTGACTACAAAATACCTACCAGAAAAACTGTTTTATGCTATGCGATGCGGCGTGCCTGAAATTAATTAATGATTTAAAATGATATATTTCATTGAAAGCCTCGGACGATTAATAAATACGCTTGATACTATTAACAAACCCAATAAAACAGAAAGGTAGGACTTTTCATAAATGTTGTCCGTTTCCTATAGGAAACTACTATAGTACACCTCACGTCACAGTACATTATTTAGTCCACTTTCAGTATTGACATTGACATTACATATTCGATGAATGATTCGTAAAGCGGCTCCACACGTGGGTGCGTTAACCTGTGGCCATCATTGATCGCCGGCTATTGTTGGCACCCTTGTCCCTCTTATCGGCTATTCCCTGTTTCGTAACCGTGTGTTGACAGCTTTATTTTTTGTTTAGCTCAGGAATGTGGGGACAAAAAGAGATGGCTTTTAAGTGCATTGCGGCGCTTAATGGTTTACCATTGAAATTTTCGAATAACACATTTGAGGTTAAACTATTCGTCTAGCTAGCTTTACTGCCTTTTTTACGCTTTGTGTTGCACAAGTATGCAATTAGAAACGTCAACGTTAACACGCTGTTGTTTCATGGTGAAACCAACAAAGTGTTAGTTGTCGGTCACAGATAACATATCAATGTAACAGTAGGTAGGTACATAACCAAGATTTGCAATACAGCGGTTTGAGCAAGCAGATATAAATTAAAGTAATAAAATCTTCATTTGATGGGTATTATGTGATCCCTGAAAATATATGTAAATAGGTGGGTACTTAAATCTTTTGCAGATGGAAATTCTCAAACGAAATATGAAAGCTGCTTAACGTAGAGGTACGTACTCGTATATTAAGTTCATCAAAGATGTAAGAGCTCCCCAGATCGCTTCCTAATTAGCGTCTATTCCAGTATATTTTAAACTACCAGGGCAAGATGTCATTGACCCGCGAATGTCATTCCATATTTCGGTGCGAGTTCCATTCGCGTTTATGAAGTTTACTGACAGGAGTGGTTTAAATAAACCGCGGCCATCTGCCAGACGCTTTCCTGTCGTACGCGCACCATTTATATCTGTTTATACTCGTACTTGTTCATGCTAACCGTATGTTGTGCTCCTGAAAGTCTGCGGTAGTTAATTTCCTGTTGGAACTGCGTAGGTACCCATGTTTATAGATGACTGGTTTGTGGTACCTAACCCTTCCTGTCGTGTGATTATGGTCTTATCGCTCGCCTGCCGGGGCTTAGTGATAGGGTTTTATCTATTTTATTAAAATTGTTGCACATTTTGTGCAAAACATTCATAGCTGTAAGGAAATCTAGCTGTGTTATTTTGTTCAATGTTTCTATTCCACTTTACCTTTATCTGTCGGTACCTTCCGAGACGTCGTTCTTAATCTTTGATCTTCCTTTCTCTCTTGTCTTAGTTTTCTCCTCTTTTTATTTCATGGTGCATATTTTTTGGCGAAAATAATAATTGTTGGAATATTTACGTCATCAATTAGGTGACATTCTTAAATTGATCACACTTACAATTACGAGTTAGTAAATCAAATACAGACCTACGTCAAAGTCTGGTAAATAAAGCATATAATTAAAAGCATTCTTGCGTATAACTTAAAGAACAATTAATGTTGCGATCCAATCATGCTTGTAGAGTCTTTTTGTTATTATCGAATTGAATTGCAGTTTCAAATCTTCTATATCACAGGATTTACTTAAAGTACGTGCCTATTATTTTTATAACATCAATTGCAATATTTTATTTTAATTATCTGCCGCCCATTCCCTAATGCAATTTTCCCAGTAGGAGCATAAAATACTTGCCTTTAATCGGTTTTCACGACTGTAAAATTATCTTCAATTACAACGTTAAGCCCCATAAGTATTTCATATAAGTGAACACGCGCGTACGCAGGCGCCTCCCGACATCGATACATAAATTCGATCTCACGATTCGATTCGATCGCTGTAATTACTGGCAACATCGTTTACTTAATGCGGCGACTTCCGATGATTATCCATACGGCCCCACTCGTTATTATGGGAATTGATTTTATTGAGAAATGTTTATCTATAGCAATTTTGTTAGAAGATTGCGCTTTGCTCGTTGCATTGCTGCTAGGTATATCTCTTTCGTTCTCTCTGAAACCCATGAAGGGGCATGTTACGTAATTAAAGATTATAATTGTAACAGTCTGAAACCCTTCGGAAGATTCGAGAGAAGTGCAAACACAGCCAATTGAAAATAAAGATAATATTATTAAATGAGTAGAAAGTCAGTAAATCAGATCATAATTACCGATAAGCAAGAAGGAGTCGCGTCACATTGACTGACAATAACAAATGCAATTCTTAAACAAAATTAATCATCTTTTTGCTTTTAACAAAACCCTGATTAGACTTTTCTTGTACCTTCGCCTATCGCGTCAGTTCCTGGCGCTTAGATCTGATTTGTATCAAATCATTGTAACATGAATCTGCAATGCAACATAGCGAGACGAGCAAGTCATCTTTGATCTCTGATTGTAAAGATCAAGACTATAACCACAGCCATTTTGGCTGTCAAAGGTAATTAGTATGGTTGTAAGATATCACATTGTATAATTAAATGCTTCGGCACACGTGGTGCTGAAGATGCTCCCGGAATAGTAAACGGCATCTATTTTGGTCGCTTCCGTATCACAGCTGGGGTGATGGTTTCAGTGAAAAGGGAGAGATACAATTAAATTGCAGATTTAAACGTGTATATTTACCGTTTCTTGTTTCAAATCAAACAACTGATAAATTAATTGTTATCGATGGGTATTTTAGGTTCTGTTTCAGTCCGATTAAAAACTAAAAATCCAAAAAAAAATCGCTCGTGTCCTGAAGCCAGAATTATTTACTAGTAACATAGGCGGTGTTGCTTATAAGGCAAGAAAGCCCATGAAGAAACGTGGGAATATTCTGATCCTTATACAAAACATCGCCGACATATTATTTCTGTAAATCCGCGCAGCTTATTGGATAGTGATTATCTAAAATGTCACTTAGAAATTTCACCCAGAGCCCAATTAGAGGCACCTTCGAACGCAACTACGCAATCTAGCTCATCTGCCGTCGCAGTCTCACTCTCACGTCCTATTACTCGACTCGTTCCGATTGCACGCTCTCCAACGAAGATAATAAACTCGGTATCATGGAAGGACTGGTACATAACCGTCGATGCAATCCATTGACAGCAAACGTGACGTTCGAAGCTAGATACAGCTATCGAGTTCGGAAACACACAGTCCTAACGAGAATCTTTATGCATTAAAAAACAGAGTACGTATCATATTCATTTATAGCTGCGATTCCCTCCGTTGAAGGGACTTAATCATGGGAATTCAAGCGAACAACAGTATTCCCATTTCTTTTGAAATCCTCTACAATTTAGTCTTGACCACTGACGGTACATAGAATTGAGGCATAAAATAATAACTGACCAAGTTTAATTATATATTTTCTTTTCTGTTACGCTCGCTGAGCGTTTACATTTGAGAGTGACTTTCTTTCGCTATGTTTGAAAGATACAATGTTGTAGCATCTTGAATGTAACTGATCGCGGTGCGCCGGTCTGGACAATAGCCCCGTATGTTGCTGTAAGCCATTGCTATGTCTCCGACTCTGCCCTGCTATCGTGATCGGTCGGTGGACCGCTCCGTTTATTGGCAATCACGTTTACTATTAGTGCGGCATCTAATAAAGATATAAATTACGAAAAGTTAATTAAAACGCTTATCTCTCGCGACATGCCCGTGATCTGGGCCGCTCGCCTGCTTATTTAATAAATTGAATGATTTATTGGGGAAAGGCAAGGAATCCGCTAACTAAGACCTCACTGTTATGACGTTGATGGATGCCGTGACGGTGACTATCGATTCGTTATTAAAAACATGACGTTACCGCTTAAGTGTTGCTTGTTTAGCGAACTCATCTGAACATGAGTGTGTATTTTTTTTAACACTCTCTAATATGAAAAGAGTCACGTTTCAAAAGCGTGTATCAATTTCACAGTTCATGTGTGTTTTTTTATTCAACACTTTCATCCCTATTATCCCGTAGATTACATAGATGCGGAAATGCATTAGCGCTGTAACTGTCATGCTCATCCGTTATACTAGTGATGTGGACACGGTCGCTCGATGCGCCTGCGCCGCCAACGGTCGCCATTCTCACGGGGCCAGTGTGTGTGGTGAAATTATTATGACAAGTGTGACAAAAATTCAGTTGACAATAAAACTTTTTAAATTTTTTGGATGGATGAATTTGATAACTATTTTTCGTTACCTACAGAAGTGCGTACAACCTACACGACTCAAACAGTAAAGAGCATCACGTGATTAGGTAATACAATGTTTGAATTGGATTATTTTTGCATCGAAGTCGATTTTCAATTTGGTGGGTCAATTCTGTTCGACGTAGAACCGTTTTAGAGTAGTCTATAATAAACAATTTTCCTTTCATCATAATATAACATAAATTTATAGCTACAATAGTTTCAAAATGCCACGATGACGATATCAATGTATAGGCAGGGAAGTATCAATACAATTTCCCTTTAATAAGCATTGCATGAAAGAATTATTTACATCACAACGAGGCAGAGGTGAAAGGGGCAAGGGGTTTGCACAATCGTAACACTGATTAATGCAGTTGTGAGAGCGTGAGTTCGATGTGCAACTGCTGCATCGTTAGCTCTTTCCGTGTGTTTTCACAAGACGCGCAGCTTTCAGGATTAGGCAAGATATTGTTAGAATAGTTCTCTACAAGTGGCTCGTGACTGCACGTGGGATTTGGGTTTAGCATTGATGAAAGCTATATGATTAGAGAATAGAAAACCTTCGGGTTTGTGTTCAGAAACAGACTGCCGGAAAATAGATCATTATTACGTGTTTCGTGATATTTTTTGGAAGTGTATTTGTTTGTTGATGATTTAGTTGTATATACAACTAAATCATGTTAGAAATATGTGCACATTTTATCCTCCTATGTGAGAGTGCATCTCTTTCCTACTGGGTCAAAGAAAATAAGGCATTGAGCTACGGTGACAATCATTGATTTATGATGACACAACAAAATCCTTTCAACTATCATACGAGATGACTTATATGTCATGTTTTACTCAAAGTTAAGTGAAACTCAAATGAAGTCCTTGACTGTATAAGCGATAAAATAGCAAGAAACCCTAGGTCCAATTGGAGTTTAATATTTATTCATAATGATTTTACTGCCTGGCCATTAACAATGAATTAATTCATTGCGATTAGTGTTTATTATAAATTTGCTGTAAAGCTGTCTCAAGAATATTTAAAACTAATACGAGTAATGTACCAATCTTAATAGTATTTTTAATTCAAAACTAACTTATCAAACCATTTTGTATTAACGGAGCAGCACTGTTGTGCTTCGAATTGAATTCAAATCAAATAGTAAATTTTCAATTTCTATATAGAAACAGAGCGCTAAGAGCGAGATCCGAGTTCTGATAAAATGTTTCCGACAGTGTATGAGTGATGGGGCAGAGTGCCGACATCGGTCATTAGTGTGAAGGGACCATCAGATTTATGATCAAAAGTTGAGCAGCTATCAACGCAAGCCGAGTGGACGAGTTGGTTTGTCTATTCTATTTGGAATGAATTAACTGAGCCAAGAAGACATATTTTGGGAAAGTACAAATGAATATGATAAGGCAAACAAAGTTGCAAGCTAGCATTATCAGTTAACATTGAATAAAAGCTATTATAATAAATGTTCAAAATATATCTTGCAAAAAAATTAGAATACAGTATTGAGTATTTCAATGTCATGGTATGCGTTTAATTTGTAGTAAAATCTTACTTTTTCCTGGTTCTGTCATGTATATAATTATAACTCACTAGCTGGTGACCGCGGCTTCGCCCCCGGTGTAGTTATTTTTAATTGTCTAAATCTTCTTTTATAAGAACCTTCTCCTGCCTGACAATAGCAAACACAACAAAAAAAAAATTAGCGAAATCGGTCCAGCTGTTCACGGGTGATGCCGTGACCAAGGGAATTTTTGTATATTAAATAAAGATATACGAGCGTTACGAGGTAAAACACTAGCTTCTGAATTCCGAGCTAGTCGTGTGTATCGATTGATCGTGAGAAATGCTGAGAGTATCATAGTTTCATAGTATCAACACGTTACCCAAATTCCGAACATACTTCTCGTACTTATAGTAATAGAAACGAGTAATGCAATAGAGTGTGAAGATTCCGCAGCCTCCAACAAATACGATTAAATGCAGCAGATCCATTTATTATCGTCAATCAAAGCAATACTATAATTAATTGCTTTTTCACAGGCGTGCTCCGATTTGACTTTGGTGAAGTGACATTTCCGACCTAATTGCAAAGCTTGTTCTATGGATACTGATAAACATGATTATTTCGTGTTATTATACTCGAACCCAGGCGTAATCTTAGCCATCCGGTCGTGAACGCGTTGATCGTGTTATTTTATTTCTTTAGCTAAACATTTTAGGCCACTTTTTTCGATCGCTGTTTTTGCAAAAACATTGTTTATATACCTAATTATGTGAGCTTTGTGAAAATACCTATAGCAAGTGTTCAACTGACCTATCGCCTCTCAAACAGAAAATCGCACCTCTGAGTTTTTATTCATGTGCACATTTGCGAGCTTTACACATCGTGAGGAAACCTGCACAAACCTGCGAAGCAATTCAATGGCGCGTGTGAAGTTCCCAATCCGCAAACTATAGCCCAAGGTTCTGGTAGCAGTGGGACGTATATAGGCTAGGATGATGATGATGAAGTCCGGTTCAATTACCGTCAGCAAAAAACTTTGGTAGGTACCTACGTTTTTTTTTTTTCAAAATCTTACTCTTTCTTTATTTACCTAAAGTAAGAGCCTCTAATTAGGAACTAAGTAATAAATACGCGTTATGTTAATGTAGATAAAAGCACAGTCACATTTACGCGAATTTTATTCAAATCGACTTTCGCGTTTGTACACTCTGAATCGTCAAACCATAGCCAAAACAGCGATTATCTGACAGTAGTTTTCCAGTTAGGGTGAAGCCAGACGAGCGTAATCTTTTGAGTTGTGAGTCGCGTATATTCGGTCGCGAAATTTCTGTTGCATTCGGTTTTATACAGAAGTCCAATTTGTGCTACACGGCGAATAAAAATGAGTTTTACACATTGTATGAAACCAAATTCCGCGACCGAAAATACGCGACTCACAACTCAGAAAATTACGCTCGTCTGGCTTCACCCTTGGAAAAGTGTCAAAAAGTGAAATCGCCTATTAAAATAAAAGAAAGTAAATTTTAGTTTTGACAGTTTTTAACGCTATTTGACATTTTGACTTAACCTTATGGAAATCTTATGTAGAAAAGTGCAGTTAAAATTCTTTCACGGCCCGCTACCGCCATCGTGACGGTCGGTCAAAAGTCAATTCCGTGATTATTCCTCTCGAATTAAGCCTTAATCGGTCGAAGTGGCTCATCTGTGCTGTCCACGATTCGATGTGACGGACGACAGATCTTAATGGATGAATTGCATTATGGAATCAAATGATTGGGACGTAATTTTGCTTTTACAGTTAAGCCGTATTCAAGAGTGCAAAACACGATGAATCGATCACGAGTGAAATTCTGTATGTGCACGAGTAAAGTAGGTGCCTGCGTCGTTTCAAAGTTATTAATGTGTCTCTATGGCTGGCTTTGCTTTGGAGAGTATATTGGCTATCAAATAATCCGAAAGTTCAGGCCAATACATTGGTTCCAGTCAGTGCTTATGTTATGATTGAATATCTCATACGGCGCCGCTGCATAGTTACAGGGTAGCCTTAGGAACCCTTCACACGTCCGCTGTTCGCATGGTAGCGGCGAGGCGACGTGCGCAATTGCGCATGCAATATTGTGAGCACGCCTTAACCAGAATATTCATAAGGCCACTCGGCATCCACTCACGACACGAGCTAGTGTTATTTCGTTCGAGTGAAAAGCCTAATTTGGTTTACATTGTAAGTCCGTCAAATGATGTGAAAGTAATCTTGAGGTCTGCGGGTTACCTGTCAGAAACATTTGGTTTTTTTCTTTGCGGTTTACCGCCGTCTTCTGTTTTTGTGACGGTTGATGAATCGACGTTTTGTTCGGATTAGCGGTGTTGTAGAAAGTTTTAAGGAGGTATTTTAAATCTTAGTAATGTTTTAAATAGCTGTCGAAGATTGCTATCTGATTTTTGTTGCGCGCAGCTCAAAACAATGAGACCAGTATTTATATTTCAGTTTCCTTTTAAAACTAGTATCAAATTATTATTTGTCGGCGATAATATAGCTATTATAAATTGCTGTAAGTATGTGTTTATAGTAAACTAGCTGTTGCTTGCGGCTTCGCCCCCGTTGTAAGTTTTCTAAATTTTCTTCCATAACAACCTTCTTTTGACACTTCCTTCTTTTTAACGAACACAACTAAAAAATAATTAGCGAAATCGTTCCAGCCGTTCCAGAGTTTTGCGCTTAGCAACACATTTCACGATTCATTTTTATTTATATAGATTTTATTTATATAGATAGTGATGAATATAGAGGATACTCTGTTTTATACGTAAGGTAGTAAACTGACTAGAGTTTAATTAAATTAGCGAAAAGGAATGTTTTTAATTGCTTGTGACAAGTTCTACGGAATTCTTGAATACTGTTTATCTATAAATGGTATTTGTGTCTATAGGGTTGGCGGAAGGCCTGCTGGCCACATATGCGCCAGCGCAGGGGTCGTCAACACGTTCAGAAATAGAAGTAGACGCGATGCTATAAGCTTCTAATTTTATAGTGACGACACATACGAATGCAGCTTCTGCTTAACGTATTTAATGGTTACAAGCTCTGCAATATCGACGTTGGCAACTATTGGAGATAGTTTGGTTTATTAATATTTCTTTGGAAACTTGAAGATTATAAGTGGGTACATAGGCACACGTACGTATAGGTAACATTAGATACCTGCGAGTTGCACTTCTCGAGTTGTGAGTCGACTCTTCCAACTTTCGGTTTTTGCATGCATTTATTGTACCTATTACTAAATGAAGCAAGGTTTATCTCATGGCTTTCCGTGTATTTAAGCATAAAAATTGAATAGTTTTTTTTTTCAGTGGAAATATCGGAAATCCTTCATAGTGCACCTCGATGATTCTTAAGAAAAATGTCTTACAAATTACTAGTCTCTAGCTCCAGCGGTTTAGTCTGTGCAAACGTACCTACCTACTTGCTGTCTGTCGGTTAGTTTATCAGTTACTCTTTTGTACGTATAGAGACTGATTTACGTACAGTCAAGGGCAAAAATATGTATACACTTTAGTACCTTGTCTATTTTCGTCATATTTGAACTGCCATATATGAACTGTCACAGTGGTTAAAGTGACAAGGTACAAAAGTATATACATATTTTTGCCCTTGACTGTACATAGTTAGTCAATTATAAACAAACGTTCCGTACCCATCTAATCTTTATCTTTTATATATTTTTAATTTAATTGGTCATGCATGCTTGTACTCGTACCTGTCGATAATGAAGTGAACTGTAACATAATTTTTTTTTGAAAAATGATTTTCTGCCAAGTTTCTTGCGGCACATTTTTTTTGGCAAATGATTGTCGTTCCGAAAGCGCTGGTACTTTAGTTTAAAAAAGTGATATGTTTAAAAGCTCTTTGCGGCTTGCTTACAGAATAAAAGGTTTGATTTTGATTCGACTAAGTCTGTAAGACATAGGTAAGCTTTTGGAACGGACCTTTTGTGATACAAATTAAGGAGACTATAATTTAATCGCGATAAAACAAAGTTTAGCCATAATGACAAACAGTATCATGCATAAGTCCGCAGACCGCCAAATAAAGTTTCTTTATTGTTTTATTTCGGACGAATAGAGCAAACCTTCGTGACTCAACCTTTTCGGGTGAGAAAAAACATATCGTGACTAATCTTACGTCATTTCCTGACATGGAAAGATACGTGTGGAAAGAAATTGCTACTTTTTCAGCGTTCGTTCATGTTTTCAGTAAAGATGCTGTTTCAAAAATAATGCGGATAATTTCAACTCAAGAACTGTTTCATTACAATGCTTTCTGTAATGAAATGAAACTTAGTAATTAATCATTCTGTACCATAAGCACGTGGGCGACCGATTTTCGTTTGGGCTAAAGCTCGACAGAACACGTTTTCCTGGCGATAAGACCAGGCTTAATCAATCGCTTGTCTAAAATATTACCTTATAATTACTTAGTTCATGGAAATGTTAAATCATGCTTGCAAATACAAAAATAAATCTTAGTTTAACGACATAAACGTAGACCTATTTAAAATTGTTTAAGTACTTAGGTACTAGGTATAGCAAAAGGAGTCCTATTCATTTTTGTACAAATTATTTACGTCTATGATTCATCGAAGAAAAAACGCACGATCTTGAGCATTCTTTTTCATTTTTCAAAAGCAATAAAATGATTCGTGTCCATTTTTTGCAATCACTCACCGCCTAAAAAGTGAATTCGTTTTTTTTTTATTTCTATTCGGCGAACTTTCTATAATAAACATAATACGTTATGTAAGGAATGGTAAAAAGTGTTACAGTGTCGTTTGGAACGAAAGCAAGAGTCGACCGGGAAATTATTGTTACAATTCGGACGTGTTTTCATTTTCTTTTGTTGAGTCTGAAGTAGTTCGGCATTTTGTGATGATGATACAATGATTGCATTTATGTAATAGCTATTTTCGCTGGATTGCATTCTTTTGTTTTTCGGTCGGCAACAGGCAAATCCCTACTACAGAACCTATTCGTTTTCAAAAGCTTTTATTTAACTTGCAATGTATCTTATTGTATATATCTGTGTGCGGGTCAAATCTTCCAAGTTAAATTTTATCCACTTGTCTTAAAATTTGGCATACTTATGTAAATTGCGCGACAATACAATAATCTGGTATCATGACATCCTGGTTGTCCGGCCAGGATCGTCTCCGCAAGACGGAACTCTTCAACGGTTAAAATAAATAAATAAATATCTTGAGACACTACACCAATTGACCTAGTCCCAAACTAAGCAAAGGATAAACATACTAATATGGATAAATACATACTTAGATCCAAACAACATCCAAGACCCGAGAGCAAACATTCAATTTTAATGGCATCGACTTGAAATTTGGTAGGTATGCATTTGCCTACCAAACTTCAAGGTATTTTACCTACCAAATTTCAAGTCGATGCCATTAAAAATGAATGTTTGCACTCGGGTCTTGGATGTTCAATATGTATTTAAGTATGTATTTATCTATATAAGTATGTTTATCCGTAAGTATAGTCAACAAAAAGTACAACCAGCAAAAAAGCTTGTAATAAAACTAAATTTTTTACCAAAATCTTATTTGATAACAATGTAATGCACCCATATTTTAAAAACGCATTGTATCGGTTATTTCCGTTCGATTGCAGTCGCGAAATTTATAACCCACATTTTGATACGGTTGGCTACAGGCTACAGTAAGTGATACTCAAATAAGCAAACCATAAAATTTGATAGGCCCAAGTATCGACAAAACGTTTGTCGCCAACTGCGCCGTGCCTGCCTCCACAAGCGCCAACTGAAAAATTCTGTAAAAATCACGAACCCTGTCAACCTATTATGATAAATAATGCTAATAAGTAATAACATAGTTACGTACGTTATATCCTTTTTCAGGGTTAAGAATGTTTTTTTTGCGCCTTAATATTGTGCAAATAGTACGCAACATAATTTTCGACGCAAGTCAGGTTTCCGTTTTCGTCATATTTTGATTGACATAATTAGTAAGTAGAGTTTTAGACACGGTCGTTCTGTGTAGACAGATGTTTTACACGGTATTGGTACATTGTTTTAAATGTTTGTAATTAAGAGGACAATAATACCTAAAAATGTTTTTTCCATTACGTTTAGTCTGCCACGCGTTGCGAATTGTATTCTTGTTGTTTTTACATTTATGTGAAACTGATACGTAATTGTTATATTGTTTTGGACTTCAACGTCGTTTTTGCTTACATTTTATTCTAGTATCCTGCTTTTGCCTTTAATTGCAATTAGGTAAAGGTAAATGTTACCAAAATAGCATAATATTGTTTGTAGCCACAAAGAAAGTTTTGGGTGATTGTGTTGGGGCTCCCGGATTACATGTTACGCACGATTGTGCGACTATTTCAGGCCACGGCAGTAACCTACAATTGGCTCGATATTAAGTGGCCCTATAAGAGCCATTGCTTTATAATTAATTCTGGTAATACCAGACCGCATGGCCTCATTATTGCTTTCAACATCGTCCTTTGTGTCTTATTTTGTCGTACATCTGCTATGAACACATTTGTTGTAACTTCACTACAGCATGACGAAATTTACTTATCTTCATTTCGAACAGCTTGTACAAATAAAAATTTCATAAACACGTGTCATGTCTATTACTTACTTAAGATCTTTCTACTTACGGCACTGTCATCAATTTAAACTTTTAGCCATCACCTGTCTTTTTATCACCATTAATAACCAGCATACTTCCCCACTTCACCGTAAGGCTTTAACACAACTCAGAAGTAATTAAAAACTAATAGCAAACTCTCAAGTGCTTAATCCGTCATGGTTAGCGAAACGATGTTAAATCAGATGTATTAGGTAAAGTTCTAGACGTTCCAAGTGATCCGTCAGGGTGACCTAGAAAATACTGTGGCTGTAAGTTGGTAGGACATGTCTCACGGCTAACGAATCCATCAAATGTACCTGTGGTGCTATATATACCAGCGAATTAATTTTGATAAACTTAGCAATGTAGCACGCTTAAAGTCCGTTATGAAGATGAATCATCTTAGATGATGACAGACTTAAAAGCAATACTATGAACTTTGCTCAAAAAAATGTACATATATCGATGAATATTATAATAGTATGAAATTAGTTGGTATTATCTGTGTTTCGGTGGCGTGCAGTGAACAATTTGCTAGGCACCACGAAGAGTCAAAATGATCATCACGGGTATCACGTTTAAAATTTAAGCTACCCAGAGAGAAACAAATCGTTTCGTCGTCACGCGTTCTATGTTTCGTATTTCTAATAGGTTGGAGCTATTATAAAACTGCAAATAGTAGTTAATATCGACGCTGTCCCTCTACCTTCTACTTCAAAATCAAAATTTGGAAAGCCAACTTACCAAAGCCATAATAGATTATTATAATAGGTCACTACGTCTAGAAGTTCAGCCCAGTCGTAAACTGGAACGACGAATGCCTAGCCAACGTCTCGGAGAACATCTTCCTGTAGTAATTATACACGTAATTGGACATTTCCCAGCACGCGCGGCCCGGCACACATACGCGACACGGAATCTCGGCATCCTTTGATGTGCTCGCTTGTAATTTGCCCAGTTTTTTTCCAACCTAACAATCTATTGACACCGACTAGTGCCAAGTGTGTTTGAGCTCTAGTTCTACAGGAACTGGAGTGCACTTGATTATGTTGTCTTCTTATTCTTGGCAATCGGGATCCAGTCTTCTTACGCTAATTTCGAAATTTTCTTTCACTACGTTGAAATTGACGCCTGTCTGTTAATTATCTAATACGCAGGAAACATTATTCTTCGTTAAGCCGTGGTGGCCTAGTGGTTTGACCTATCGCCTCTCAAGCAGAGGGTCGTGGGTTCAAACCCCGGCTCGTACCTCTGAGTTTTTCGAAATTCATGTGCGGAATTACATTTGAAATTTAGCTATGCGGTGAAGGAAAACAACGTGAGGAAACCTGCACAAACCTGCGAAGCAATTCAATGGTGTGTGTGAAGTTCCCAATCCGCACTGGGCCCGCGTGGGAACTATGGCCCAAGCCCTCTTGTTCTGAGAGGAGGCCTGTGCCCAGCAGTGGGACGTATATAGGCTGGGATGATGATGATGATGATGATTATTCTTCGTTTAGTTTCGTCAATATCGTGCGCTTTATTATTACGAGAGCAAAAAACAGCGCTCACGTTGTTGTTCAACATTTAATTTCACACTTTCCCATTAAAATAGGACCGTTGCAATCGATGATTGTCTTGTTCGCTTCCGTTCGATCGTTTTGTTCGTGGCGATCCGTTCCAGTGGACTCGCAGTCTTGGTTTTTGCAAAGTTGACTTATAAGTTAAAAGTTGTGCAATTGAATACGCCGCCTCGTTACCAAACAATGGGAAGTGTATCATACAATCGACGATTACATTTGCATCCTACATCGTGATAGCGTGTTGCAGATTTGAAATGCATTTGATTTTGGTTTGTCATGTCTGCTGGCTTTCTGTAATTTTACTGATAGCTCTGCTATTTCGTTCTTGGTTTGAGGTTTCTTACCGTTAACTTGGTAATAAATTTGCTTTTGCTGTCAATATTCAAATAGAAATTGTGTAGGCTATTATTTCCCAGCACTTACAGCATATTTTTTCACGTTCGATGCTATAGAACGTTTTGCTCTGCCGATTGATTAATTTCATACGTAACCATGTTGGAATAGACTAATTTGAATGTCAACATATTCACACAAGTCGCTGTCAAAACTTAATCTATTCATCAATTTGAAAGGATTAGCATACTCTTAACAGTCTGTCGGTCTGTTTCCATGAATCATTACGGCGTACGGTGTTGACGGGGACTTTCAATTTTTATTTAGAGACAAGTGCTCTTCACTGCTTTAGCCTATTTAAGCTAGAATTCTCAGAGTTCCGTATGCTTTTCAATTATGACTTGCTTTTATTGAAATAAATGAAAGTGACTCGGCTTTCAGGAAGATGATACTTGCATGAATTGCAATAACGAATACAATAAACACAAGTTCGTATTTGGTTTCATTCTTATATGTGTGCATGCGTTAGTTAGTAAGTGAAATCCTACAACGTTGATTTTCACCCTCCTCCAGGTTTATTTTAAATCTTCTACTGAGTTAAAAAAAAATCGGCCTTAACTTATGTTAGCCATAAGAACCCTCCGTTTTTCTAATACAGTTCGTACTTAACAGTTTTTTTGCACGGTTCTTTGTCCGACGCGATTCAGAGCGCGACCGGTACGGTACCGTTTCTTGCGCCGGCGCCGCTCGGTGCTCAGTCATGTTCGCCTGCTGATTAGCTGATGCCTGGTGACCGGAACAGTCTAATGAGTTTATTATATGCAAGTTTTCTATTAGAGTTTACAATGCGATTATCGCAAGTGAACGAGATTGATGACTTTCTTTTGTTTGCATCGGTTCTTGTATTCTGGGTTGACGACTAGCGTTGATTCAGCTGCGGCTCAGGGCCTAAGTCTGGTGTGGGCAAGACGAATTTTGCGAGACCCAATGATGGCCACACGTTGTATTAGAGGGCGAATCTTTCGATAAACTTTCGAGGCGCGTAGCTTAGACCGCGAGGCAGCAGGCTATTAGACGGTCGTTCTTTATTCTAAAACATCATGTGATTTTCAATGAATAAATAAATTTAACGGGACGATTAACACCTATTGAACCCACCCATTGATATATACAGTCATCAGCATCAATATCTGACACACCAAGCGTGCATAAATATCTGATACGACTCTATTTCTAGGTCCCGAAGGGCGTGTCAGATATTTTTGCACGCTCCGCTGGGCAGATATTAATGCTGGTGACTGTACCTGAGTATTCTGTACCTACTGCTTGCTATGTCTTGGTGTTAAATTTTTAAAATAACTATTTAGAAGTCCCAGGATAAAGCTAGTAGGTGATTGGTTTGTTAGAAGGCGGATTGCTTTGCGTGGGTATAAATTTGCTTTTTTAAATTTACACTATAGTAAATTTACGTTGAATTTGTTATTGATATTTTGATTTTTATTTCCAGGTAAGCAACATAAAACTGCAACGGTACTTGTCGTAGCTTTGATTGGTGCGTATTATATTCATCGATAACATTTACCAGATCGATGATGCCGTAATAACTAACGATGGGAACGTAACGTGGGAAAATCTGTGCAATTTCAATGTGACACAGCTCTGAAATAGTCGCTTTAATAGATGCACTCAGATGCCAATTCCTTGAGATAGGTTGCACGAAGTCTAAATATTGCTTTTTATAACCTAATAACTAGTTAATCTAGCTAGTATTTCCATTTCGAACATTAGATGACATTCCTAATTTACAAGGATTTTAGACAAAAAAAAATGCAGAAAAATCGCAAATTAAATTAAAATGCGAAGCAGAAGTAATCATCTTACGTTGATATATATTTGGTATACCAATGATATGTAGGTAAATGAAGAAGATAACCTTAGATGGACCACCGGGTAGCCGAGTGATTCTCAAAACCTGTAGTAAAAAATCTAGTGTTTTGCAAAAAAAAACCTAGAATGTAATAAAATAACGAAAAACAATGAACATCATCGATTCACAGTTTTATTGCAGCCGGTAATGGCGTTACTACTCTATTAGAGAATATGGTCCAATAAGTCTACCGTTTTACACTGGCGTGGGTGTCTATAGACCAGTTTGTATCCAGAGCCATCACATACTTAATGCTCCAAATGAACGCTTCTCTCGTATAGCCTGCAGCAATTACCCTGTAATAAATAAACGTTTGGCGTTTAATTTGCTATTTCACAGCAGTAGGTCTCACTCAGGGTCATAAAACAACGCCTATATGTCGATGCATTTATTTCGACTTCTAATCGTAACACTCCACGAACAAACTAGCTGTCTAGTTCTCCCTTACGTTACGTGTTAAAAAAATGGGTTAAGGTTTAAATTATTAGTTGTTCACGCCACAAATAAGTTTAGATAGCTTTCTATCTAAGCGTTATAAATAAAGTACGTAATGAAAAGTGATTCAGTTATTTTCTGTAATTAAATGGATAATTAAAAGTGGAATGGTGTGACTTTAGTGGCTTATAACCGGTGATAACAAATTTATAGCCAATCGAGGCGGTGTTTGCTTTCACATTATATTTAATAGTTACAAAAAATATGGGCTTTGCATAGTTACAGATTGTCAGCTTGTAAAATACATTGTTTTGACGAAGCCATTAAAGTTACAGTGCAGTCTCACTTAAAGATTATCGGTGATTTAACGACCTTAGAAGCTACCTAGGTACCTAGGTCCACTTAAAAACTGTCATGCCACGGCGATCCGTAAATTACTAATGGCATCTTGAAACATCAAATGTCACTAAGCACTTAAGAATGATCGGATCGGATTATTATAACCGCATAACACATAGCATCAAGGGTGCTGTTTTATTCGTAATATGTCAAAACAGGCACGATAGGGCTTCTGATATATGAATAACGGCACGCAACTTTTGCCATCAAAATTCGCATGCAGGTGATCGCATGACGTAAAAACTGATGGTGGTTGTTTTCATGGAAATGTACCTGATCATATCTGTTCGTTGAACCTGTTCAGCCAATTAACAAGGCACGACTGAGTCGTATAACAAGTACCTACTCTCACACAAAAATTATATTTTTTCTAAACTTCATATTATAAAAAAGAGAAAAGATTTGATTGCTATTTTTTTTATAAGCTCATAACTACTCTCAATCTCTAGATGAGAACATTTTCACAAATACCATATAAATACCTATATATATATAAAGTGACGTAGTTTTTCGGGCAGATAGCTACTTGTATATCCAAAAATAAATAGGCTACACAGCAATAGATAACAACTTGATAATATAGATTAATTGGTGGATTAGCAAACATTATAAGTGCAAAAAGCCCTACCCTTTTAGTAAGGCAAACACTTAAACAGGCTAAATACACATACGATTTGTCAAGTATGTCATCATAATATCATAATATAATAATATCACCAAGATAATAATGCTTTGTGTTGTCCGCAACTTTGTGCAGACTGAATTCCACGAGATTTAGCACTTTTCCGGAATGAAAACAAGCATTCTTCAAAAGGCAAAGACATTTTTTTTTAATTTAGACAAGGTATAGCCCTATAACCAAGAAATGAACGTCAGAAAACCTGCCAACGGTTCGGAATAAATTTCTATTGAAAAGAAACCGGCCAGATATTCAATTTTTAATTTAATCGGGGATAGTATTTAGCTTTACATAAGTGAAAAAGTTCATTAGTTCTAGGGAAGGGATATACATTTTACATAATCACAAACTAATAAAAACTAGCCAAACGAACAAAATACCTACATCTTTGTTGCTAAAAGTAGAGTACGTCGGTACTTGCTAAAATTCCGGTACTTGCAAAAAAAGTATCAGTATCAAGCTGCGTGTCTCAAAAATGACGAAATAATAAATGACGGCGGGCTTAATATGTAAAGTAATTAACGCGAAGGTCAGTGTCTGAGTAACTACATAGGTAGGTACTAATATAACACGCCCTTAGAAAATAATCAGCCAAATGTCACTAGGTAAAAGCAAGTAATATCAGAATTTCAAGTCCGTGTACCTAGCTAAAAGTATAACGCGTGGGCAGCCATTAATATTTACCAATTAAAATCTGAAGCTAAGGTCGAATTTGAAGTAAGCACGTATAAAAGTTTAAGAAATTATTTAAAATTTTGCACTAACGAAGGGGTACTATCACAGCGCTTCATACCAGCTCTGGTGCAATTAAATTTCTGCACTTTTGCCTAACGTGATGAATTAAGCAGATTATTTATTCATAAAAGTGACTTCACTTCACACCTGTCTAGACGTTGACTAGAACTTTCGATTACCTACAGCGCAATCGCGTCAAAATGTTTGCACTTCAGATCTAAAATGACGGACGTTGCACACGCCTCTCACGTCGACCAGTCATTACTCGCGAGGTAGTTAAAGTGCAATTTGTTAGTAATTCAACGGGTGATAGATAATTCCCACGTCGAGGTAACTTCGCAACGTGTTAATCACGGAGGGCCACATGACCCCCAGCTCCACACATCGGGCAAGCGTTTCATCTTTCTTACTTCGGTGCAACTCCAAACAAGCACAACGGGTTGGAACCATAGGGTTGAGCTTATCTACACTCCTTTCTTAGTAAATTTATAACGCTTCATAAGTTTTGTTTTGCAGATAAATATAAACAGGAAGTCGGAATTTCATTTCTCTAAAATACTTTCCAATTTTATGTAATTTATATAAAGATGATAAAATACTTTTATGGTTCGATAAAGGCGCCTTAGCAGCAATGGTAGTATTTTTTATTCTTATAATTATTTAATTACTAATATAATTTATTTATTCTCGTTTTGTACTCATAAAAATAGTAAATTCTCACCAATTTTTCTACTGTAACTGACGTTAAGTACCTACATTAATATCATTAAACTAGGATTTATGTGCCAGGAAACAGTAAATAAATTAACATGAATATTGTCTGGATTGCGAGCAAATACAAAGAGGTACTGGTTTGGTTTATCATCCTCGTTACTTCCCAACACGAGCTCGAAGCTCAGTGTTAATCATAAATCTAGTACCGTTGTTATCACGATCAAAATATTTCCCTGACACCAAAGAGCAACTCGCAGATTGTCAGCGGAAGCCATTGATAAAATATCACCTAATTAAACCAGACGCGAGCGAGCGCTGCCTTTCTATTAAATTATTAGTTTTGACACTCGACAAGAGCCTGTCACTTTTTATGGCCCACGGACGTCCGAACAAGCATTAAAATTAATTAAGACCGTTTAAATAAACAACCTTATCAATTAAAGTCACAATCGAGGCTCGATCGAATAAAATCATTGCTATATCATCTTACGAACCGGAATTGGGTTACATTCTTTGCGTTAATTTATCGCTCATCCTAGACTTACCCACACTTATCACATTTAAATGCTTAAAAGGGTTAAATATCTAATTAAATACAAACTTACTGGTGATAACTAAATAATTTAGCTTAAATTGCTGGAACTCGATATATTTACTAAACAAAATACGTACGATGGTAAAATGTTAATCTAGTAGAGGCACGGACGAACAAAAATGAAGGCGGGGCACTATCTATATTTTCTAGAACAGTTTCGTCTAATTTTCAAATCTTTATAGCTTCGTCCCGGATAACACACCAGAGAATCTAATACAATTATCAGTTTATGACAAAAATATCGGATATAGTAAGGTAGGTACAGTACAGGTAGGTAGGTAAGGTAGCAACAAAGATATGAATACAGCCAAATTGCAAAAAAATATGTATGTATACACGATCTTTATGTTCAGGCAATAACGCAAATTACCAAACTGTACTTATACCTACATATTTTTGCCACTTCAAACGTATGTATATTTTTGTTGCTGACTGTACCACCATATTTCGCAATCCCCTTATCAATGTTTTCACTTGCCCGGATAAATTTGGACCTGTGTTTATACCTGCGAAAATGATTTCCTATTAATGTAGGTATCACATATTTACTGTTACTTCAATCTAATGCACAATTTAGTGAGTGTCATCATGTTCTACATATTTTAGGTACCCACGCAAAGATACATCAGGCTTGTCACTGGCTATCAGCCAACAGTTCAGTACCGTGGAATATTGATTGATTTGATTTTAAACAGAGATAGATAGAAACCACGGGAAATAAACTACTTATTACATCAAAGTTTAATAATCGCTTTGTACGAAAGCTTTGACTTGGCATCAAAAGAAGGGACAACAGCAAATAAGCAGTTTCAAAAAAATGTGTGCCTATTTATCAAAATTCCGAGTATTGACTCATTATCTACACTTGTGCCCGATTACATTCATATCAATGTAGCATCAATTTATTTAGTGAATGTATCGCGGTTTCCTTTAGCGTAAACATCGACTGTACTATTACATATTGCTTATTTATTGTGTTCCGACACTTTCATTTTTGTCAGTGCTGGAAAATTTTATCAACTGAAAGTGGCCAAAATCATTGAAGAATTTTTACAACTTGAAGGAACTGCGGAAAGAGGTGCTGCTTAGAAAGTTTAAATTTGTCGCAGGTGACCAGCAGGGCTACTCCGAAACTCGAAACTCGAAGTTCGTGTCGTGCGGTCTCTCTCGCTCTCGTATTAAATAGTATAAGTGTCGCACGACACGAACTTCGAGTTTCGAGTTTCGGAGTAGCCCTGCTGACCATGTACTTATCTCGATAAGGACTTAGAAGTCATGGTTGCGGTTGCTCATAGTTATGAGTGTGTTACACTCCACCTCGCTTTTGGAAGCATGAACCAGAATTATGGTTTGCCCAACTAGAGGCACGCACGATTTGCTTTAGCAGGAGTTTATTCGGATGAGAAGAAATTGTGCAACAAGAGAGCAAAGCTGTTTTTTGTTGCGAGTGTTGATTTTGAATCCCGAGTAAGTGAAGGATTCTATAATTGAATCACGAGCGTTAGCGAGTGATTCTAGGTTAGAAGCCTGAGAGCAGCAAGGGATTCAAACAAAAAAACTTTGGTTTCGTGTGACACATACAATTTTTCACCTCAGCAGTGAGAACATAATAACCTGTTTACAAAATAACACAATTTTTTAAATAAAATCCGATTATTGAGAAACAAATATAATAATCATATTTAAAACCCTTACTCAAAAATGATACGAACAGTCGCGATTACATATTTAAAAAGTCAACAGAAAGTTAAGAATGCCAAACATTGTTGAAAAGCAGTAAATAGAGAGGTTTTGAATTCGGAACGAAAAAGTGTCCAGTAGGTAGGTACCTACAATACAAATCTCAAACTCATTTATAACATGCATTGTAATTTTAATTTAGAACTTCTTGAAATAAATCATCTTTGAGTCATTAAAAAGATTAAACAATAAACGTATAATTTAATATAAATGTTATTAAATCTTTCAATGTTTTTTTTAAGATTTCCATTACATAAACATAAATAGATTTTTTACAAATTCATTCAATTTAACAAATATTTATTACAACTGTAGAGGAAGTATACGGAATTCTTTTATAAAAAAAAAACAAGAGAGAGACAGAAACAAGAAGAAAGAAACAAGAGAAGCGTCTTTCGTGCAATGAGGTTGCATGCTTTATAAAAAAGCGGGAAAATTAACATTTTGGAAATATTTCGTTGTCATGTAATTTATTAGGTATCGATATCTTTTTTAATACCATAAATTTAATTTAAGATTGTAATCTAGTGAGTAGACCCAACACTGTCCTCAGCATTTAAGAAAAAAAAAAAAGTTAGTTTGTCTCACGGAGTGAGCAAAATGCGATTTTGCTCACTGATTCTTATAGCAAAACCTGCCTGTTTGAGGTGCTAAGGTGAAAATTTCATTTTGCCACCGTCGCTTTGGGAAAGCGTGTTGTGTTAGTGAAAGATTTGATGAAAAGACCTCCTAACAAGCTGAAGTATGCCACGCTGAAATTGTGGGTGATGTGTGCAAAGTCAAATAAAGAGGCAGATCACGACCATACAATTGAAACATACTGAAAGAAGGTGGTACTAACAGTAAGATTACTAAACTTTTAAGGAAAGTGATTGGGAAGTACCTAGTAGTGTAGTTAATTTTCTAGCTTTACTTTTTATTTTTTCTGCTTTCTGGAATCACAATAGCTTTACATTACTTTTTATAACGTTATAATTTTTTTGACTAACGAACGATTGTCTTCATCGTCGTTACGATCGGAGTATCCCTTTTTTGCGGTTTTTTTAGGTGTTACGTACCCTACCCGTATACTTCACTAATCTATATGTTCCGGGTATTCTGGCATTATCTAAATATTTATTATCTTGTCCTGATCACAGTAAAGATATCACTGTTGATGCTTCTTTCTTTTCGTCGGAAAGTGGTTTAATTTGAAAGTCTTGTTATTAACTAAAATTGTTTTGAAGACGTGGTCATTTTATAGTATAATTTATTTTGTCAACACTCAGTGATTACTCTATGGTTAGAGTTATGAAAGAACGCAAAACAATGCCTACGAGTATTCCTATAGAAGTCGAAGCAATGAATGCAGTGGCTATCCACGATCCACCTTCATCGTTCTGGATGCAGGAACCTGAGTTATGGTTCGCTCAACTTGAAGCACGATTTTCCCTGGCAAATATCGATTTGGACGAGAGTAGATTCAATTTTACCGTTCTGAGTTTAGATTGTGAACAAGCTGCTTTGGTGAAAGATATGATTAAAGGGCCATGGGGATACTCCAAATATGAGATGCTGAAGAACAGTTTGATTAGCAAAGCAAATGCAAGCAACAATAATAATAAAGATCGCAAAAAGCTCTACCCTTGAATACTGAGCTTAGTTCAATCTGATTCATGTACCAAGTTCATTTTTGTGTCAATAAATATTATTTTTTGTCTTATATTCTTTTGATTTAAAAATATATGCATCGTAATAAAAACACGTAACCTCTTATGATTAACTAAACTAATTTAAGCCTTATGAAATTCTAATTTAATTCGTTTATACACAATAGTACGCGATACAGAAAACAGGTAAACGAATAGAAAATTACAAGGTTTATATGTAGGTACGTTACGAGTTTGAAGCCAAATTCAAAAGTATCATACACATTACAATACCTATCAGAAGTCGGTTAATTAAAGTTACTTATGTATCATTGCCCATGTAGTTTCTATTTCAATGTAAGGATTATTGATTAGGTATCTTATTATTGTAACAATGTTCCATGCTCTACATATTTGATGGACGTTGATTGATTTGCTTGTCCAGTCAGATTTTATTTGCGAATGAGGTCTTAGGTACTTAACGCCAAACTTAATACCACTAATCCTGCGATTACGTTTGCTGCGTAGTGTTGGCTATCATGTTTTCTGATGTATTATGAACACAGACAAATGAAGAGCAGTTTCAGTTATAAATATTTTGGCATGACCGCCAAGAAACAACTCTTTGATTATCATTTAAGTATTACACAGGGGCAATAAATATAGTTTATCTGCTTGCTCTAATACGACCTCTTCCAACAATAAAACTAATGGTGATTGGTAAACAATAGAAGGGGGCTTTTATTGACATTTAATAAGTAAATTGGTAGAATGTAATTGGATTTAACACATTTGACGTTTTAAGTGTTTTATCACTGAAAATAGTTTTTTTTGTACATGTAACTAGCAATTGCCTTTATCTTCGCCTTCGTCATATCAGCACTTTATACTAGGGGTACAAAATAGCCTATATCAATCAAGGATCGATTTTTACCAGTGAATACAATTTATAATTGATTTGGTGGTCAGAGATTTAAGCCCCAAGTACATACAAACACACATAAACATACAAAGTTTACCTCGTTATCATATTAATCGCACGGTTGTTTTATGCGATAAACACTGCGTTAAAAGCAATGCGTTTGACGCATATCTAATCTAACCAATCACAATCCACGCAATCCAATTAGGTACCAAAAATGCGTTTGCCGCTGCGCTCACCGCGTAAGACAATGTTTGGTAATTAAATTATCTGATGAAAATTGATGTGCGTCAAACGCATTGCGTTTATGGCTTAAAACAACTGAGCGCTTTAGTTCCGATTAACCTCTAGAACTAAATTTTTACTGATAAGAAATTATACCTACCGAATTTGACTACATGAATTACAAGAGAGATATTATGAAACACAATACCACACTATGATTCTAAGCAAATAGGACTTATTTAGTGAGTAATTTGAGTATAAAAAAACAAAGTAGTGACACCGCAAACAAAGTAAACAAACATATCGATTGTAACCCATAACCTACGGCTATAATAATCTCAATAGCTGTTCGAAATAAAGCGATACGATCATGCACTGACTCGCCTAATCCATTGCTCTTCTATCATAAGGTTTTACTTTACTGATAATTGGAAACCATCGATGAATCAGATATATACCGATAGTATTTTTTCCCTCATGGCATAGTGATAAAGGTGGTTCGCTAGACTCTTGCCAGACGTTTCGTCGTGGGGTGAATGAACTCGTTTCGTGCCTACAGGAGCTAACTACTCGTATTGTCGAAAGTTATCCCTAACACGCCACTTTAACGTATACAAAACGAATGGCCGTCTGGATTTGATTAAAATAAAATACTATGTAGATCTATGTGAAACGTTGACATGTGTACTTACAGTAGAATGCAAAATTTACCCACATTAAGGTAGTAGGGACGTACTAACATTACCTATCTAATTTAAAGTCAACCTCGTCTTCGTTCTTTTCGTAGACCTATCGGTTAAAGAAGGGTATTGTATACCTTTCTAGCTCCCAATAATTCTAAAATGTGGCAGATAGAATTCGAACTGAAGATCACCTGCGATAATTATATATATGAATAATAGGCAAAAAAATTATGTCACGAAAAGTATTACTGTATTTTTTAATTTTCTTCTCGTTTTCTCAAAGCATTAAAGTAAGAGAAAACCGTGTTTACCTTATACTCTCTTAGCTATTAAAAATTATTCCACATTTTCTTCTAGTTTCTTTTCAAGAATTTTACCTCACGTCACGAGTGTCGCACTTTACGTTGAGACGTCAAAGGAATGCTTTGAAAAGGCAAGTTTTTCTACAAAAAAAAACCTCACAAGCGTTATGAAATCAGTTAAAAATTGTACTTTGCACTAAAAAAAAGTTGTGCAGTATTTTTTAATTATTACACTGTACGTTTATTGTTTGTTACGCTTTTTGATTTCATACTAATTAAGTACAGAAGAAATATTTAATTTAAAACATTGGATGTGCCTAAGTTTTTTTGCCGGGAAACGTGACTAAGAACATATAACTGCTTAGGTACCGGGTGGAAACAACGAGCGTGTATAGTCGTTTCAGTTAGCACCTGCCTTACCTACAGGGGGCAAAGACTAGCATTGTCCTTTGTAGTTAAAATACACAAGGAAAGTTCATTTTCAACTTTACCTGCTAACGTGTAAAAGCAGTTGCTAAACAAGTGCTGCATTAGGTTTCCATTTTTAGCTCATCTTTCCAGATACCCGTTAATTAAATAGGTACATAATTATTGTCAATAATACACTATGTAAAATAGTTTTTTTTTTATATAAGACTTGCTTTATTGGAAGAATAAAAAAATTTTTTTTTTCTATCCCGTGGAAATTTAGAAAAATACCTTCTTACATTATATTCAGTAGGTATAATATTACAGTACAGTACAGTATACTCAAAATTGACCTTTAAATGTCACAATCAATTTCTTGTTAGGTATCGTATAACCACGTACTTTTCAAATTATCTCGCATATACGTGACGAGATGTGAAAGTTTCCTTCAACGACAGGATGCGTAAAAAGAGCAAAAAATTGCAACATCAGCTGACGATAATTTAATGATTTATTATTGTCACGAAACAAGAGCGCAAAGCATAATAATGACTCGTCAGTTTGTTACAAAGGTGTTCTACGTCCAGGGGAATTATATTTCGAGCCAACCAGGTCACTGTTATACCTAGTCCCGAACAACGGGGTTACTTTGTCTTTATTGTATGATTAGTAGATGGCAATGCCGGTGAAAGAACATAGGAAGCCACGTAATTTGATCTGCGCTGGACAGAGAATGTGTAATTTTATCCAATTCGTTTTTTTATTCGCTCTTAGACGAAGCGTGCAGCTATTCGGATTGCGTTCACAATCGAAAGGTGGGACTGTGAAGAGATTGGTCAATTATGAAATTACTATGTTACTCTTGTTCACGACCCGGGTTTTCTATTTCCACGTTTCCGCGGAGGTGTTGAGAAGTTTCACGTTGGCAACGTACGTGACGGGTTGTGAACTGACGTGAAACAAGGCAACTTGCACGGACAAATTTAGTTATAAAAGTAGGATAATTTTATAGGTCTCGCTTTTTATGATGGTCGCTGATAATATCATGATCATTGTTAGCTAGGGACGATAACTAAAGCATAACAAAGGTTATTTATTAATCCTTTACAGCTAAGTATTTAGATAATGTTTAGCTTGGTGTAACGTTTGTAATAGCAACAAATGTTGTAAATAACTGATTCAACAGGGATGACCTAGACGCGGAGCTGAGCGATGGCTCTGGATAGGGGAGATATGGAAATTAAGAGGGGATGCCTTTGCCCAGCACTGGGACAGCTATAGGCTAAATATAATAATAATAATATAATAACTGAGTCAACTATATTCGGAAAGCAATGCACACAATAATAAGCTATAGGTCGATTCACACAAGAGCTGGCGCGAATGGCTTGAATGAATAAATAAAAATAACTGTGTGTTACCTGTTTGAATACACTGCACACAAATATGAAAATGACATGCATTCCGTCAGTTTTGTCACAAAAATGTCTAAGTGACATTACTTTCGTTCGATCTATTTGTGCCTCCTCTTTTGAATCGACCTGTACCTACATCTATCGGTCATTATTATTGCACCGTAACAAGTCGATTCCCATGGGATTATCCAAATTTTTACCGAACGAACCTACATCAGTGATGACGACTATAACAAAGCTTGTGTGCATTAACTGCAAGGTTTAAGTAATTTGAAGACATACCCAACTCACGCTTCGTTCACTCTCCCGATGATATCTCTATAGTCTACTTACCTAAGTGGTTTTACCGATATTTTATTTCTGAATGTTACAAAACGTTACACTTAATAACCTTACAAAGATAATTACAATTAATAGCCTGTCATGAATCTCCAGCGTCAACCTGTCATCGTAAAATTTATGATCAGTTTTCTCAAACTGATCAGCACAACTTCTTCAGCGGTATCATTAAATTAAATACGTGCCTGTGTCATCTACCTGCATATTACGGGGTAATAAAGTGCTAATCGCCCCGACTTTGGATTCACACCTGACTGGTTTTTGCATAAGTTGATAATGAAACGTTGAGTTGCGGCGCTGGATGCGCGGGCGCAGCGGACCGTGCGAGAGACGACCGCTGCGCGCTATCAAACGGAACGCATATATTTTCCGATTGTCTTAGTAAAATATTGTTACTGACTGATAGAAGGCCGTATATATCGCACTCAAAATTGTCTCGATAGAATTTCGTTGTTACGCTTTGCTTTGAATACTTAATAAAAGCATTACTTTGTTGTAATGCTGTCGTTATGGCAGCGCACCTGCCGTAGTAAGTAGACTAGTTAAGTTAGTTTTTAGTTTGGTTGGAGACAAAAACCAGCGACCTCGCTGAGTCTAATGTCCATTTTGCCTCACTATAATAATGTTATCTGTCTTGTATTGTAATTTTTAGTTTGTGATGGTGAATAAAATTTTCTATTATTATTACATATTTTATTATCATCGAAGAATATTACTTTTTTTTACTTAGATTAAATTAATACAGCTCATCAGACCTATCTACTAGCACTCACTTGTCGTCACTTGAGAATTCAATATTCAGAAGTTTAATTTGGCTCTTCGGGATTGTATCCGTTTGCTCTTAGTTTAGCAATTGAAGAAACTAAAACGGTAGGCGCCCCATGATTTAAATAGGAATTGGCATTGCATTGCGTAGGAGATGTCGTGCAACATCCGAGCAACAAGCCGCAACTGATAACGAAGTTGGCGTAAATCTTACGTTTGCGTGTTTGTTCAAGATCTTATCACAACGACAATTCTCAACCCTCTAGATAAGGTACATTTACCTGAGTGAATCAATACCTACATCGGGCGCCTTCAACTGACTTAACCAAAGCGTTATCCAACCATGGGCTTCAAAAATAAACTATGCTAATCAAGTTATTTCTTATTAATGACTTTCGTAGAAAGCTCTTTTTTCGTTGAGAATATTCCAAGGTCGGATGTGCTAGACACCCACATAGATACCACCATCCCAATTAATTAGCGATACGGATTGTAAAATTAATTGATGGCTAAACGCTTAGAAAGTCGATCAAATCTTATTGCAATAAAAGATAAAGTCGTAAATAACGGTTTGCCAATGACGTCATTAAATCTGAATTACCGGGAAAGTGCACAATCGTTCGTTCAGCAAGACCGTAATGTATTGCCTTTCATTTGCAAACGAAGCGTTTTCTCCTGTCGTCCGCGCGTATGATAGAGTTACGCGGGCTCTCATTATCGTGGATATCATTACCGCGGTCTCATTGCTGCAACATTTTTAGAGCAAAACCGCATGCCGTAGAGGCGTAAAGCCATTAACCGAGCGACCGCCTGCGCTATCGAACACCGCAGAACGACGCACGCGCGGCTAACTAGCGACATAATCGCTGCTACGATCTCGCCGCGCGACTACCATCCATGTCAATTTCATTCTACACTAAAATAGTTCGTTATTTATATTTTCCCCTACATAAAAGTGCATGTTGACTCAACTAAGCATGGTAATTTAACTAATAAGCTCTAAACCTTTCTCAGCCATTGTTTGTTCAAGCCATCAAGTGCACTATGCATATGGTCCAGTCTGTTCAAAGGGATGTGAATGCCAGACGCTTTATGGGAAAACAAACCTTCATAATCACAGCGTTCCCTTTTAAAACTTTGGATTTATTATTATCTTCCGGCCGGCCTTTTCCTTGCCCTGTCTTTTGACAGCTGTTTATTTTCGTAGCAGAACCCCGTCTGCGTTGTTTCTTTTAGTTGCGTGTGGCGCATGCGTCTCGTATGTATATTACTATTAAGCAATTTGCTCTCACACGCTTTCTTCCCGTAACTAATTATAGGAGCGGAGACGGTACGATTTGTTTACAAGATTTATAATTAGCGGTTCGTGTGAGACGTGGTTTGTAATCATCGTCAAAAGATAGCTGCACTTTGTTGCATGTCGGGCGTGTAAACAAATAGTGTTTTCAATTGAATCCTGTTATCATTTCCGTGGTTGTCGGGTGGAGATTGGCGGGGCACGGGAATTGCCGGATAATTCCCGTGGGTTGTCGGCGCCGCACGCGCGCGCCCGCGGCTTCGCACAGGGTTACCAGAGATTTTACTTTAATTTTTTTTATTTATAAAGGGTATTTTCATCAGCAGTGTGTTTAGAGAATTTAAAAAATTACAAAACAGCCATTTTACTAAATTTATCCATCACTCCCCTTTATTCTTTGTTAATGGACCCAGGGATACAATAAGAATTTTCATAAATCTCTTACTAAATTTTAAAATGTAACGATTTTGCTGGCATTCTTCCCAATTGAGACAACGTAGGTAAATGTAAGCTTTAAAGTAAAAATGAAGAACCCTACTCGCTGTCCCCATTATTTACGGCTTCAATCAGTAAAATAATTCTCATGTCGAGGTGTGCTCTTACGCGATGTTTAGGTGTAATCACAGAATTGATAGCTGGCGAGAACCTCAGAATTATTGAGGGTTGTTCTTGCCTACATCTTGCTACATGTTATTCTTATGGTGATGTTGAATGCTCTTCCGTGTTTATTGTTTTGGTTGAAATGAGAAATATTGTAGGTATTTAATTAGGGGTTCTGAAAGGTTTGAACAGCGGTTTCTTGGGCTGAGATTTCTTAATCCCCAAAAAATAAGGCTGTTATTAAGTTGGACGCCAATGTCTGTCTGTGCTATCGTAGCTCTCTCAAATGCATAGATTGACTTCGATGCGGTTCAGCCATTTTTGAGATATTTTACTTCGAAATGACAATGTCGAGGGTTTTTAAATTTTTCTAAGTTGGTTAGGTTATTAGTTGACGAATGGTACCTATTGTTATTAGATTTTCGTAAAACAAGGGAGACGGTGGTCCAAACGCTTCAGAGCTCCATCCAGTTTAACGGCTTAGTCACGTGAGCATTATGATTGTAAGTAAAGAAGATTTTAACCCGCCTTAATGATGAAATGTACCTATACACTAGGCCCAAATTAGACACAACAAACAAAGGGCCTACTCCGAAATTCGAAATTCGTATCGTTCCGTCCCTCTCACTCTCGTATTAAATACTACAAGTGTTACAGAGACGGAACGACACGAACTTCGATTTTCGAATTTCGTAGTCGCCCCGCAGTTAGAGATTCCCGTTCATTCTGTTCGCGAACTGGGGGGCTACTACGAAATTCGAAAGTCGAAGTTCGTATCGTCCGTCCTTCTCACTATCGTATTAAATAATATAAGGCATGATACGAAGTGCGAATTTTGCACTAAGTAGTAGGGCCTGGCTTCCGAATTACGCTTTACACTGAGTTGATGTGGGTCGCTACCGCATTGAGGCAATATTGATTCCGCCTTCGCGCTGCGGAGGCTGAGATGTGACGATCTTGAGAACAATGCCCATTTGTTCAAGTCTACCGATGTAGCACATAGTGTGTACATTATGTGTAGCATTGGATATACAGTAAGAGTATATGGCATTGATGTATGTTTAGTGCATCTGAATCTGAACTAGATAGTTTGCTAACGTGGCTAAACATGTGAAACTGACATCTGAAACTTTGTCAGCTACTTGAATTAACATTATTTATTTATTTGTAAACCAATGACAATTTACAGCATTACAGTTAATGGGCATGAGTCCGTTTTGTTACGAATTTTTCTTAATAATTTTCGTAACACAACGGAAACATCCATACAATATTTTGGGGACACATCCGGAGACCCTGTTTTTACAGCTCGGAAACATGGACTGAGTTTACCTCGCAAATTTTGTTGAAATCGGAGATGATAAACTCAGGGTACAACGGTAGATAAAAATGCCCTAATACCGATGTGCTGTAAATTTAGAAACATGAAAATAATCAGATCAAAAGAAAATATCATAAAAAAACCATCCATTAATCCATACTAATATTATAAATGCGAAAGTGTGTGTGCTTGTATGTTTGTCCGTATCGACGTCATTTTTGGCATAGAGATAGTTTTTGGGCCAGAGAGTGACATAGGCTACTTTTTATCCCGGAAAATTGTACAGTTCCCGAGGGAACAGCGCGCGATAACGGAATTCCACGCGGGCGAAGCTGCGGGCGAAGCGGCGGGCAAAAATAAATGATAAATAAATGGGATAAAATATTTGTTTCTTGCAACCAACTCAATATTTTGGAGAAAACTATCCTTAACTACCACCCTTTATGCGTTGTAATTTTTGTAAGATCTACAGGTCAGAACGGTATGGATGGAATAGCGCGAGAGTTAAAGACAAAAGCATCGCTTTTGATTTTCAAATGTTAGATTAGTACTTTTGACTTGTAAAAGTGATCATGTTAGCATTTAGTTTAACGTCCGCCAGTACTTGTGGAGGCCCAAGTGCTTCCACTTATAAAACCGCATATTCGCGCTTTGGAAACGCTATCTAACGATCTTGCAGCGCGTTGCATTGCCAACACAATTTGCAGGGTAATTTATTAACGGTCTCACTCAGAATTCCACTGACTAAGGTGGTTCCTTATGCTTTCCGCTAAAGAGTTTTGAACGAATAGAGCACGAATGAGTGGAATTACCTACCCACTTATAATCATTAAGAGGTTGTCAGTTAACACATAGCTGCCATAGCCAGGATAAGGAGGATAAATTCATTGCATTGAAAACCTAAATACTTAATTTAATAAGCCTTTTCGTTCGACGGTTGAATCGACAGAATATTGGGGTGTGCAAAAAGTTCCATTGTGATACAAAAATTGTAGTAGTTGTACAAATAGGGGTAGGATGTCTGTAGCACAACGGAGAATTTTCATACTTTTTTAAACTAGGTACCTGTGTTGTTTGAGGTGTCGAAGTAAAGTTTCAAACTCTACCATAACTTGAATTGATTGGTTTGATAACAACTAGCTCTTGCCCGCAATTTCTTCTATCCAGAATTATTTTATCCTATCCCGCGTGTACTGTGGAGTTATCCGAGATAAAAATTATACTATGTTCTTCCCAGGATCTCAAACTACCTATCACCATACCATTCCATCTAAATTGGTTCAGCGGTATTTTTAACTTGAAGAGGTAGGACAAACAGACTTTCGCATTTATAATATTAGTAAAGAAAGTTTATGAAGGTATACCAGGAAGGACGATGACGATTGTATCGCCGTAGACCGCTTATTTCCACGGGGTTGCTTTAAACATTTCATAGTAGGCAACTACTTTTTTATGGCTTTAACCATGTCTATTGATTTGTGGTATTCCGTGCGTGAGGGGAACCAACGGAAGTGCCCCTCCTATGTATCTGCATACCGTCATTACTAAATGATGGACACGCGTGTCCAGTTGCAGGGGCCTAATGCACACTAGACGAGGGGGAGGACAATAACCCCCTAATAAATATTGGCCCGATTTGATTTCAACACTGGACCACAGAATAAATAATAGTACTACACTGGTCAGTCAACTTTGATGTGATCATTTTTAACACGGTTTTATTATTTGGAAAACTGAGTATGTTCGGGTTTCGGGACGCGTAAATATTTAGAATAATGAGGGTTTAAATCTGTTTGTGAACGCGCCAGTGATCGCGATCGCATTAGAATAGAATAGAATAGAAAAACTTTAAGTATCTCAACAGTTACCCTTCCGGGCATACCTACAATGTTTTATACTTCGTAAAGTCGAATTCACAATTTACTAAGTAGCCTAAAATTCTATTAGCCATTTTTTTAAGTGTTCGTTAAAAGTGCTATCATCTATACATTTTATATAATTGGGAAGATGAATAGCTGATATTAAAGCACTTTTTTTAAACGTTCCCCATCTTACTGTGGTCGTCGGATACTTTTGTGACATAAACAAATATGAAGGATGCAATAGTGATTGTGTTAGGGTGACACTCTTTACCGGCCCGGATAATACCGACCCTGTTTTTCGTGTACACGCCCATAGAAGCTCATATTGTCAGTTTCTTTGGGCGTGTACACGAAAAACAGGGTCGGTATTTCCATGTCGGTATTATCCGGGCCGGGAAAGAGATAATACCGACATGGAAATACCGACTCTGTTTTTCATGTAAATATGTATTTATTATTTTTATTTATTTATTATTTCAGCCCTACATCCTCCAAATATCTGATATATATATATTTGGAGGATGTAGGGCTGAAATAGGGGTTCCTACGCGGAACAATCTCGTACTGTCAAGCATGATCCATATCAATGAACTATAACCAATTACTTTACTCACCCGCGTCGTCTCCAGCTGGTAGAATGGTAAACGGTTGTGTTGCCCTGAGGATGAACTCTGATTGAGTTCGAAACGCGTCGACGTAGTGTGGTGGGTGGTGGTGATAGTTGGGTTAGTCTGATTTGTGTATGTTCTTACACTGTGTAGTTGGAGAAGCTGCATGAATACACATTTGTAGCATAGACGTAGCTGTCGTAAGGTCGCGGGTGAGCAAACTAATTGTTTACATAATTCATAGATATAATATGTATCTGCAAGTTACATTATAGAATTCTTGTACATAAAAAATACGTTACATTGATAAATTACGGAATCGCGGACACTGTACGGCCTAATGTGAGGCTGGTAACCATACCGTTGGCGCAATAACTAGCGTCAGGCGGAAACGTGGTTGCAGTATTAAATAGTAATGGACGCCGTGTATGCATTTACCGACCAAACTGCATTAATTATCAGAATAACTTGCCCCTGGAACATAAAAAAACCTGATGCCGACTGTACCGTTGGGTCAAGCCACTTACAAGCGAATTAGGAGCTAATAATATCTACTTAAACATTAATCAGGTGATACAAATACTAACAGATTTAATGACAACTGTAGCTGTAACAAATCTACATTTCTAGGTATTAGAGGTACAGGACAGGCGACCTCAGAAGTAGCTGGATACTTTAAGCGAAGTGACTAATAATATTCTGACAGATTTTATTTGGTTAAATTAGCCAACTTGACAAATGTAGAGCTGCTTTTGAGAATTACTGTACGTATACTGATTCTCATTTCAATAGTAATATATAGGTATAAATGTCGAGAACTTTTCCGTAATGGACAGTCACAGCAGCTTACTTATTTACCATAGATATAGGTACCGGTCTTCTCTGCAAATAATTATAATATATTGTGTGTAATGGCACAGAATAAGTTAATGGCGCTGTAACCACTAGATATCTACTGGGTTGCCTATTTTTTTTTCACTTCACGTCAGTGATGTGACGATAGGTAGAAATCATGTGCGATTTACTGTGAGATGTTCCATCCGAGGACATACCTAACTACGCTTCTCTCAATGTCCGGGTTGCATAATGAATTAATGAAAATGTTCGTTCCACGGCCTAGGTGCATAGGTACACTGTTCTTATTCTTTAAAAACAAGCATTTTTGTATATTTATTTCGGAAACAGCTCATCGATTTCAAGAAGTGGAGGTTTTTGTCGGCGAACTATCGATATAGCTTTGTCTTAATATCTATGGGAAAACGCGTGTTTTTCCGAGCCTAGCCCGAGCGAAGCTCAGTCGCCCACAGTTTAACTAATAACACGCATCTCTTTGTTTACAGAGTGCCAAATGCGCCCAAGAGCTGCATCGCAGAGATCTTCAGCGCGGACGCGAGCACCGGCAGCCCCGTGAAGAACGGCAACCTGCGCCCGCGCACCGTGCGCGACACGCCCACCCGCCCCCGCGACACACACTCCAGGCTCTTTGGACAGGTCACTATTATTATCAAGTACCTAACACTGTATCCGTGGGGAACCCTTACAAGAATAGCTCCCTCCCTCCATCCCGTTGGGTGTCGTAGAAGGCGACTAAGGGAAAAATCCAGAAGACGGGCAGCAGCGTCTCCCCCCAATAACTAAGAGGGAGCCCTTTGTTCAGCAGTGGACGCCTTCCGGCTAATGATGATAATGACACTGTTTAACCCATTCAGCGCCATTAATGGCCATCAGCGTCTTGGTGGACCTTAATAATGCTGCAGACGCCGATGGGCGCCCAATTTAGCTTTATCTGGTTTCTGCGAACGCCGATGGGCGTCTGTCTACAGAACGAGTACCTACGTTACGTACGTTTTGTCTGAGTACGTAATCTGGCGTTTAGCAATGAATGGGTTAACCTTTTGGACGTCAACGATATACCTAAACGGTGAGATCAGCGCTGGTTGTACTGGCCCATGATCAAGGTGGAGCCACAGACTAGTACAAGGTAGAGCGAGATAGTCTACCCGCTTCCGCGCCTCTCAAAAGGCGCCATCATAATTTTATTTTGAATTGGAAACTGGAAAATGGCGCCTAGAATGACCGCTCCTCTTACTCTAACCCAGGGCCGGCGCTGGGTGGTATTTCGAAGGCAACTGCAGATTGTAAACTGCGGACCTGTATGTTGGTATATGTATTTTGTATTTGTCTCTGCGCTATCCTATTTATTATCTGGGGTCTTGACGTGTAATGCCCGAGCCGTGACAATGCACTATCTCGTTCTATCGTTATTTTGTAGGTACACTATTAGAAACGTATCCCATACCAGGGTGGACACTTTTAGCTGGAAATGTCGTTTTGACATTTTATAAAAATGTCAAAGAAATCATCGTGAAATAAATCGTGAAAATATTCCACCCTGGTAAGCTGTCAGTTTCTTATTGGAATGATGAAATTTGGTCTTGCTCATATTTTCTTTCTCTGTTAGCCAAGTCCCAGGGACCCATGAAAAATACACTTTTAATGCTGTTTCCAGACCTCATCAGCCCACGTGACGCCCATGGTTACTGACACCATCCGCAGCAACATCAAGTTCGGCGAAGCAATGATGAACGGTGGCAGCCCTGCCCACTCACCCAAGCCACTGGCCAATGGGAGCGCCTCCTCGACGCCCAGCCGAGGTGAGACGGACGCCGGAGAACACTGTAAGTCCAATCAGATGTTAGCATGCTGGCACCGCTGCGCTAGGGTTGGCGAGCTTGGATGATAATGTGGAATGAGCTATCGATTGTAAAACAATTCGCATGGAAATTTTGTTCATCTGTAAATGGCAACTTGGTTAGAGCTTTGTTATTGAGTAAAATTATGTACAATATGAGTAAAAAATTCAACTTCACCTGGAAAAAAAAAAACGATCTTACTCACTTACGAGTGTAATTCTTTAAAATTAATGTCTAAGTATCGCAGTTAATGTTCTAGTTTAAAATACTACGATCATTTTGATATGATAGCAAGTTTATGTGAATCAATTTCAAAGTGCCAGTAAAAGCAAGATTGGATCTTGTAATAAATCTGCTCAGTTCGTTTCTGAGAAACCGTTTGTCGGCACCGACGATATCCATTCCACATTAATCCCATCTGCTATCATAGCATAGAACAAGGTTCAATAATCTACAGTAGGTACTTACCTTAGTTCTTTGTATGGTTGCTGGATATTCCAAACTCGAGCTATCACATCTTTTGGCAGAGCACGACCAGAGTTCACCACGCTTCATATACGCCCTTTCACTTGATTATATAATTATTATAAGTATAATACTAATATACTAAAATAAATAATTGCCAGTCGTTTGAGATACAAGAGAATCTCTTTTGACATACCTACAAAAAGATTTTGAGAGCAAGCCTCGGACAATGACTATGCTTGGCTTTGAATGAGAGCATGATTGCACAGTGTGCATTATGTAATCAATAATATAGTATACTCATTTAAAAGAATAACACTTAACGCTTACACAATAATGGGAGTGCACTTGAACGTAACATTTCACTCTAACAAACAACACAATATTACGCACTTGGATACTTTGGTATGAATTAAAACTTAAAAGGTAACGCAAGATACCTAAATGTTATTTAAAATACGAACAGGGTAGCTAGCAATTTAAAATAGGTAGGTAAACTCTATTTGGTTAGGTAACTACTTAAAGACACCCCTAACAAACATAGGTAGGTACACTGTCTTAAAAATAGCATAGTTGGTAGTTCGAATGAAAACCGTTTATTCTGTGAATGGTCAGCGACGTTCTCGCCGCCGAAGAGGAATCCGGTGACCGGCGACGGCGTGGCCTTGCAGCCGCCGCGACGCCGCCATCCGGCCGCCGGCCTGCGAGGTGCCGACCCCCACGACCCCTACCTCCTAGAACCACAACCCACACATCGCTACTACACCTCCGAATGGCCACCCAAACCAGCCGATTACTACGTCAACTCCGCCACGAGACCTAGCCTCAACTACCGACAGACACCCTACACTTTACTTGGATTGGAATCCGACGATCCCGAAATAGAGCATCCGATTATTAATCCGAATTCACTATCACCTCAGCTCGTGCTTGACAGGCATTGGCCGCCGTTTCCGGCTCAGCATTATTTAGAGCCGTCTGAAAAAAAGACTCGGTATCATCCTTTACCGCCTTACGCATTCGTCGGTATGACGTCCGCTCTCGGTGAAAGACCGCAGCCCGATTACAAATATAATCCCATACCAACTTTAGGTGGGCTTATAGATCCTTACATACACGCGCAGGTGGATCCGCCACCGACTCTGTTTAAATATGAACGCGATGGTCCCATTCCCGACTTTACTCCCCTAGAGACCCCCACTCCTCCTGGCCCTTACACCCTCACAGGTTTCCCTCCCATTTTCCACAAACATGTCCCCGGATACCTGTTCGATCTGAATCGGCATGCTGAGGACTTCAGACCTAAGACGTACTATGTAGACTATGTTCGCCGCAGAGAGATGGGTGGGTGTTTAATTCAACTTAGACTGAAGGAATGCCATAATTTTGCACCATTCACCTGATGAAAATACACTCGATCAGGGTTGTTTGTCAGACAAGGCTTTTGTTAATTGCAAATATGATAAGTGTTTGATACCTACTTGTTTTCTGTTTTTTTGTGAATCGGTTCAGCTTGTTTGTATCTTTAGACACGATAATGTGTAAGTATTTAATTGACACTGTCATCAAACAGCATTTGTTTTACCAAATTAATAAACAAGCAGGATTCCTTCAAGTCTCTTATTAAACACTCAAGCCATTTTATTCTTTGCTTCTTCATAAATCTTCTGTAAGAACTAGTTTGCATTTGGTCATGCCATTTATATTGTGTTACATACCTACCTTCATAGTGTAGTGTTGATGTTTACTCGTTATGTAATGGATTTATAATTTTAAATGGCGTTAAATAAATAAATAATTGCTTTGCTGTGTCTGCAACGTATCTAATTGTGTATCTATAGATAGTTATTTTGCAATTTTATGTAAATAGTGTTGTTACGCTGCTGTAATAGGTTTTTGTAATTGCGTATATCTTCGTCTATATTTCGCACGCATCTTCTTTTTGGTTGATATATAATAAATATACCTACCTACTTTATTAGTAGTTACTGTTTAATGGTTGTTAATTGTTAATAAAACAATATATTTAAATCAATGCAAACAACGACAAATTCTTTTTGCTTCGTTACACAAATGTTGTCGATTGTATGACTTAAGTATAGAATGGCCTCACTAGGATTTTCGTACAATACCACTAATCGATGTAGTCATAATTAGATAGAAATATTCACTATTAGAAACATTACTATTAGGTATCTCTATTATTACTCTTCAACTAGTTACATAAACAGTCGGGTAAAAAGTATTTAACCTAGTATTCACTCAGTATCTATTTTTTCTCTTACCTCCTAGAGTAGGTACCTAAGTATTTACTGTATTTTCTACTATTTAGATAGATAGGTAGTCTATTGTTTTAGATAGTTACATACTAAGTATTTAGGTAGTTTACAAACTTTCATACTTGATTATTAAGTTTCCATGAATCTGAATTAGTAAGTATAGTCTCTCTGCATTTAAGTATTCATGAACATAAAGTACAAAATGTTATAGACCCAATTCGGCACTATTGCATGTTATAAATCACAGTAGGTATATTTTAATTGTATGTTGTCTACCTCCAAATTTCGCGTTGATATATGTAGGTACAATCGCGAACAGGGATTGTTAAGCCATTTAAATACTGTTCGTAATTTGGCCGTGTACCTAATGCTATAGGTACCGGTTTTTTTAATGACAATGTTTACTACGAATTGTGTATAACCCGGTTAAATTATGAACAGTGGCGAGTGGCTCAACAATTCCGAGGCCTTATTGTCTTACACACACTTGAAATTGCAATCGTTTTCAACACTTCTTTCTGTCACATGGTATAGATAGGGTGAAGGCAGAAAGAGATGGTGCATGATGACGAACGTCAGCGCGTTAGACAATACAACCTCCGGTTCGCGATGGTACCTATTAGAATTTGTCCTTGAAAAACAAAAAATACGGTTAATTTTAAAGTTTTGTGTTTGGCTTTTTCAGAAGGCAACCCGATCACCGGTGTAGGCTACAAGTCGTTAAACGGGCAGATCAACACCGTGACATCTGTAAATGGCAACAGCAACATGATCGCTCATAGCCGCGTACCGCCTGGCGGCTACTCCTCCGGCCTATGGTAGACTGTCACACACAACAATATCTGAAAGCCAACATTATGCAAGTGATGATGATGATAAAAAATAAAGCAGAAAAGGATTGTAAACAAAATCATCACTTGCGATTTAATGCTGGCCAGTTTTTACACCCACCTCGTCAGACTATAAAAATTATATATATTTAAAATATTTCTGAGTTATCCGCAGTCTACCTATGGTGCATTTATTTAAATTGTATTAATTTAAACGACTAAATTCATGTAGCATCGCATCGGAAAATTATTAGTACATAACTCAACTAGCACAGGTCGAATCGCCACGTCCATTAAACTGAAAGGGTATATGTTGTTATATAAATCCTTAGCCTAGCCCAGTAACGTTTCATTTTTGAATAATTAAGCATAGATGTATTTTTGTAATAGTAACATTATTTCGATAGATATAAAATATAAAAGCTATAGATTCGTAGTGTGGGACCTTTGAATTGATAATAATAGAATATCTACTAGCAAGCGCTTGATTCTCTTATTTGGCGTTCGTGACGAGTTATTAAATTAGCACTTATTATAATTTCAAAGGTCATTGCAGACATTTTATTGTAAGAACTTGAAAATTATACTCTCGACACATTAAATGATTATGTTAATGCATTGATATTGTGAATTAGGAGTGAGGATACGTATCAGCAATATACCAAAACGAATAGTGCCTTGATTGGTGGAGATTGAAATTCTATAAGAATCAGTGTGCGATTGAGTAGGCATTAACGTAAAAAAAGTGATTATATTATCTATATTTCACGGTATAGAAATAGTAATCATGCAGCACTCGGGCTAAATGATACAATTAAATTATATCTTAACTTTAAACTTTAATACTTGACACTAATTAAGAGTCCTTAATCTCGTTTGTTAAATTTTATTATCATTACCTAATTTAAATAGAGGGTTTATAGAATGCATTTATTTTATCTTTTACATGAGTTTATTTTTTTTAGTTTGTTTTCTACTCGTTTAGAAATAAAATGTAAAAAAATGTGTTTGAATTTTGGTAGATTATCTGTTAACAAATTGGTGATTTTAAGGACCATAGTTTTGTAGGTTAATAAATTGTTGTGGTGTTTTTCTTAGCCGTAACGTTAGCATAGGCATATCAACTTTGTAAAAACATTTTAATATTCTAACATGGACGGATAATCTCAGGCCTAACTGTAACAAAACTGTTAATAGATAATAACCATTATTTCAAAATAAAGTTTTTTATTGAAAATTTGGTTTTCATTTATAATACCTAGAACTTATAGGTACAGTACACCTAGAATGTTATGTCGCTCGGGGCTCGACGGTTTTTTTTCGTTTTCCTAAAGATGCAAATGAGAAAGAAAAAGAAAACCGATCTTTTGTTGAGAGTTCTGAACGACATTAGCAAACTAGTTTAAGTGTACGTCAAGGGCAAAGATATCGACATGGCCAAAGTTGCAAAAATATGTATACACGACTTTATGCACATAACATTAAGGCCGTGTATACATATTTTTGCAACTTTGGCCGTGTCGATATCTTTGCCCTTGACTGTACAAGTATCGATAGGGTAAAAACACAATATAGTTATTGTGCGCCATCGCCTATGCGAAAAGGTCCTGCTTGTAGACGCATTTCTTTACAAGCCAATGTAATGTAGGTATATTGGAGTATACGTGGTAAGTAGATATAGCCCAAGACCTCTCATTGAGAGAAAGCCTGTGCCCAGCAGCAGGACCTATAAAAGCGTGTATTTTTCATACAAACAAGTAGTAACCAGACATTGGTATAAGTGCTATCAAGCCTTTAATTACCAGATCGTGACCGAAGCAACTGGAGGTCTATGGGGAAGCCTACGTCCAACAGTGGACGTCCTACGGCTGAGATGATGATGATGATGATGACCAGATCGTAATCAGTTTTTAATTTTTTAAAGGAGCAATGTATTGCGTACAGTTCAGTTCATAAACTAGTGAGCAAAAATTTGATCAAAAATATCTGAACACGACTCTATTGTTAACGGCGTAGAAGCGTGTTCAGATATTTTGATCAAATTTTTACTTACAAGTTTATGAACTCGACTGTACGATAACATTACAGTTTACACGAGAGTGAAGCGGATTTGTAACAATTGTCGCGGCACCAAGTGCGACGTTTCGAATAAAAACAAATGGCGATCAATTGATCATGAAGTGTTACATTGAGTTTTAATTTATTTAAATAACACAACAATAACCGCTTTCATATTGAAATAAAATGAACAATAACGAATCTTGCAGTGTTGTGCAAAATATAAAAAAAAGATTCAAAATTGTATTCATGATTATTATTATTAGCTGACGCGGTGTTTGCTTGCACGGAGCGGATGAACGTCTATTGGAATAAGTTCTTGGCAAGTTGGCAGGGCTCGGACAAAAAGTGCCGATGACGTCAAACCACTTAATAGGATGATTTCAAATAGTATTTTTGATTGTCATAAACAATTATCACTTACCTATCATTTATCAACCTCTTTATTAAACGATATGAAATTTATTTTATTCACTGAATTCCATTGATTTATTTACGATTATTTCGTTACTTCATTAATGCTACTATGTTACTACATGTCACTCGGAAGTTTAAATAAAAACATCATCTTGTGTGCAAGATTACGTCATTTTTACGTCATCCGCACTTTTTTTCCGACCCCTGGTTATTGGTAAAAATTACATTTTTAATACAACCTTTTTTGCTGACTGTACTTTTTGTTGACTGTACTTGTATTGTCACCCAAACTACAACTGCATACTGCATACCAAATTTCAAGTCAATGCCATTAAAACCGTTGAAGAGTTCCGTCCTGTGGAGACGATCCTGGCTGGACTACCAGGATGTCACTACCAGATCATTGTAATGTCACTCAATTTACATAAGTATACCAAATTTCAAGTTAATTCAACTACTGGAAGTGGGTCGAATTCAACTTGCAAGATTTGAATACAGACAGACAGACAACGGGACAGGTGAAACTAAATAAAAGCTTGTAATGTAAAATAGTATGAGCGTGCGGTTTTTTAAGTCGGTTAAAAATAGGTCTATGAAATAATCTCCTAGCCTACTGCGCATCCCCTTCCATATCTTTCTTTACTTTTAATCTCTGAGGGTTCCTAGAATTTTCTTTAGCTAGCGTTTTGTCATCTCTGGCTGGGGATTCTATTTCCACTGTAACCGGTCCATCATTCTGTATTGACACTTGCATATATGCTCCAAACACGCCGTCTACAATAAGATAGAAGAAATCAGTATCTACAAGATCATTAATCTACTGGGTACTCGGTTATTGATAATAAATCGTTTACTATCATATTTAAGTAAAACATCTTGCTCGCTATTGCTTGCACTGTTGTGTTTCGGCGTGGAGAGTAAGACAACCGGTGAAATTACTGGCACTTGAATCCCATCCGCCATCTTATGGTGATCTCTTACCATCGGGAGACCCACTTGCTCGTTTGCACAGTGACCATGCAGTTAGTGAATAATTTAGCATAAAAAAACCGGCCAAGAACGTGTCGGACACGCCCGAAATAGGGTTCCGTAGCCATTATGAAAAAAATAAGTAATATTTTTCTAAGGATTTCGTATTTTGTACGGAATATTCAAAGTTTAGATAAATAAGGAATTTTTTTCCACCCACCAGTTTAGATTTTAGAGGGAAGGGGGGGGGACGCTCGATTTTAATGAAAATTTGCACTTTAAAGTTGAATTTTGCAAACAAATCGAAAAATCGTTTTAGCAACCCCCTAATGGTTTTAAAAGACCTATCCAACTATACCCCACACTAAAAGGTTGAATGAGAAAAAAAAACACACCCACTTTACGTCTATGGGAGGTACTCAAAAATTTTTTTTTAATTTAATAATTTGTCGTTTACTATATATTCGTGCAAAATTACAGCTTTCTCATTTAGTCCTGCCGGAAGCAGCAGACAGCTTGCACTATGTTCCGTGCCATTTTGGCACGGAAAATATATGAATCTAACACTTTGTTTGTTTTAGCATTAGAAAAAGGGTAAACAATTTTGTCTTTTTATTGGCAACGTTTTTAAAAAACAGTAACTTACTTATGTACCAAATGTCTAAATGATTATATGATGTCTTACCATTGTTAGTATTTTTGTGCTTATTTGCAAGTGTTTTGCAATAATTTAAAATCAAAAAACTGCCAGAACGTGTCGGAAAATCCAAAATAGGGTTCTGTAGCCATTTTTAAAAAATAAGTAAATTTTTTTCTAAGGATGTGTACATGTACATGCCATCCTACGTAAGTTTAGAAAATATAAGTACGATTTTTTTGGAACCAGGTTTAGATTTTAGAGGGACGTCTAGTGATTGAATAATTTGCACTTTAGAAGTTAATTTTGTTCAACAGTTGGGACCATAATCAAGTTTTGAGCATTTGACTGGATGCAAACCAAGTAGGTCTCCTGATGGTAAGAGATCACCATGCCCATAAACACCTGCACACCAGGGTTACGATTTGAAACTGTTGAACCTTTAATGAGACAGAAGACCACTAGACTTACTTTCTTCCTTTTAGTTTTAAGGCAGTCGGGGTATTTTTTTAAAATTAAGGTTTTTATTTTATACTTTTTTGATATTTCTGTGAAAATAGTGCATTAAAAGTAACCCATACATATTTAGAATGGGCTAATTATTAGCTATCATTTGTTTCCCATATTGTTACAATACAATTTTTTTATTCCTTTGCTATTTTTTTTTCGCAGACGCCATATTGAAATATTATATACCCTATGTCACTCCGACAGTTATGACGAATCCAATGATACCTCATATGTCACAATCCGTCCAGCCGTTTAGGCTGCAGCGAGGACCAAAGAAATGGACATACATACCCACAAACATACATACATACTTACATACATACATACATACATACGCTCGAAAAACATAACCTTCCTTCGGGCAGTCGGGTAAAAAAAAAACTAAGTATAATACCGGTACAATATCCTTACCTAGCCGAATTCTGTTGGTCCTGCTCACATCTGCCGAATCTCTATGCATAACAAAACAATACCTTTGACAAACAGAAGACCTATACCTATGCAAATAGGGAACTTCTCAATGTTGTCTTTAAGTGGGACAATCAACATTTTAGTGTAGATGGTTGCCATGGTAATGTCTCCTGGATCACTTATTAAAAGTAAGATTTTTTTTATGGCATACAAATCCACTAAAAGTTAGGAGTTGTGACAGTTTTAAGGCAATTCTTTAGTAGCTCTACTAGCTTCGTGTTTTATCTTTATCTTCATCATCATCAGTCAGAAGACGTCCACTATACTAAGCAAAGGCCTCCTCTTATGCTTTATCTTTATGCACTAATAAAAAAGGTAGAGAGCGCCCTCCTACTTCTTGGTGGACCAGCATGACCAAACTAATATTGGAAGAGAAAGATCAAAGAAGATGAAGAAGCACTAATGACAAACAAGTATTTTTAAAAGACACTTCTTGAACAGTATTTGCATTACTGTCTGTAAGTACCAATGTATCTAACATTCTACTTTGGTAAAATATTTGAAATCCAACAAACATATTTCAAGTTTGAAATAACCTTATATTTAACCATACCTTTGATTTTTTCTGGCTTGTAGCTGCTTTTTAGCAATTCAAGAAATTGTTCATAAAACTTTTTGGATTCATCACCTGCCATTGCATTGTGGAAATCAGGCTTGTTACCCTAAAATTAAATAAAAGTTGCCTTACAGTTAACAAAAATCATAACACAGTATTTACAAAAAAAACAGAATGAAAATTGAGTTTATCAGCACAGATTTACAAGATTTACCTTCCAGGTGTTATACAGGGTGAACTGGCTAACACACAGCACTTCAAGCTCTTTCTCCACTACGCTCTTGCTCCATCTTTTGTCACTGTCGTCATTGAACAACCGTATGCTAAGGATCTTGCGGACTCTGCAAGAAATGGTATCAAACTATAGTAATTCCAATCCTTACTAACATATATGTAACTATTTGCTTGATTGCGTTTGTTTTCTTTAGATGTAATGTAAACTACTTTTTAGCTGAATAATACAATACATACCATGTCACTGAGCTTTGATTTAGTAGTATCCATTACCATTGTAATATAAAAATGTACTTACATATATTCCATATCACTGTGGTTGTCATTCTTAGATATGCCAACAAGGATGCATAAACCCTGCTCTATACAACTGACAACCTCACCATTCACTGAAGGAATAAAGTTAAGTATTTTATAAGACATATCAGCAGATCACATAATTATAATTAATAAAGTGCAGTAGTAATGTAAATTTGGGTGCCTTTTTTTTGGGTTCAAGCAGAACGGAGACCAGTAAAGTCCTGATAGTTAAGATCTATGACATAGTATATACTACACCAGTCCCTATGTAATCTGATTGGTCGATTCTTGTCGCGGATTCAATGACATAATGCACCTTTATCCATATCCAACTTATAAAAAGCGTTCCAGCATTGTTCTTACACTATTGTTATTAGGTAAATAATTATAAGGAGTTATAGGCGAGCCGGTTTGCGGCATAGGGTTTTGGCGTAGGGTTGTAAATCGGTTTAAAAGTGGCTCGCTACAGACCAAAACGATGCCAAAGAAGAATAATGTAATTCTTACCGGTAACTTTCGCATTCATAACTCGCTGAATTAATGCCTTCATTGTTACTTCTTCCAGTGAGCAAGTATTTAAACTAAAAGGTACTTTATATTTATACTTTTAGAAGCTAAGTACATGGAGTATTACTTTATGAATTGGATTTTAAAAATATTATAACCCACAGCACTCAGCTGTTCGACCGATCTTACCACCTGTCACTGTCAGTGAAGTCAATGTCAATTTCTGTCAAATGTTTTTTTTCGTATTCAGGAGTATTTCATGTATGCTTAGAATAGTTAAGTACAGAAGCAAGTACGAATTGTTCATTATTTTTTTATCTAAAAATATATAGAAATATGGTGGACATTATGTTCTGCACAAGTTCTGCAGCTTTACATTATTTTTCTATACTGGCAACAATTATGTTCAAGTAATAGTACTACTACTCAACAATAGATGGCTCTAAAAGTAAATTAACCTTTGGGCTCCACCATGGACGACGTCCATGGGCTCAAAACCAGCGTTACTGAACATAACGTGTGGCAACACATGCCGAGTGGAGACCCTTTTTGGTATCCTGTCTTGTCGTGTCAAGTATCTTAGTTTTAGTGCTCGTTTTAGTCTTATAGAAAGCCGTGGTGGCCTAGTGGTTTGACCTATCGCCTCTCAAGCAGAGGGTCGTGGGTTCGAACCCCGGCTCGCACCTCTGAGTTTTTCGAAATTCATGTGCGGAATTACATTTGAATTTTACCACGAGCTTTGCGGTGAAGGAAAACATCGTGAGGAAACCTGCACAAGCCTGCGAAGCGATTCAATGGTGCGTGCGAAGTTCCCAATCCGCACTGGGCCCGCGTGGGAACTATGGCCCAAGCCCTCTTGTTCTGAGAGGAGGCCTGTGCCCAGCAGTGGGACGTATATGGGCTGGGATGAAGCTTTTATAAAACCTCGGTACAAAATATTATTAGTTAAACCGAGCGCAGCTTAGGCGTCTCGAGGTCTGCGCTCACGCATCGGGTCGTTATCGACGTCGACCAACTGCTAGGGTTGCCACTTACAAAAAATATCACTTGAAGTTGGTTTATCATCCCTGTTTCATTTGTTCATAGGTACGAAGATTTTAGTCTTATTACTGTAAGGTGGTGGTGCTTATGGTCATCATCATTAATTTACGAGCTTAGCTCTTGTCGGTGGAGTAATCGCCACTCTTTTCGGTTCTCTGCCAGCGTTTTCAGCTCCTGATACGACATGACATTGACTTTTTCCTTGGCTTGATCTATAAATGACCGTCTCGGCCTTCCCCTGCCTCGCCTGCCTTCTATTCGCCCTTCCAAAATAGTTTTTATGTAACTGTCATGTCGTATCAGATGCCCCAGCATATTCCCTCTCCTATTTTCAATCGTCCTCAACAGCCGCCTTTCCTCTTCCACCAACTCTAAAACCTCCTCATTAGTTCTCCTTTCATTCCAGCTAATCCCCTCCATTCTCCACCAGCACCACATCTCAAACGCACTCAATCTGTCTCGGTCCCGCTCAGTCAATGTCCAAGTCTCGCTCCCATATAATGCTATACTCCAGATGTAGGTCTTAATAAATCTTTTCCGAATGTTCCTTGAGATTTTGCCCCAAAATAATTCTCTCTTTCTTTTTTTCAATGCAGTTCGGCAAAGGGCCAGGAAATCTCGAACAGAGCGCGCGTGTTTTTTCTAACTTTTCATTTTTTATATTATAGTTTAACGTTAGAAATGAAATATTTGATTCCCATAAACGATTTTTTTTCACTGCCCCCTGTAACCACAAATGTTTGGTGAAAGGTATTTAACTAAATGTAAACAAAACAACGTCAATTGGTGTCTTAAATATTGAAATTCCCCCATTAAACTATCTAAACATTTACATTTCTGTATTGAAATAGGTACACTAGTCTAGTTTGTATTAAGTACAATGATAGATACTTAAGTAAAATGTATAGAAACCTTGAATATACCAAATCTGGCAGCTGAAGTTTGTCTACATTTAGTTAAATACCTATCCAAACCAAGTATAAGAGAAACTTAACAATTTTGTTGAATTGTAGCACTTGTAACTAATGTGGTACGGCCCGGGTGTGAGTAAGCCTGGAGCACACACTGTGTTTAGTCTGGGCTTGGTCCAACTCCTATACACCCGGGTTAATCTCCTTTTTACGGAATTTGGCTGGTCATTATAGGAATAGGGTTCAATTAAATTCATACGACAATATAAATTTAAAAAGACTAGTTTATTTTTCATTGTTATTTTAACCATAATAACATCAAGGTTTGAGCCAAGAATGTGTTCACGAGGTATTTCGAGCCCGTTCTTGACTAACTAGAAGAGAAATTAGTAGGTATTATACTTTTGTAACAAATACTATATTTTTTCTATTTTCACATGATATTAAACAAAACAACTTTGAATATTCCCCTAAACAAATAAAAATCCTAACTATCATTAGTGTTTATGGTTTGACACCCGCACAAAAAAATTAGAAAGATTCGAAGGCAGTCGCCACTAGCAAATCGTGTGATACCTACTAATATAGTAATAGTATCGTAGTAGGTATCACACGATTTGCTAAAGGCGTTCACCAAAATGACACTAAGGGGCTGTTTCACCATCCATTGATTAGCGTTAACCGACGGTTAAATGTGATGCCGTCTCTGTCTATTCGAACAAAACAAATAGAGACGGCATCACATTTAACCGTCACTTAACACTAATCAATGGATGGAGAATAAAAAAGGATGGTTAGAGCAGATCAAACTAATGTTACTTTGACTGCTTTAACCATCCTTTTTTATTCTCTTTCTACTCTTTTTGGATGAAAATAAAATGGATGTCTAACCACATCACTAAGAATAAATTAGCGAATACCTTTGAAGTTAAGTACATCTATTACGTCTAGTACAGGACTTTTTTTTTGTTTAGCGTGTTTTTAGAATTTCTGACAAAGTTAATACACAATAACAACAGATTATAAAAGCATCAGTGAATTAATACTTAACTTACTAACGTAATATTCTTGTGAATATTACACACTGAGAAGAATAGCTACTAAATGTAAAAAATAAAATGAACACAGTTAAGTACTGCGTACCTACATCTGTGCATGTGTGGGCAAATGACCATATCCTAAATAGATGCAAAATTAAATACCGCTTAGTTTACCGATGTGAACGTATTATGGCGTGGGTATAGGTGTTGCGTTATTAAGACACCATTGGGAATTAATAACAAAAAAATTAGAAGCAATAGGTATCAATTTTAAGTTAAAAAAAAACGTTCAAATCGGTAAACTGCTTATAGGAGATCCTCTCCAAATTTTGGTAGCTTTGATTTTTTTCAATTTGCAAAAATTTAGAGAAGAGTATAATCCTATAACATCTACATAGGTGACCTGGGCTACTCGCTAAAGTAGATTGAATTCTTTGGAAGTTTCAATGCATCTTTTCAGGTGTAAAGGTAGTTATGCAATTAGGTACAATCTCATGGTCGAGATGGGTACTTAAAAAAGTTTAACTTGTTTCTAATAATCCGTGAATATGCATGCTTTTGCCCTACATAGCAGACATGATATAAAGCAGTCAAGAATGTAAACTAAAAAATCCTTAATTAATTAAACTTAACAACAATAAATATTCACATTGGCAATGATCGTAAACGCGACTTAGGAATCTATCTTTTTCCGTACCCACCGAAGGAGTTACCAGTGGCGTAGCTACCAAGGGGCTAGGCGGGGCAATGCCCCGGGGCCCTCAAGCTCAGGGGGCCCGCCCTCGAAATTCTGCTTTATAGCTGATGATAAAGTTGCTTAGCATTTTTAAAGTATTTGTTTATATAATGATTTTCATTCAAAAAACCTTACCAGTTTTGATAGCAGTGGGCCCCATTTCTTTATTTGCCCCAGGGCCCTAGGTTACCTAGCTACGCCACTGGGAGTTACTAAGTAATTTTATTTGCTAAGTTTTCTATATTTCCTGTGGTTTGACAGTTCCATTTGGAGCGCACGCTTAGGGTAATAATATTAGATGTAAGATGTAAACATGTCTATTCGTAAGAACGCTCCTTGTGCACTCTAGCGCAAGTCGGTCGAAGTCAGAATACTTTTACTGGAAACATATCAAACTATTTTTTTTTATTTTTGTAACAGCTTCGTAATCCTTGGTAGGACCACAGTTTATATATACTTAGGAGTATTAGCAATACCTGTAACATCTTCGTACCTTAAAACATTAACATATATATTTTGAACTTGATCAGTTTTACACAAATTTATGTTTATATTTCTGTACAGTTTCCTTTCATGTTAACCTCGATATTATCTATTATTATAATAAAAGGATGTCAGACTTCTTCTTGACAAACAACTTCTTTAATACCTGCAGTGACATCTACAAGACATTCCAAGAGGCACGAAGACATTTCCTAAACTAAAACAGCCTCTTACTCCCGAAAGATACAACCTCAAATAAACTTAACTCTAAAACATACAATAAGTTTGTATCCTACATTAGCCACAACATTTTTGATAAGACACTGCATTGGAATATTATTGCTGGATAAATCGACTTAGAAAAGTGACCTATGCATTTCAAACGAATGAGACTTACGCTCATCAAAAACAATCTAAGATTGGACAAGTTCTGGTCAATTGTCATCGTAATCAAGCATAACAAGTGCACATTTCAAAATGTGTGGATACAAAATCAATGTGACGTAATCTTATCTATCTATAAAGAAAAGTAGACAATTCATATCAAACCCCATTTATATACCACATCATACAAAGAGAAGCTTGCCCTTTACGCTTTTGGTTCCACTTTTAGTGCTAGATTGTTGTTGTCAATAGTTGGGGCGGCTTGCTTTTGTGCACACATTTTCAAGTGGTCCATGTAGCGCTGTCTATTTTCAGGGTTGTTCATAACCGAAGCGACGAACTCCGATGTTTCTTTTTGTAGGGCGACTATTTTTTGTTGAATAATTTTGTTTTTGTGCATGAGGGCGACGGTTTTCCAGGCTAGTTGGAGCAGTACTCTGCTTTGGGCGGCTTTGTCAACCACGGGGTGGCAAGGACGGGGCGCCTCTACTACTGGTGGTGGGGACAGCCGTTGAAGTCTCTGGACACGCCTCGCTTCCCTCAGGCGGGTAAGGTTTGATCCTGGAATAGAAGAGACGAAACATAAAGTACATTTATTTATTTAAATAAACGCATTATTGTTAAGGTACAAATGAAGTAAGTACTTATATTAAACTATCCTAAAAGTAACTTAACTATATATACAGTTCCCCCAAGTCTTGTCCCTGCGGAAGAGTGCCCATAAGGCTGGCTGCATTTCCGCGCTGTATCGTGATCCCAACTACACCTATGGTCATTGGTAATTTCGAATATTTTTTTTTTAGTTGACCAAAAAGTTTGTGAGCGTCCGAACTCCACGGACCCAAAGTTTCAACAGCAAAAGCCGCAAATATGTAGTCTTTAGAGAGCCCTGTATATTTGCGGCGTTTTGCTGTCTCAACCTGCACTGCTGCTCCGCCCACCTTGGTAGAGAAGAGGCTAAATAAGACGGCGCGAGAGTATTTACACAAGTGGCATCCCAAATAAGTGGCCGGGTCGAACTATTTGCCAGGGAATAAGGGTATTCCGTCGGGTCTCTTTCCATTATCGCGGGTAAGCCCGGGAGGTTCCAAAATAGATGGTACGTTTATGCTGGAAAGAGCCCGGCGGATTATATCATAAAGGCAGGCGTGGCGAGACAGACGACCGCCTCTCCTTCTGCATGAGTCCGTGATGGCACGGCGATCGACAGTTGCTCCGCAAAGACAGACATGGGGTACTAAAATATCTGCTCCTAAACGGAGGCCGACAGCCAACCTAAATAAATTATTGTCAAGGAGGGTCGAGAAATTTTTGGATGGAACCGCTTGGAGCCAGAAACCAGACTCCTTCTCAGACAAGGCGAGCAAGCGAGCCTTCTCCGAGTTAGACGAGCAGGTCCAGCATCCAGGAGACAAGCGTGAACCTGGTGACAAACTGGGTCGTCCCATAGTTTTTGAACGTTTTTATTTTGAGGGGGGTCTTTTCCTGGACAAGCCATTTTCCAAGCATTTTCCGCATCTGACAAGTATCCTCATAATTATAATCACCAAGTGACGGGTAAAGAATTTTGCCGATCAGAGGTAGCACACTGTGTACAGATGAAAGAAAAGCTGGAAGAGCAATACTACTAATTTGTCGTACTCCGAGGCCACCGTACCTAACGGGAAGAGTGGCCTGAAGGAAAAGCCTGGAACTCATTTTTAGGTTGATAATTTTTTCTATCTGAAAATTAATGATTTTGTCTATAGATTCACATAGGTCTCCGAATTTCCAAAGAGGGTTGCAGCGCAATCAATATGTAAATTTAGGGACAAAAAGGCAAAAACGAAGAATGGAAAAGGCCACAGAGAATTGATTTCCAACAAACGATCCGAAAGTTCAGAAAAAATATCTTTTTTTTATGATATTTGGAAATGAATCGTCGAAAACTGGTGCACCTAGGAGATTAAGCGAGCATTTCGACAGAGACCTGATACGATATCCTGAAATTTAGTTGCCTCATAAATGTTTAAACTTCATCTCATCATTTGGGCCTATGAACGTCGCGCTGCTGAGCACTGGCTTTCTCTTAGATTAGAATGACGGACGGTTATGCCCACGCGGGTCCAGTGCGTTAATAATAAGTAATACTTACTAAGTATTCCGCGGATCTCTACGAAGAATTCGTTTACTTTTGTAATTTTCCGAGATAAAAACTATTTTGTCCTTCACGGGTCTAACTCTAAACCATCTCTATACCAAATTTTAATCTAAATGGTTCAACAGTCTGAGTGTAAAGAGAGAACAGATAGAAAGATAGTTAGTTTAACATTTATACCGTGTTTGTTTATCTAGAGCTACATAGCACTCAAATAGTCTGTGGGTATGAACTGCGCGCGAGTGAGCTAAAGAGTCACGTTGCCGTAACGTGTAAATAAACATGCCGTTCAACGTGCCCGGCAAATAAAATAGATAGAGGGGGGCTCTACTAAAAGAAACGAAAATCGGAGTTCGTATCGTATCGTACCGTCCTTCTTACTTTCGTATTAAATAATATAAGCGTCAGCGGGACAGCAAGATACGAAGTTCGAATTTTGCACTTCTTGGTATAGAGCCAGTCGTAAAAAATATTCACCTTAATAACACAACTTAAAATCAACAACACACAGTGTTAAATGATTCCACAGACAATTCAATCAGTTATAATTTATTTTAAATGCTAGGTGTTTGGCAGGAGTTAAAGGTAAACATGCACAGACGTGTAAATATTATGTGTTGTGTTTATGCGTATGCGCCGACTAAACGAATAGTTGACACGGATTTGCCAGCGTACTAAAGTATGACAAGGTAGATTTTCGTCAGTTTTTTTTTATCTGAATGCCCGAAGGAGGGTTGGAGGGTTAATATAGGGTTATGTTTTCCGAGCATAATTGTACCTATGCTCTTTAGTCCTCTCTTTGTTTTCAACATAAAAGTGCCTACCCTATCATTCCATTCGTCAAAACTGTCGGAGTGACAGTATGACAAATGGAAAGGGGATTTTTTTCAATCAAATCAATGAAATGGATTCTGATAATACTTTTAAGCTAGGTACCATTTTCACATGAATATCAAAGAAGTGAGAAATAAAAATCTTGAATATCGAAAATACAAACTGAAACATGGACGCACAGAAAAATGAAAAAGAGACCAGCGCTGGGAATCGGACCCAGGTCCTCAGCATTTCGTGCTGCGTGCCCTACCACACACAAGTCTACTAGACACCAACTAGACACAAATTTCTTTTCATATTTCAGCTTTATTTTCTTATTTAGCCACAGCAGCACACACACACACACACCAGCAATTCTGTGAACCTGGGTTCGATTCCCAGCGCTAGTCCTTTTTTTTTTTTTCTGTAGTACTTCACGCCATTTTCGTTGGTAAAAGTGAAATTTCACCCAAACCTACCAATCCGAACTAAAAGACGGCGCTTTGTTTATTTATTTGCGGAAGTATCGCATTTACAGATTCGGAGGAGAGTTTCCGTTACAATCCTAGTACTGATAGGTACTAATAATGTCACCAACCTTACATTGTAAAATCTCTTTGTTCCAAATTATTTTACCATGTAACGCACGTACAACCACACAACTAAACAAAACAGCATCAACAATGCAAGCCCTGCCTTGGTACATTACGCTGGTAGCATAAAAGATAATACTGTACAATTCGTAGGTACGATCATACCTATCGTATAGTATCGTATAGTATGTATAGTCACGTTACGTCGGTCAAAAAGCGACCAACAAAAAGCAATAGTGGCGACTGCTCCTGCCACGTGACGGAGTCAGTACAGCTGCAGCACGCGTAAGCGCAAGGTACAGTGACTCATTTTGTCGCTGTTATGTGTTGTTTTATTACTGTGTGTGAGACAGAGAGGCAAGGAAAAAGAGAATAGGCTTTCTTGTCTAACACGCTTGGAATCACAATCGTTTTTACCACTTCTTTCTGTCACACGGTGTAAGACGAGGGTAGAAAGACACGGTGAATGCGATTGCGAACGTCAGCGCATTAGAAAACTGAAGTTCGTATCGTACCGTCCCTCTCACTCTCGTATTAAATAGTATAAGTGTCAGAGGGACGCAACGACAAGAACGTCGATTTTCGAATTTCGTAGTCTTAGCCCCGCTGGGCACAGAATAAGTAATAGGTAGTACAAGTCTCGGGGTGGGTTCGGTAGGCGCTCGAAACATTGCTTTCTCGGAATACATAGGTACCTATGTGTATACATTTACCCGACTACTACATAACAAATGTGTATGGGACCATGCATAAATTACGTCACACTTTCGGGGGAGGGGGGATCTAGTGGTTTGTGATCTTACTCCAAGGATTGTACAGTATTGATCAACTGGTTTTCCCAACAATTCTTGTGATAAAAATCCGCTGTGTTAAATTTATACGAATGATTCATATATCCCATTACAGAAAAAGAACACGTTACCCGTGCTGTGGTTTGCTTGCAATAATAGGTAACCTTGAAGGATTTTTAAACTTTCTCCTACGGTTCACAATTTCCATAGTAATTTGCATACCAAATTAAGTAAATAAATAAATAACTTGCTAGCTTTCCCCTACCAATAATTAGGAGTTCATTAATCTACTGACTAAACTTTAAACTTGGTTCCTCAAATCATCTCATCTAACATCGAGTGCATTACGTACCTAAGTAACTGGTCATAAATGAATGCATCAAGTTCTAATCAATAGAACGTCAGCTACAAGCGTCATAATGGTACTACATCGTTAAATTATCTAGCTGCGAGTGCGCGGCTGCGCAGGCGCTGGTAAAGTGAACAATGTGAGTCAAGGATGACGTCGCGGGGTGAACGAACTTTCACCGCGCACAGTCTGTACTAGTACTACCGAGGATAAAGCTAAGATCACACCGCTACGATGGTGTTTCTAAATGAAAATTTCCGGTTCTTTTGCTGACTAATGATACTCGTAATGAAGTAATGTTAATGTATTTACGCTTGTGGAGTTTAAATAGTGATTATTATTGCCATGTATAAATTTACATTCCTGTTGCTAAGTAATTCAGCGTTTTTCACCACTTCTTTCTGTCACAGATGGTGAATGCAATCGCGAGCGCCCATGCATTAGATAATACAACCAGCAGGGCTACTACGAAATTCAAAAATCGAAGTTCGTTTCGATCGTACCGTCCCTCTCACTCTCGTAATAAATAATATAAGCTTCGGCAGGACGGTACGATACATACAAACTTCGATTTTCCAATTTCGCAGTAGCCCCGCCCGCAGTAGTTGTAGAACAATTTGTACTTATGGTGAAATCGGATGATGAAAATCAGATCTTGTGTACAAAGTAGGTAGCATTAAAATATTTTTACAACTACTTCGTATTTTCGCGGATTCTGATTGGATTTCGTTCGATCGAACGTAGTGTGAAATCGCTCTCAGATAAAATTGTCTTTGTCTTTACGAATATTATAAATGCGAAACTAACTCTGCCTGTATGTTACCTCTTCGTCTTCGCCCTTAATCTAGAGTTATATCGAAACATTCGTCAAAAACTAGTTTTTAGGGTTCTGGAGCCAAAATGGCATAAACGGAACCCTTATAGTTTCGCCATGTCTGTCTGTCTGTCTGTCCGTCCGTCCGTGGCTTTGCTCAGGGACTATCAATGCTAGAAAGCTGTAATTTTGCACGGATATATATGTACACTATGCCGACAAAATGGTACAATACAAAACTAAAAAAGGGATTTTTTTAAGTTTGAACCGTTTGAACCGCACTTCAGCACTATAAGTACGCTTCGGCCTTTGGCGGTATTAATTTTACCTACTAGTTCTGAAACGAATAAAAATTTATCTATTTTTCTAAAATAATCTTTCGCAAAGTTCTGTTTCTGGAATCAAGACGTTTGTCGCGGCTGTTTTACCTACAATTTACAAGGCTACAATCCTATGAAGTACAGTTACTTTAATTCGAGGCCAATACTCTAGATAGTCTATCGCACTAAGTCAAAAATCTAGTCTAGGCGAAGTAGCTACATGACGGTTTAACCTGTCCTCTCCCAGAGGCACAAATTTGTGCCCAAATTCCTTTGATCCTGTTATTCTGGGAGATGACAGATTAAAAACATAATATGCAGATCAAATGCAGATCTAATTTTGAGAACCGGCTATGTTCTGTTTGTTAGTGGCCATGTAGATAAGTTAGTGTTCCAAACTCGTTAAATCTCGTGAATACTTGCTGCCTGTGCTAGAAGAGTAGATTTAATTTCAAAGGTGTGTGTGTGGTCTTTAAAAAACTCTTTGCTAAACTTTTTTTTTGTTTGATTGACTTTGACACAATTTCTCAAGAAGTATGCGCGACTTGGTTCAAGGGGTCACGCCATTGTTTTGGTTTGTACATTTCAAAACCAACCGAAACAATACCTTGAAATCATACGATTAAAGTTCAATCAAGACTGCAAAATATTGAGGCTTATTTATTTGGTAGGTAGGTTTCACAATACATTTACTTACAACTGTTTCGTTATGAATCATTATTTTATTAAAGCTGCGATATTTATTTGGTGTTTAAAGTTTTAACAGACTAAGGGCCTGTTTCACCATCCATTGATTAGTGTTAACTGGCGGTTAGGTGTGATGCCGAGTCTATTTGTTTTGTTCGAATAGACGGAGACGGCATCACATTTAACCGTCAGTTAACACTAATCAATGGATGGTGAAACAGCCCCTAAAGCTACTGTTACACATGCTCGTTAATAGCATGCTCAAAACAAACCTTTTCCTATCAGAAATGCCTTTTGATAGCATATATGCTCCTGTCAGTTCAATGTCAGTGTTGCTATGGCGATTACCGTGTTCTACGGCTTTCAGGCCAAAAATCTCAAAATCCACGGCCTACGGTTGCAACGGCTTTTCGCAAATTCAACGGTAGTAAATTGATTAATTTTGCAGGTGGTAGGACCTTGTGCAAGGTCCGCCCGGATTGCTACCACCATCTTGCTCGCTAATCCTGCCGTGAAGCAGCAGTGCTTGCATTTGTTGTGTTTCGGCTTGGAGAGTAAGACAGCCGGTGAAATTACTGGCACTTGAGGTATCCCATCTTAGGCCTCTAGGTTGGCAAAGCATCTGCACTACCCCTGGTGTTGCAGATGTTAATGGGCGGTGGTGATCTCTTACCATCAGGAGACCCACTTGCTCGTTTGCCATCCAGTCGAATAAAAAAAAAAAATTATAACAATATTCACTTTTAGTAAGTAACTTTTTTTTGCTTGCAACTCTCGTGGCACTACCAATACTAGCATGCTCATTAAGCAAACGCGTTCACACTTGCTTATTACCTTTCCCCCTTCCACCCCCGCATCAACTAGCATGCTCTCTAATAGCAGGGCCTGCTATTAGAGAGCATGCCACCTAAAAGCATGCTCGATAGTAGCATGTCCTGTTCACACGTGCTAGTAGGTAGCATTTGCTCGATAGTAGCATGCTCTCGTGCTACTAACGAGCATGTGTAACAGGGGTCTAAGGTGCCAGTCATTTTATTATGTTTCTAGGTAGTTTAAGTTCAGTCGAGATCATAAACTTCTGAGCAAAAATTTGATCAAAAATATCTGAACACGCTTCTACGCCGTTAACAATAGAGTCGTATTCAGATATTTTTGATCTTATTTTTGCTCACAAGTTTATGAACTCGACTGTACTGTACGAGTATAAAATTAGCAAGATAATTCATAACAACATCGTAGTAACAATGTAAACTGGAATGATAAAAAAGAGCAGTAGATACCAGTTGATAATCTACCTATATCTATTTATTTAAGTATATAAATATAAAAGAGCAACGTGACCGATTGGCTGACAGAACCTAGCTAAACTAATAGAGCTAGTGATTTGGAATTCGGCACAGTGCATATTTCTTAAGAATCAGAGAAGTTCTTAGTATAATGATTTTTTATTCATTCCCGGTAGGGAAGTCGAAGGATAATAGCTATTTTTTTTTGTATACGAGTATTATCTGTTTTCAACACTTTATTACGCCATATGAATTATTTCTACAAGAAGAAGGAAGCTAGAGAGAAAGAGTCGAATATTTGAAAGAGATAGGTGCATAACAATACGGGTGTTATGACTAAGTCTGTGGTTACCTGACCCCCTTTTATAGTGCTACTTAGTTATCGTAACTGATCCGACCATACATTGAGGAAAACTTGTACAGTTTCGTTTGGTCAGATTACTCATACAGTACAGTCATACAGAAAAGCAAACAGACAAAAGAAGTTCGGGCGAGTCAGTAAGTAGCTATACATTGGCCGGACTACAAAACTAGTTACGATTTGATGGATTATACAAACCCCGCATGATGTTTCTTAAAACACCGCCATAAAGTCCTCAAAAATACTACCCGCTAAACATTTTATTATATAAGTATTTAGATTTTATACAAATCTCACACAGCTAACGTTTTGTTTTTTGTTGCCAGTGTCATACTTTCCTCAAGCTTTCCATATTACTATCTACTCAATTTATATTGTCTGTACAAAATACACTGTATTAAATTAGTAAATGTAAACATTGAAACCACATGACCTGTCTTTGCCCTTATGGTCCAAATTAATAGTAAAATGGCAAATAAATAACGAAATAATACGTATACACTACTGCACTAAAAATAAAGGTTCATTCACCGCGTGTCTGATGGTAAGTATGTCAATTGAATCGGATCATTTACTTATTGTATTTTTTGCCAACATGTTTTTCATAAATTACGTGCAAATCATGCGCGGATTGTAGTTTTATTTTTATTGCGGTAGGTCAGTACTATGAGTCGGGTAATTCAGGTTAAAGTTGACGCTATGTTAAATACGATACCGGTCCAGTCCACTATAATAAAGTAACTTGACACAATTAAACAAAAACAACAAACCTTTTTTGATTTTTCTCGTTCTCTTTTCACACATCTTGTCTAATTAATGTTCACTGTCAACACTAAACAAACACTGGCAGTTTGTAAACTAAAGATTTGGAAATCGAATGTCCTCGCAACAAACAATTGAACGTGTGTACTTTGTTTGAGTGCCAGACGTCGAGTGTTTGAAAATCGAATGCTAGCCAGACGGAGTCTACAGCGCCGTAGCGGTTCGTAGCAGCTCGTAGCAATCGTGCGGGTATGAGCGAGACACAACATTCCGGTGTTGTATACATTTACCAACATTTTTCCCAATTTTTTTTATGGAAATGAAGGATCTTCAATCTTATGGCAGGTAATAATACACTATTTGATTGTATTTCACTTTGGTCATTTACGTGTTACACTTAAATTATACGCCCCGTTTACGTGCACTCTTCGAATGAGAATAATTAATTTTAATAGACGCACCTATGGCTGCGAAAGTAAAGTTGTCACGTTGTGTTGCCAATGTTTTTTATTCTATAGGGGGAAAACGAGCAACCAGGTCACCTAATGGAAAGCAATCACCGCTCCCTATGGACACCCATAAATGAGTCCGAAGGTAAATGTTACAAACGGGGCCTGGGGTGGTCGCGAAAGAATGTAGACGATCAATAAGGGCCGTGACTCCAAAAACTTTGAAAAACACTGCAGTACATAAATCACCCTACTATATAGGTAATTCGTCGGTTGGCTGTGGCTGGCAACATCGCGTCACGTTACAAGCCGGGCGGGTGGCGCCGCATGTGCGCGCGCACGTGTTCGTGTATGCACTCGCTCGGGACATCTCTTTATCGGCTCTCCGTAATTTTAGCATTAGCCAAATTAAGATAATTGACAATAGAGATGGGCCGAAACTCGTTTTGAATTAGGTTTGAGCCGAACTTCGGCATTCAGCCGAAATTCGGTTTAAACACCGAAAATTTGGCACTAGAAAAAAATAATCAACTTATGCACATACTTTCGCATTTATAATATTAGTATATGGATTAAAGGGTGTCTTCAACAATCAAATTTAACAATCTTTTCTTATCTAAGTATAATACTCGTATTTAAAATTTACTAGAGACAGATTACTTATTGAACCGAAGTTCGGTCGAAATTCGTATTCACTTCAAACGACATTCGGCCCATCTCTATTAGTCGCCTGTTTGGAAAACAGTTTTAAGTGAAGTACCAAGTGAATATTTTTATTTTATTTGATACAAATTACTTATTCTATTTGTTAGTATCAGCGTCATACATAATCTTAAATCACACATTGCACCTAATTATACTCACGTTTTTTGACCGGAGCGAATTTCATCATAATAAATACAAGTACCACCGTTTGTTTCTGTTCAAAATATTTGATTATCTTTTGTTTTTCCATTAGAATATCAATTTTCCCCCTTGTTCCCCGTACATAACCACGTTACATAACCAGCACTGGTAAGGGCCATATTATTTCCTAAATCAATTACCTCCTGGCGCTTCGCCGGGCCGTTTTTTGGTAGAAATTGTACCTAACACTCCGCTCGCTTCCCTTGTCATCATACCTAATTTTCTGATACCTAAATTGACAGTTATAGAGGTCAATTACATTATTAAAATCTGTTTTATATATATAGGAGATGATTGGCCCTTTGTTACGCACACATTGACGCGTGTACAGACGTCGTCGTGCGTATGGAGATTCAAGAACGCGTATTTTGTACGGCGTGGCCGCCGTGTGGTGTTATGTCTTTGTAATAATATTGTTATCTTGTGTGGTTGTGATTAAATGTAACTATTTTCTTTCTTTCTTTAAGACGGCCATTCTGATAGTGATCTCAATACCGTTCGTTGCAATGTAATCTACTCTGCACATGCCAGGTGACGTAGTTCTCAAACAGATGACTGCTGCCTCTGACTCATCAACAGCACGTTGCATATACGGCTGCGTACAATTTATGCCAACGTTTGTAACAGATATGTTAGATCTTAAAATTCTGTTTCTTACTGTTATTTGATCAAAACGTGATTTAAATAATGAGTTACGTACACATAGGGTCATGCCATCCAATCCCAACACTAACGCATTTGTTTGGGAGGTAAATGTGCTTAATGCTACATAGAAAAATATTACTTGATTTTTTTCGTAATGGCTTCGGAACCCTATCTTGGGCGTGTCCGACACGCTCTTGGCCAGTTTTTTAATTGAGAAGCTGTCAGAATGGGTTTTTAAAAAGCCCTAAGGACCAAAAGGGACTAAAACGTGCTAGCCGTCACCCGTCCGAAAGTTTCCGTACCGATTCGTGTGACGGACGGCACGTTTGTTGGACTCACGTTTATGTAGGTACCTGACGCGTTCTCTTGTTACGGTAATTCTCACGCGTGCCGGTTGCCAAGTAGACGGAGCTGGATGCCCGATTATGAAATAAGTACGGCGGCCCCGGATCTACACGTGCCTGCCGGATAGTCCGCGTCAGGTACCCCATGGTGTGCGTGTGTGGCCATGTAAAATACCTTAATTTATTGAATCAGGCGTTAATTCGCGAAGGTCCATATCAATGAACTATAAACAATTACTATATTTACCCGTGACTTTACGATAGCTACGTTTATATAACAAATGTGTGTTCATGCAGCTCCTCCACCTCCACACTGTAAGAACATGCACAAATCACACAAACCCAACTATCACCACCACCACCAACGGGATTATTTACTATTCTATTTTTTCAGGGCTATCGCTATGGTCTAGAAACTTTAACAGAGGTACGTGGAGCCATAAGTTTGAGAAACCCTGCTCTAGATGAATTCAAGCAATATAGTTTCTATCGGAGAGTTTTTCTTTTTAATAATTATACTTACTCTAATTTTTGTGTAGCGAGAATCAGGATTAGAGACATGAAATTCGGCGCAAGTTTTTTATTGAAAATTAAAGAAATTCACGGTATATTTTTTTTTAATTCCCACGGATTTTTTTACGAAATCCCGAAAAATCAATTCAATTGCTAACTGTGCGCAAAGCTGAGGATAAAGATTAGTAAATAATCAATGTTATGGATGGAGTGGGAAATATTGATCCAAACTATCAAGGACCGTGCCTATAGAAGAAGATTACGCGAACCCTACACCCTAATAGGAAGAAAGAAGAAAATGAATAACCGATCCAACTATAGTTGAAAACTCGCCGAAATTGTTATTTTGTGATGTCATTGTCAACCAATTTTAATTAAACATAAACATAACATATATAAATAACTTTAAGAACCACCGCAAATAAACTCGCTTTTACGTATAAAAACGCATCAGAACCAGTCCATCCGTTTGAGAGCTATGATGCCAGACAAACATTGGCGTCAAACACCTCTCTTGTTGAGCCGGAGGTTAAAAAGGCTGAAAAAAACCTTTCTGTACTCCCCCTTCTTTTATTACGCAATAGAGATCAAAGTTTGAAACTTTAAAATACTGTGTTTTGTATCGTGGATTATCTCTAAGGATAAGGCGATCACGGAAGTGTCTGGAAGCCGCACATTCGTGCCCGTCCACGTGGAATTTGTTTTATGGCACTCGCAATGGTTTACGCACGTGTTACACGTGGTACACTTTTTTACGTGAAAGCGAGTTTCTTTGCGTAGGTTCTTAGTTGTTTATATGTTATGTTTATGTTTTATTAAAATTGGTTCAGTCGTTTTTGAGATATAACTTTGAAATAACGATTTCGGCGGGTTTTCAACTATTCTATACCTACTTGGTTTGGATAGGCATTTAACTAAATGTAAACAAACTTCAGCTGCCAGACATTCAAGGATTTTAATCATTTTACTTATCTATCATTGTAATACAAAGTAGACTAGTGTATTTCAATACAGAAATATAAATTCTATTTATTCACAACACAAGATACAATAATATGATAGGAAACAAAGTTAATAAAAACTACACAAATATAAGATTGGTTTTTTGGAATCTTTTTGTATTTTTTATTTCAATTCCAAATTTTTACTATTACGGTCATCCCGTAAAACCTAAATTGAAAACCATCAGACCATCAGTGGTGTAGCGGTATAGCACGCGGTACGGATACTGAGGACCTGGGTTCGATTCCCAGTGATGGTCTTATTTTTCTGGTTTTTCTGTGCATCTATATTTCAGTTTGTATTTTCAATTTACACAAATATACCTAACTATAAAAAGAAAACACCACCTAAGAGGCCCTCCTGCGGCATAGACCCCAGCACACTGGCGGCATTATCTCTCTGTACAGTCAGAGATTCGCTGGGAGAGGTAAGCGCTAGCTCTGGGGTCTCCTGAGGTCTCTATCAGCCGGGACGACAAGGCCCCCATGAAGGCCCTCATGTCAGCCAACCAGGGACCCATTGACCCATAGTCCTTTAAAAGAGAAGAGTATTTGCGGCGCTTGAGAACTTGGGCCTGGTCAGCTGCAGCATGTTTAGATAGTTTAATGGGGGAATTACAAGATTTAAGACACCAATTGACGTTGTTTTGTTTACATTAAGTTAAATACCTATCCAAACCAAGTATAAGTTGAATAGGTTATTAATTTTCTTCTTCCCTCCCATTAGTTCTATTAGAGTGTAAGGTTCGCGTAATTTTCTTCTAGGCACGGTCCTTGGCAGTTTGGATCAACTTTTCCCACTCCATCCTTCACACATTTATCTCTTATCATTTACTACTTAGTCTTTATCCTCAGCTTTGCGCGCAGCTAGCAATTGAATTGAAGCAGCTGATACTGAGGAGCTCCAGCCCAATGGTGAGAACAATACTCGAAGTGAGGACGAACCTGAGCCTTGTAGAGCTGTAGGCGATGGCTCGATTCGAAGTATCGCTTTCCACGATTGAGAGAGAACCCCTAACTTCCTGGCAGCAATTTTGGCTTTATTTTCCACATGATCACAAAATTGGACATTGCTCGAGATATCTTGTTAGATATCATGTTCACATCCTTTTATGTTTATTTAGCTCACGTAGTTACATTAGTATACATTTAACTATAAATTATAAAAAAACATGGGATAGTGTGATGACGTCCCCTTGCTTCTCATGCCGCACTGCTAGAGTCCAGAATTCGTAATAAGTTGTATCAACACAGATCCCTTAGTCGCTCTTTACGACACCCACGAGAAGAGATGGGTCCGTTCTTATAAAACCGGGGACGACAATGCTATAAATACATTAAAAATACTTACTGTGTAATGTACTTCGTGCTATACCGTATGCTGGGTGTACGTTGATGACACGAGGTTGGGGTAGGTCATGGCGTCTCACGTTGAACGAAGCATGCGCACTGGACCAGTAGGTATACGAGTTTACTGCACTTAGGTGTAGTTTTATTCTTTCTAACTCGTGTATTTTGTGTTTTGATGTTTACTGTTAGGCCGCGATCAATAAGTCAGCGGGTTACGCGCGGCGAGTGTGTTCTCTGTTCATTGCGCGGTGGAAACGCTTTCTGCACAGTGGTTACCGGTCCTTATTTAATAAAGTAAATAACAAAATAACAAGCCTTAAAACCTAAAACTTCTAAAAGTGGCTCCGAAGCGGTAACGTTTCGTGTGCTCTGCCTATCTCATTTGGGAATACAGGCGTGATGTTTTTGTGTGGTGTGTGTGTGTGAATTAATTTCTCATACTTATCACTTTTTTGTATGAGAAATTTTGTTTTTTGTTGTTTGAATTATTTATGTACTACTTGTAAGTTTTATTAAATAAAGCGCTCGGTTTATTTATGCGATTTACGCTGTGTTTGAAGCACATCTAATCTAACCAATCACAGTCCACGCTTATTACCAAAATGCGTTTGTCGCTGCGCTCACCGCGTAAGACAATGTTTGGTAATAAATTATCCGATGCAAATTGATGTGCATCAAGCGCATTGCGTTTGACGCAGCATTTATCGCATAATGCCCGGTTCACATTATTCCAGTAAAATCGTGCCAGTAGCGATACATTGCGGGGTCACAATCCAAACAAGTTACACAAGATATATCGAGCACCGCAGTGTCATGCCACTGGAACGGTTTTACTGGAATAATGTGAACCGGGCATAAATCAACCGAGCGCTTGGCCCGGCAGCACCCGCAATGAACAGAGAACATGCTCGCTGTGCCGCTCCCCGCGCCGCTGCCCGCTGACTTCGTGACCGCAGCCTTAGGATTCTCTTTTCAGTCTTCTGCGGCCTGACTATATAAATTTCGCTGCACAGCATCTTCTCAGATTGAGAGGACTTGGACTGATACAAGGAATTAATCTACTTCTTAATATACTATAAAACAAAGTCACTACCCACCTTCTGTACCTACGCTTAAATCTTTTAAACTAACCGATTTGCATGCGATGTTCACCATCAGTTACATATTTTTTTACGAAATATAATATGATACATGTATTACATAGCGACGCGCGTTTGTTTGAAAATTGCACAATGCAAAGCCGGGTCGCTAGTACAAAATAAACGTTTTGTTTTTGATTTGGTTTAACCAGAGTAGCCAGACATAACAATTCGCTGTTCCATTTTTTCACCACAGTTTATGATAATTACCGTCGCTGTGTTTTGTATCGCTCATGCGATTGTCAGACACGTGGCTACTACATTATGTACGAGGCCGCTATATAAGTATGTAACATACAGTAACGTCGAAACTGTTTGAATTTTAATAAAATTAACATTAAATAACGTTATTTTCCTTCCTATAACATCGCTCGAAGAACAGATAACCATTAGGGGAGAATTAAAGTCCTCGAGTGGTGACCACGACCCGGAAGACGAAGCGTTGGCCACTAGGTGGACTGATGACATGTTGCGTGTGAGCAACGTGGATGCAGGTGGCGAGTTGTCGTTCATTGTGGCCTTCTAAGGGGGAGGCCTTTGTTCAGCAGTCTTCCGGCCGATTATGATTGAAAACGACATATATTTTGTACCTACCTACTAATACGGGGAGTCGCGTCCTAAGCGGCGGTATGTAAAAAAAAACCCTTGAGTTATTACACCATGTGATGCAGAATGTCTTAAGCTACAAAAAATAGTACTAATAACTCAAAATTGTTTTATTGAGATACTTATTAGCTTTTGGCTTAGGAGGGCAGAGGCAGAATATCTACATACCTTCGAATAATTATGTATGAGCATTGCAAGTTAAAGGAAAAAAGCCGTGGTGGCCTAGTGGTTTGACCTATCGCCTCTCAAGCAGAGGGTCGTGGGTTCAAACCCCGGCTCGCACCTATGAGTTTTTCAAAATTCATGTGCGGAATTACATTTGAAATTTACCACGAGCTTTGCGGTGAAGGAAAACATCGTGAGGAAACCTGCACACACCTGCGGAGCAATTCAATGGTGCGTGTGAAGTTCCCAATCCGCGTGGGAACTACGGCCCAAGCCCTCTTGTTCTGAGATGAGGCCTGTGCCCAGCAGTGGAACGTATATAGGCTGGGATGATGATTGCAAGTAAAAAAAATCTTGTAAAAGTATGCTAAAGGCAGCTCCGCTCACAAGTTCACATCTTATTATCCTGTGTTCTGTTATTCTCATGTGTTATTATGTACAGTAAAGTTTTACAATAAGTACAATACAATACATAGTTCCTAATCCTAACGTAGTAAGTAAACATAGTGCTGTCTAATGCGCACGGCTGATGTAGAAAGAGATAGCGATAACACGTGGTGTGTCACGTTGAAAGGTGCCATGGCGCAAAACGTGCACTGAGGCACTTTTTAACACTAATAAGGATAGATGTCAAAGTTTAGCCGCTAATTACCGTAATTCAAATTATTAGGGACTTAAGAAAACTTCTTATATTTTATTGTTGGACAGTGAAACCATTTGTTTTTTTGCGGGCTTTTTATAATGTCACTGGAACTTTTGTGAAAAGCTAACTACTTATAAACGCGACTGATAATCGCTGATTGTATTCATATACATACGTGCCGCTATTTGTTTTATAATATGTACAATGCTAGTATGAGTATGCGACTGAGGATATAGGTTAAGGTATACCGTAGGCGACAGGCTAGCCACCTGTCACTATTGTACAGTTTTTGTCAAACTTTAAACCAATTGCCTGTCACTATTGTACAGTTTTTGTCAAACTTAAAACCTAAAATTGCTAAAAGTGGCTCCGAAGCGGTAACGTTTCGTGTGCTCTGCCTACCCCATTTGGGAATACAGGCGTGATGTTTGTTGTGTGTGTGATGTACATTAGTGATAATCAAGATCGCCTGAATCTAACTTGAGGTCTTTTATAACAAGAGGTGCAAGAGATGGTTTGAGATGGGGTGTGGAGTGGAAAGAACTGACCTAGGCCCAGTATAGGGCTACTACGAAATCCGAAAATCGAAGTTCGTATCGTACCGTCCCTCTCACTCTCGTATGAAATAATATTAGCTTCAGCGGGACGGTACGATACGAAATTCGATTTTTGAATTTCGTAGTAGCCCTACAGATCAGGGTCATAATAAGCAAGTTATTTGAGACCTCGTATAATGTTATATTTCTTCATCTGCTGTTTCTGAGAAAGAATAAAAAAATACTAGCTTTCTATGCCGTAAGAATTGCAAAAATCCCTTGGTGCAACTCTATCTTCAAGGAATATTACGGAGGAATTAATCTTCAAGGATATGTGACGACCGGATGGCCAAGTGATTAGAGAACCTGACTACGAAGCTTGAGGTCCCGGGTTGTATTCCCGGCCGGGGCAGATATTTTTATGAATAATACGAATGTTTGTTCTTGGTCTTAAATTTTTAATATGTCAAAGACAATATTTTAGTTAGATACTAAAAATTAAAAGATACCTGATAGATAGTACTCAGTTATACATTTATGTTAAATGTGTTAAGTTTTTCTTTTTATTGTTTAATTGTTTAAATGTAGATCTACATATTGTTTAATATTTTTTTTATAGATTTTATAGCTCATAATAAATATGTTAAAATTTTGCATGCCTATGAGGCATCATAGGTAGTTATATATATAACTTGTTAACTGTGGTCTTGCAATAAAAATATTTCATTTCAAAGTCAAAGTCAAAATATATATTTATTCAATTTAGGCTATAACAAGCACTAACGAATGTCAAAAAAAACCTACCACCAGTTCGGAAAAACCTCTGTTGAGAAGAATCCGGCAAGGAACTCAACAGACACATATTTTTTTAAACAGATTGACAATATCATCAAATGACATCACAAGTATTTTACACAACTTTATTTTTAACACAGTAGGTTCGCTTTTTGAAGGGATCGCTAATGCGGATCGGAATTAATTATAGGTATAATATGTATTTATAATTATCTATACGACACGGAACGGAGGTCACCTCCTCTGTCCCTCATCCTATTTAATTCATCTAATTTAATTATTTTTCTTCTTGACTATGTCTCACTCCAAAAGGTTGATCTAAGGTCAATGTGGGCAAGACCGTCTACAAGGCAAGTCCGTCAACACGTTATAACTTTTGAATTTGAAAGCGGTTCCTGCTTTAGCGTCCAGTATATAAAGCAGTTTGTCGCGCTTGTTCCCTCACTCTAAAACAGATGGCGCTGTGACAACGAACTTCAGAGCAATCCGCCTCAACAAGTAATTGCATGTATGGAACTCGAAATGATAGTGCGACGGTCTCTGCTAACAAAATTGTTAAAAATAGTTCGTGACAAGATTTTGCACCAGAAAGTAACTACAGAAGTAATATAAGAACCAGTTAACTTTATTCTGTGTTTAATTTATCAGAAAATGGCTTACTTTTGTAATTATACGTACCATCATTTATCACAATAAAAATTTCGTTAAGTTGGAAAGTCCGTCTACTATGTACAAGGCAAGTCCGTCATATGCCGGACTTCCCTTGAATCAGAAGTTACCAACTGTTTTTACAATTTCAATATTATTACGATTTCATAAGGCATTTTGATCTTGAAACTAGTACGGAAATGTGTCCCTCACCCTCAGCACTATGCTGTGGCACTATGTCACCGAAAATATAAATTAAAAATACCTATCAAATAAATAAATAATCAAATAAATATTAGCCCAAACTAAGCAAAGCTTGCACTATCAGTGCTAGGTGACCCTCTTTGATCTCAGTAAATTAAAAATTAAACTATTAAAATACATTTTATAATTTCAATTGATCCTTTATTTGGGAACCTTATAAATGAGTAAGTACTTATTATATATTTTTTTGCCAAAAAAGGTTTACCACCCCATTTACGTAATATATGCCGGACTTGCCTTTGAATAAGAAAAATTGTGTTTATTCCGAATCTAAGCCTTATGTTAACACGTTTAAAGTACACTTTTCATTGTCTTGTTTCATTTTTTTTGAGGATTCGCATACTTACATATAAGGACCCATAGTATGCCGATATCATTACTAGACGGACTTACCTTAAACTACACGGGAAGTCCGTCTACTCGCCGAATTTTAGAAAATACTATTTTTTTGCTTCATTTGTGAATAAAATGATCTATCTCTATAGCTTAACTATTATTTATGAAATTCTTCATCGTATGCAAGTACAAGTGTTAACGCAGGTGAATAATTAACGCAGCTAGATCACTCCGAGGTAAAAAAAAATGAAGTATGCGGTCTTGGCCACATTGACCTTACTCTTTTCATGGACAAAATTTAACTACTAATGTACTAATATAATAATAATAATTTATAATATTAATATTATACTAAATTCTAATGTATCTTACCGATGTCTTCCAATATAGTGTACGCAAAATTTCACGGCAATCGGTTCCGTAGCTAAGGCGTGAAAGCGGAACAAACTAACGAACTCACTTTCGCATCTATAATATTAGTAAGGATGATTAATAATAAATTATGTTTGTTTCTTTTGAAACATCACAATATAGGTAAAGAATTATTGCACTAGATACTGACATAGACAAAGACATACAATTAGAAGATTTTCAGACATTTCTCTAATAGGGCATATTAGGCAAAGCTCTGCGCAGGGGGCGCACTAGCGCAAACTCATGATAACGTTAGTTCCCTTTAAATTTTGTCGCCATGCGAGATCACGACCAAAGAGTATTAGAACCTTTAAAAGTCATGATATAATTTATTAGTAACAGTAACAAAATAACATGATATTTACATCGTTAACGTTAGAGCTATATTTCCAAAAATGTTTTTGAAATAATATGATATTATGGCATTTAAGATACTCAAAAAACTGTTTACGGTTTTGTGCTAGTGCTGCACTCTGACGGCAGAAAATTGCAGTAATATTTCCTATTGGTTGTGCTGCGAGCTACCTTCATTTGTACGGCGATTTGTATGGACACAGCTTTAGTAATAACTGTATTTTGTGATTGTGTTGACAGAGTTATGGCACTGCTCCAAGACACCCCAGATCTACCGCAGATCTGTCTATTTAATATACTGAGCGCTGAGCGGCAAAAAATTTGGCCCTCAAAGGTATGCAAATGAATGAGGGCTATCGCGTATGAATTCACACTAGAGGCGCTAGTGTAGCGTGAGGTCTCCGAAATGTCAAATCTCATAGTTTTTGGGTGAGCAACGCGGGTTTATTTATAATTAGAATAATTGTGTGAATTTTGCAATACCTGAAACTATTATGGCAAATATGCGTTCCGGGGCAATTAATGTCCGTGCTTTCAGACAGTTTTGTCTTTCGGAAACCTTTGTCCTCCCTTATTTCCGAACAAAACGGGGACTATGCACACTGTGGCTGCTCGATATTTTATGGTACGGCTTTAAGGTGTATAAATATGATTTTAATGTAAACTTTGTTTTCACGCCCGTAATAACAGACTTTTAAAGCCATACTTAAAAACCTCACGCAACAGTGCGCCATCTAGTGAGACAAAACGATAGCCCTCATTCGTAATCGATCATTCCTATTATCCCTATCGTGCACATGCGTTGCTACTAATTACGCTATCTTCGGAATTCTGACAAACGTGTGGCGTCACGTTGCGTAGCACGCTTCACGTTGCGCTGACGAATTCTTAATCACATCGTTACAATCAACCTGCCTTTAACTCATCATCAACATTAAATGATATTGTAACGGATAACTCACGTCTTAAACCGAGTTTAGCTCGACATGTTTCGGGCTATTGTCTCACGGTAGTTTCATGTTCATCATCAACATCTTTAGCCTATACAATACGTACGTCTCTTTGCTGAGAGAGGCCATATTGTCTAAACACACTTTGAATCACAAACGTTTTCGGGCCAATCAACTTTTTACCGACATTAGTATTGTATCTGTCCGCGACATTTTTCAAACAATTGCAGATTTTTGTAAGTAAACATGTTTTTTCTGTAATTTAATAGATGGTGTACAGGAATACATTACATCCTACGTAAGTTTACCCTATTAAACCGTGAAATATCTTGTTGGAAGTGAGATTTTTTGGTAACACCAGAGACAACTTTGGTAACGCAGGAGACGCCCAAAGTGTCGGTAAAATAGTTGATCGGCCCTTTCACCTCTTCTTTCACCACCACCACATTCATCACACATCATCGACTGTAACATAAAGTGGGTCACTCATAGTACTTAATGTGCAACAAAAGTAATTTTGAAAGACCTATCTAATGATAACACACCAATATCAACTAAAAATATTTTTCTCGCTCGGTAATTATGAAGTCAAGTCCATTTTTTTAACCCTTTTCCAGGCCCCGCTAATTCCCTATGTTTCCACCAGGGATTAATTTGTAAACAAATAATATTTTTAACGATTTCAATTAATTTTGTACCATATTGTCGTGGTCTTTACCTGCATATGCACTACGCCTGGAAAAGGGTTATCCAATTGACGAAGTGTAGTTTTTGTCGGATAAGTTCTTGTTTAGCTTGCTTTCTCAGTAAGCTTCAGTAAGCTAAACAAAACATCTAACAAAGTACGATCACAAAACATTATTTACTACATCTACCTATATTCCAAATTAGGTAATCATAAAACACCTTTCCATCACCGAAAATACAAACTGAAATATAGATGCATAGAAAAACCAGAAAAATAAGACCAGCGCTGGGAATCGAACCCAGAGGTCCTCGGCATTCCGTGCCATGTTTTTTTTTATTCGACTGGATGGCAAACGAGCAAGTGAGTCTCCTGATGGTAAGAGATCACCACCGCCCATAGACACCTGCAACACCAGGGGATTGCAGATGCGTTGCCAACCTAGAGGCCTAAGATGGGATACCTCAAGTACCAGTAATTTCTCCGGCCACTATTTGGACGTGCTATACCACTAAACCACCACTGGACAGTGATACAGACACGAATTTCTCCTATGCACCACATATATCTCAGCTAGTTTATTTTATTTTATTTAGTCACTTAAGCAGCGACACTAGCACCCCATTGGAACTAACCGCTCACCCGGACAAAAGATGTCGTTATTAAGCAATCAAATTTAGATTGTTTTTTTGGAATCTTTTTGTATTTTATTTTGGGTTCAATTCCCAGCGCTGGTCTTATTTTTCTGGTCTTTCAATGCATCTATATTTCAGTTTGCATTTTCGATATGGGTTTTACGGGATGACCGTAAAAGTAACAAAAAATTTGGTATTGAAATAAAAAATACAAAAAGATTCCAAAAAAACAATCTTACCTTTCCATCACACACATTACGCTTAGGTACACACACTTAACACATGCCGTCGTAATTCTTGCTAGTCGACATTTGAACGTGTCAGCCGGATGTCACGTTGTTCAACACGCTGCCTCCGCCTCGTGTGGAAACCTGGCTTGGAAATACAGCCAACTCACCATCTGTGGATTAGATAGTCAGTTCCTATAACAGAATTGGAATGCGATTTGAATAGGGAATAGTACTGAAATGTTTTGCCGTCAGAATGCAGCACTAGAACAAACCGTTAACAGTTTTTTTTATTCGCCCCACATCGCTGCCATTGCGGTATGCAGGTCGACTGCCTCGGCCACCATGGACTCTCCTGCCGCAACAGTACTGGACGCATCCCGCGGCATGCAGCCCTTAACGACGTCATCCGCCGGGCCTTGGTCAGTGCCGGAGCATCAGCTGTCTTGGTCCGCGACGACGGCAAGAGGCCCGACGGCATGACGCTCATGCCATGGAAAATGGGACGGCCGTTGGTTTGGGACGCCACTTGCGTCGACACACTCGCGCCGTCCCACCTTCCATCTACAGCTAACAGGGCCGGTGCCGCTGCAGACTCTGCGGAATGCCTCAAACGGCGCAAATATGTAGGCATCAGTAGTGCCTACATTTTTGAGCCGTTTGGGGTAGAAACCATGGGTCCTTGGGGTTTGAGTGCTGTTAATATTTTTAAATCATTGTCGTCCAAATTGATTACGGCTTCGGGTGACCAGAGGGCTGGCTTTTTCTTAGCACAAAGATTAAGCATTGCCATACAGCGTGGTAATGCTGCCAGCCTTCTGGGCACCTTACCACCTGGCAGTGATTTTGGGCAACTTTTTTATTTATAATTTTAGTTTGTATGTAGTTTTAGTTACCTTTATTTTGTTTTATATTATACTACAAAATTAAACAATTCAATTCACAATTATAATATTATAAGTCATTCGACTGGATGGAAAATGAGCAAGTGGGTCTCCTGATGGTAAGAGATCACCACCGCCCATAGACACTGCAACACCAGGGGGATTGCAGATGCGTTGCCAACTTAGAGGCCTAAGATGGGATACCTCAAGTGCCAGTAATTTCACCGGCTGTCTTACTCTCCTCGCCGAAACACAACAGTGCAAGCACTGCTGCTTTACGGCAGGATTAGCGAGCAAGATGGTGGTAGCAATCCGGGTGGATCTTGCAGAAGGTCCTACCACCTGCAATTTTTTTGTCTTAAAATAAATGTGTTTTAAAATGTCCGTAGGATGCCATAATATCCTATTATCACACACGCACACATAATAATGTACAAGTGGAATTGGAATGGTTTTTTAACAACGAATCAATGTTCATTCATGATAAGGGTATATCCACTGGAGACTGTAACATAGTGAAAACTAACACAGTCTCCAGGGTTCATATTGTAATTATACATGTGTTTTGAACAATAAAGATTTATTATTATTATTTCAATATTTTTTTTGTAAATATAACTCTATCGTTACTATCGATGTAAATATCATGTTGTTGTTTCTTAAAAAAAATATGGCTCTGTCCATTGGAGGACAATTTTGCCAGTGTCTAGTAGTTTTTGCCGTTGTACGGTAGAAAAATTCTAGAAAACGAAATATGAGAGGTAATGGTGGATGAACGATGACAGCGCGAAAAAAAATCAAAATATCATGTTATTTTGTTAATAATAAATATATGTCATGGCGACAAACTATAATAAAGAGAACTGACATTTAGACTAAGAAGAAATGGCGGTTTGTTTTTGTTTACGGTTTGTGCTACCCCTGCTCAGAATTTTGCCCAATGTTCCCTTTTGATGTGCCGCATTCAACAAGAGGCACAATTTCCCTTATAAACATATTTTACCTTCTTTATAAATAGTCACTGGCTTCCAACTATGCGAGGGCGTGGATGGTCATCGAATAGTAAACAGACGTATAGAATAACCCCTAGCACGGACGTTACGTGTATTATCAGCTGTAATCTGTCGCATATAAAAAACTGGCAAGAGCGTGTCGGACACGCCCAAAATAGGGTTCCGTAGGCATTACGAAAAAAATAAGTAATATTTTTCTAAGGATTTCGTATTTTATACGGAATTTTCCAAGTTTAGGTATATTTTATACCTTAGGCTGCTATTTACTCTTAAACTACTAATAATTCTCAAGCAAACTTAGCCGTTATAGTTTACCTTGAAAGTTTGATATACTTTACTACCATACTGAATTTTTTCATATTTTTCCACCGACCTGTTTAGATTTGAGAGGGGGGACGCTCGATTTTCATGAAAATTTGCACTTTAAAGTTGAATATTTCGCAAACAAATCACTGAATCCAAAAATCGTTTTAGCAACCCAAGCAAACGGACGGATGGACGGACAGACAGACAGACACATACATGGCGAAACTATAAGCCAGCTACAACCAGAGGCCGTATTGTCTAAAGTTTCTGACGCTCGCGATCGCAATCAAATGACAGTTTTTGTATGCGAAATCTGTCATTTGATTGCGATCGCGAGCGTCAGAAACGTCAGGCAATACGGCCTCGGGGTTTGACTACTTTCATCTACAGATAAATTACTAGAGCGTCATAGATACCTTTTGGGTTGCGAAGCTTAGGTGATAAAAAGAAAAAATGTCATATAATAATATATAATATACCTTTTTATCGGTGGGGGGAGCGGCTATAGAATTTAAAAATGTAAAAAAAAACTGTTGCATGGACATACTCGAGCGTGTCAGATATTGATACCATCCATATCCTACGTATTTAAAAAAATGTACGTATAATCTGATTGTTTCCATGATGGTGGTGGTCGTACGTAAGGGTAAAAAATGAAAAAAAAATATCGAGTGCGTCAGACTTTCAAAGGGGATGTTAAGTGAACCTTAAAAAAACTCTTATATAATAATCTGACGATTTGGATGTGACTAGTCTGTGGCGGTCACGTTGCATATTTGGCCCCCAGCCATGCACCGGCAGCGTCGGCGACGCGTCGCCGGCTGTCACGTTGCCGACCACGTGTGATGACACTCCCTGGTCCCGACACGTCCGCGACCACACCACTCTGATACAGCTAACACGCTTGCCGAAATGAACGGTCAATTAAGTGTCAACATAAACTGGATTTACCGAAGCACGTCTGCGTAGGTAGTTCAAACTTTTTATTGTTCAAAGAGGAAATACAGATAGATAGAAAATTACAAATTACAAAGGTGGACTTATCCATGAACGGTTCATAAAAATGTTGAAATAAGTATGAAAAGTGATTTAATCTATGAACAGACCAAAACTAAGCTTAGGTATTAGGTGTCTAGATGTAACGCTATTTATCGCGCGTATTTTTTTATAATAATGCCATGTAAAGCGTCGATATGAATACCTCTACAGTACTAAAATACATAGGTATTATTCTTCCTTTCTTGGTGGCAGCCGACTAAAAACCCATTTTACTTCGTATACGTAATAGCAAAAGTACTTGTACATTCGCCATCATTTGCACTGGAGCTGTCTACTGTTAAAGTGCTCATAAGCATTTGAACGCGGCCGCTTTGTCGTATCAAAACCACGTGTACTATTAAAGGCGTAAGTGCGTATTTAAATTTTTTTTTTACCACCTAACTAGTGCTCTGATATTTCAGAGGGCGTATTTTTATGTGTTGCACTTTTCCGATTGTTCATGGTCGATCGTTTACCCTGTGTAGTGCATACCTAATCTGTGTTCTAAATACTCTGTATTATTTGCATAGTGACATCTCTAACATTACACGTTTATGCTGATCGACCAATTCCGTCTAGCCTCCGCTAACACCCGCTGAGCTGATAAGAACTGATTAGAATGATTCATAATAGCTACTCGTAGATACATCGTCATTATGTAATCATAAATAACGTTGAAGTCAATTATTGTGAGTATTATTTCTTAATTATACCGAAATTAGAATAGGTTACTTTTAATACTTTTTCCAGTCAGTCAATTTGTATGGTTTAAGCTCGGGTTCAAGTTTTCGGACTTAACACAGATGTCTCATATTATGCAACAGTAGATCTACCTTACCTTGCTTACCTTATAATTTTCTCTGTGTATCTGTTTTTTGTAACGCTTACTATTTCTGGTGTACAATAAAGAGTCTTTGTATTGTATTGTATTGTAAATCTGAAATTCTTTACGGTGAAGGAAGAAGAACTTCATACACATCATTGAATTCATCATCATTATGTCAGCCGAAAGACGTTCACTGCTGGACATAGACATCCCCAAGGCTCTCCACTCAGACCGGTCTTGTGCTTTCCGCGATCCCGCGATCTTAACCAGGTCGTCGCTCCATCTTGTGGAGGTCTACCGACAGCTTGTCTCCCGGTCCACGGACGCCATTCGAGAACCTTCTGACCCCATCGGCCATCACGCCATCAGTCCTGCGAGCAATGTGCCCCGCCCATTGCCACTTCAGTTTTGCAATTCTTCGAGCTACTCGGTAACCTTAGTTCTACTGCGGGCATCATTGAATTACTTTTTTATACCCATATATTTTTACCCAGGTTTTATCACATTTAAAAAGCCTAGGAAGCAAATCACTCCTGTGTGTGATGTTCCCAACCGGCACTGGGCCCGCGTGGGAACTACATACAGCCTAAGCCTTCCATTCTGTTGAGGCTTGTGCCTAAGTAGGGAGACGTACTTACATAGGCTGTGATATGAATATGACGATATGTGATAATATAACAATGATAAGTTGATAAGTATTATTAGCATTTTGCACTTTTGTTGTTAGATTGAAATAACGAGCGCAGATTGACCGATAAATTTCAAACCTAAAAATAAAATGTAGTCAATTTTATGCTTTACAACAGTATTAACTTGGTGGTAAGTAATGTAAAATAGTTAAATATATTTTGTTATTCTATTTTTACTGATTATCACATAAAATTGTCGAAACTTTGAAGGATTTAGGACATGAAGTGTATTCTGAATTGTCTATTCCATAACTAAGCATGATTTTGTTCGACCTCGTTGCCCGTCACCTGTATGTTTTATTCAATAACAATATCACGTTGTGCTTGACTTGCAACGCTGTGCTAGGGATGCCTGATGGGATCTAACTGTATTAAATAGTATGTTAAAGTAGTAAAATGGATAACTTTGGCCTTATCTGCATTTTTCATCGGATTAGAAAGGAGTCAATCACGGGTCAGTTTAACCTTTTGAACGCCACGGTCGGCAACAGACGACAAAAAAAATATAGAATCGCTCCATACGCGCCACGTAATGCCGACATGGCGCCTATGGCACGATTTTCGAAAATTTTTTATCAGAATCAGTTCAGCCTATTCTGAGATATTGAACTTTGAAGTGACAATGATGGGGGTTTTCCAACTTTTTGTTGGTTAGATTATTGAGGATGAATTATTAGGTACGAAAGTTTTTTTTTCTTTCCATTAACTCTGTGACCGCCACGGTCGGCAAAACGCGACAGCTGATCAGCCCTCTTGTTCTGAGAGGAGGCCTGTGCCCAGCAGTGGGACGCATGTAGGCTGGGATGATGAATACTTAAATTTAAAAATGGACCCTGCGCGCGGCATGGTACCAAAGATGCTGGCAGCATTTCCCCGCTGGATCGTAAGGCTGATGCGTTGAGCGAAGAAACTGCTAGCTCTTCGGTCTCCTGTGGTACCTTACCTCTGAGTCTCTTTGATAGATCTTCAAGAGACTCAGAGCGCCAGGGCCCCACGGACCAAGGGTCTCGACGCCGAAAGGTACAAAATTATATTTACATTATATATACCTGATATACGTTTGGAATTATAAGCTCCAGTAATAAACAGTGAACAAATGGAAATTAAGGTAGTACAAGTTACGCAGATGCCGACCTATTGGCCCATTTTTAATTGAAGTTTTAAATACTACGTAGTTTGGCATTAACATGCTTACCTTTTACATAGCTACAACAATCCATATTCTATGTTTTTAAGACGTGTAGACGAGAATGAGGTTTACAAGATAATTATGTCACTGAATAATAGTACTAAGTCCTGTGGTATGACAATATCACAACGGACATACTAAAGTTGAACGCTGATTGCTTGAGTCGTCCTTTGTCTCATATTATAAATCTTTTATTTCAACAAGGTATCTTCCCAGAGCAACTGAAACTATCAAAGATTAAGCCCAAGTATTTACGAGTAGCGAGTACTTAAGTACCTACCTATTAAGAAGAAAAAGCAAACGCTTATTTGCAGTTCTCAATTCGAAAGCCTGATACGAGTACCTGCATTACAAGGATCACGTGGCGGGTGCATATTGTATGGCTTCGTATTCATAAATGCCTAGTGTACTATCGAACTAATTGAATCGTGACCCACTGTGGAACTGTTTCGTAGAAAAAATCATAGTGACATCGCAGTGCTTGACAAGAGAATTCATTATGTCGTCTTACACTATGAGAACGTTCTACGGTGGGTCAGGATAGGAATCAAATGATTCGATGTACAGACAAAAATAACCTTAATGTTAAAGTTGAAAAAGTCCTGAACTACCTACGTTTGTACCTATTTTACTAGCATTCGCAAGGACAAATCTATGTAGTATTTTAGCTAAACGAGGTTTATGACTTTTTTATGAAAGAAAGAAGCGATGGCTTGAAGATTTAGTATTAGTTAATTTAATATCGCCTATCAAGTGACCAAAACATTTAGAAACCATAACCTATGTTTGGTTTTCGTGCAAGCGCTATTGAACTGCTGCAATCTCTTCAATTTATTGTAGCGCACTGAAATATGCGCTGCGATGCGACCCGACGCGTGCCGGCCACTGTTTATCTTTTTTACTAGCGTTTTACTTGCAATATTTGTTTGTTCGGATCAAATCTTGCTAATTGAAATCAATCCAATCCTTAGTAATAAGGTTGACTTGATTGGATCACATTTTAAATACAGTCAATAAAAACTTATTTCAGAATAGTTGGCGTGAATTTTTAAAGTTAAATTATGCATATCAATCTCCAGTTTTTGAACTATTATTGTGCAAAAAATTGAGCCGATTCGTTTATGCTTTTTAATGTATACCTACCTATACAATAAGTAACTTTTTCTCAAAAATGTCCGTAAAGTTGACATTATTCTTTACATATCAGAAGGTGAAGTGCATAGTTTATGGTCAGCGAAAAATTAAAAATTTAAAAGATTGCAGGCGCGCTAGCTCGACAATAATGAATTAGCGCGCCTGCAATCAGTCACATTTTTTAACCGACTTCAAAAAAGGAGGAGGTTATCAATTCGGTGTATTTTTTTTTTTTTTTTTAATGTTTGTTACCTCAGAACTCCGTCATTTATGAACCGATTTGAAAAAATTTTTTTGAGTTCGTCTAGGAATGCTTTCAATTAGGTCCCATAAGCAGCAAATTAGGATCTGATGATCGGATCTTAAGGAAATCGAGGGAACTCTTCAAATATTGTAGGGACACCTATGGTAATTTGGATATATTTAGCAGTAACTCGTGCATTTGCTCTTGCAAATCATAATTTGGTGAAGTGGAACTGATGATGAAGACCAGATTTGACCAACGGAACTAATACTATCAATAACAAGTATTGCACGGGTTAAATTTAAATTATCATGATTAATTAATCATAAGTTAATGATTCTTTCGAACTGATCTGATGCTGAAGCCAGAAGGTAGGCAACGGAACTCTGTTATAAAACAAACGTAACTAAGTCGTGTTTGAGCTTAATGGAATCGTTGTGAGATGTTCTTTGGCTACAAATCACTAAAAAGTGATAAATAAAGAAAATTTTACAAAAAAAAAAACCGACTCCAAAAAATAAAAAAATAACAAAAAATGGAACCGGCTACAAAACCCTTGAAAATATTTTTCTAGCTAAGTAGGTACGTACTAGCTCAAAGTCGGTGACTCAGCACGACCCAGCAGGAGGGATTGAAACCCATAGTATGTAGGTCCTCACCTACGGACCATACGGCCGGATACCAGACGACTATAGTGAATTGTCCCACTCCTGCTGGGTCGTGCTGAGTCACCGACTTCGAGCTAGTACGTACCTACTTAGCTAGAAAAATATTTTCAAGGGTTTTGTAGTCGGTTCCATTTTTTGTTATTTTTTTTTTTTTGGAGTCGGTTTTTTTTTTGTTAAAATTTTCTTTATTTTAAAGTTAAAAAGGCCATGGCCACGGTATCAGAAATTTTGTTGGAACTCCGGACTTTTTCTATTGGGTCTAAAATAGCTTGTGGTGTTTTCGGTGGAAAAATACACCTGCAGTTTATTTTTAATGAAAAAAGGCGGGAAAGCATAAGAAAAATATTGGAATAAAATTAAATTTTATAAAATATTTTGAGAAAAAGTTTATTCTTTTTCAGAATTATTAGAGAAATTCAGAGAAAAGCTTTATATTAGTCTCGGCTGTAATAGCAATTGCTGGCTTCGTATTAGTTAAACTCATACTCAGCCAGCAATTGCCTACTTCCAGGCCACGACAATAATCTACTAATAAATAATTACTACTTACTTAGACAAAGACGAGCTTACATAACATTTATTAACTCTCATTGTTCAGTTTCTGTTAACAAAACATAATTATGTTACTAAATTTAATTAAGTAGCTAACTATAATTAGGTCTACCTACAACTTTTAAAATTGGACGGCGATTGAATAATTAACATGTTTACTTTTGAAGTAGGTACGGATCAGTCTAATCAAAACTTGTTTGACACATTTTTATAATACCTATTTACATAATTTTTGTACGTTTTGTTATTGTAAACTAATTTAATAGTTAATAAGATAGGTAAGACACATAACAGGCAGTTTATCAGTAGTGAGCCTTGTTCCTTGGTGGCACCAAAATGAAATCTAAGAAATAATATAGGTAGCGAAACTAGAATTGAGGTCGCGTACACAAGAACAGGACATGTCATGTAATGACAGCGGGATTATGACATTCACAAATTCATTTCATTCATTCTTCTTTTACCTATGCTATCCGTGCTTCATGTAACTGTGTTTATAAGCTTCAACGCTCGTGGCACTACCTATATTTTTAATCATACTAAACTGGAATATTGTGTATTTATTTTATTTAGTTTGCCAGCCCTAACAATCACGTGGATTTTGGCACTGCACATGTTCAACCACGATTGTTACAGTAGGTACAAAGCTATACAGGGAGTATCGGTTAAGTTAAAATGGATAAAGAATAAAAGAATGAATGAATGAATGGACAATCAAAATTGGTAAGGGTAAATTGACAAAATAAGATGCTGAATTTAAATATGTAAAGTGCGGTTAGCCATTTTTAAACAAAGTTTTGAAGTTTTTAAACAGTTTTAAAAGGAGCTTTCTGCTGTTTATTAGGAACTCGTTGCTAACGAAACACCATATATATCACATGTACATCTATATAACATATAGATAAACAATTGATGTATTATTCCACGTGGCGTCGCACATGGCAGGCATTAAAGTTCCATGTGTATGTACCTAATTTAGATTTTGTTTTGAAGTACGTAGGTAGGTAGGTATGTATTAGGTAGATATTTTTTATATTTTCTGATAGACTTCCTTCTGAATTTTGTATTGTTTTGAGGGAGATATTTCATGTATTTCGCCTAAATATCAGAGAACGACTCGCCTATTTGCTCTACAATTTCCAAAAAATTAACATGTTTCAAAATAATACTTATAAGTATTGAGCCGTGAGTTACTTAGCGAATACTGAACTCGTACTAACCATTTAGAACAGTCTTTTTATTAGCTATATTGACATAAGACAAGATAATTTACCTATTCAATAATTTGCAGTACAAGATAACGAGATATAAAAATGTTTTACAAAAGTAAAACGTAACGTAAAACGTGTAATAACACGTGTGCGTGCACCAGGGTTTCTCGTAAACAATGTGTCACAGCACAGGCTAAAGAAGCTAGCATAAAATTAAAATTAAAATAATTATTTAGATATTTAGATAAGATATTAACAGTGGAAATAAGGATTATAAAAGAATGCAGACGTAAAATAACGTACCTGCAATGAGCTGTGTAGGGTGTGTAGGATAAGCTGAGTGGGGTAGGGTAGGGATCTGTTTTTTTAATGGGATCACAAACGAGCCAGTAATGCAAGCAGGCAGCGGCGTTACGGGCGTTTTTTCTGTTCATACTTATGTAATCAACCAAAACCAAACAGAGCCATAAGTAATTTGCTAACAACGATAATAACATGACAAACTAGCTATTAATAGACTTTGTTTGGTATGTTTAAATCATGTTATACTACATCTATTTTTACACATTCATTGTTAGGAAAGAATGGCGATTTTATTTTACTGAAACAAGCGATATATGCATGCCTAATGGACTAGCCGTGGCTAATGACATTGTTCGTTAAAAATTCATCTATTGTTATACCACAATAACTATGTAAATTTTGTTGAATAAAAAGTATTCTACTTAGTGTTTACGGGGAAGTAAAGAGTAACAAGCATCCTAGAAAGTCTCGCTTTGACGATATTACGAGTATTATAATATATTATTATGGACACGCATTTTTCGATTGAGTTCGAAACGTGTTAGCAAATTGTGTGGTGTTTATGATAGTTGGGTCTGACAGGTGTATCGATTTATGTGGAAGTGGTGGACAATGGGTTATGCATGAAAACATAAATATGTCGCACAGACGTTATTATCGAACACATGTAGTAGTCGAGTAGTAAGAAAAAAAGAGAGACAAATTTATTGATTATTCCAGCGGCTATCCCAGTTGAGCTATTATTTAAGTATACCTATGGTAACTATCGTCGATTATCAATTGTTCATTTGAATATTATAAAATGCCTTTTCAATAATGCATTCGCGGTGTAGAAAGTGTTCGCTGTTTATACACGGCTCCAAGGAGGCCTTGTGAATGTTATTGCCATTGCCACGTGGACTGACAGTTACTTAGTTAGCTTAAGTGCAAAACACAGACAGGACGGGTGCGGGTTGGGAGTGCGGCGGGCCTATTTACGCAACAACGCAAAGTAAATTTAACAAAAAAATATGAAAATACTAGCTGTTGCCCGCGACTCCGTCCGCGTAGTATTCATTTTTATCGCTATCCCGCGGGAGCTATGTAATTTTCTGGGATAAAAACTTTCCTATGTCCTTCCCTGGGACTCAAACTATCTGTATGTCTACCGAATTTCATCTAAATCGGTTCAGCGGTTTAGACGTGATGAGGTAACAAACAGACTTACAAACTTTCGCATTTTAAGCACGGCGTGACGTCCCGGGCCTTCAGTCCCGAACTTTGAGGCGCTCCAATCGTTGTCATTCTTTGTTTGATTGACAAAAAAATATGTTGTGATAATCTAACTAACATACTAAATAGATTTTTTTATCTATCTCGCACATTTTTGGTGTAAATTGGCAGCTATTTTTAATTATCTTTATACCTTGCTTCTTCGTACATGTACACGACAGCTACGTCTGTGCGACACACATGCTATCATGCAGAGCCCACCTTCGTTCATTAGCACATATACCGGGTGTGGCCTGTAACATGAGCAAATAATTAAAAGATAGATCATACTCCTCAAACTGAACAACATTAGTTAAGCGACTTTTAAAAATAAATAGTTTTTAATATTTATTACACTTTTAAATTTATTCGAAGAAGCAATGTCAAGCAAAATTCTTGATGTTTGTACCGTGACAGGCGACGTCAGTTGTGTTCTAGGATGGCGTACATTGATTTAATTTGTATCAAAAAGGGAAAATTCAAAGACTCCATTAGTTTTAAAAGTCGCTGAACTAATGTTGTTTAGTTTGACATGGACGATCTATGTTTTAATTTTTTGCTCGTATTACAGGCCACACCCGGTATAAGTAAATCGATACAGTGTCTCATTGACTCGAGTACCTACCACAAACACAAAATGCTTACGCGTATCGAAGTTTGGAACCAGAGGAATGAGAATTTCCTAGTGTATACACAGCATGGGGGAGGCCAACGTCCAACAGTGGACGATGACACTGCAACGGTGTATAAAGTACCTACCATCGCTCCGCGTCTTCAATTAACACCCCCGACGCCGACACCAAAATACAAAATAGATTTAAAAATACAAATCGAATTTAGCGCTGCATTAATGAATTAAATTTCCATGCTCACTGGCGGCTCGGCCCCCCGAACTGTGTCGCACGTGCGCGCCGCCACGTGACGCCGGGCCCTGACACGAATATACCATAATATACGGTAATGCATATGATGCCACGATAAGACTCCGCAGCAATACTACGAACACACAAATGTATAACAGCAAATTCTCTGACATTGATTTATTTAGCATTTCTCTAAGTAAATATAAGACTGTAGTGTTATGCTACTTACGTTTCATTTTTCACTGTTTTAAGTTCATTTTTACATCTGTTTTGGTTCTCCGTCATTCACCTCAAAATTGGATATTTTACATCACCTTTGTTTCTGTTTTTAACGTTTTTGCTTACTGGCACTTGAGGTATCCCATCTTAGGCCTCTAGGTTGGCACGCATCTGCAATCCCCTTGGTGTTGCAAGTGTCTATAGGCGGTGGTGATCTTCTAACATCAGGAGACCCACTTGCTTGTTTGCCATCCAATCGAATAAAAAAAACTAAAAAGAATTACTAAAGCACCCGCGAGCAAAGCGCGCAAAGCGAAGTAATTGTTTTTAGTTTATCGAATGGACCTGTACATAGTAACACCACAATGTAACACCGATTCAATAAATTAAATTATTTAATATTTAAAAATGTGTCACGGTGTTACGTACGTCACGCAGAATTTTACTGGCTCTATCGTCATAATTTTTTGATTAATTGTCAAAAAAAAATTCGTGTCCAATATTTTCTAATATAAATAATTCTTATATAATAATAATCTTACTGGCAGATTAATAAGAATTTTAGGACACCAACCCGCTATAAATAGACCAGTTAAAGACCTTCTTCCGTTCGCATAAAAAGTAGCATTTTCGTCACGAGTTTGCGTCACGTGATAAGCGCCCTGAACTGAAACGCAACGCACGTGGCGGCGCCGGGCGCGATGCGTTCGCCGCGCTCGGTGGAGTTGACATCACGCATACTTTTGCTGTTTGAAATTTCTCGTAAGTATTTCAGTCTTGCCGGGGCAGTCTTAAGTCTGTCGGGACCCTATTCGCACTGGACAAAAACAAAAGACAAATTCTCTCATAGGTGCCTACTACAGCTCAACTTAACCACTTGATTTGAATGTCTAAGTTCCAATTATTATCAATCTTAAGAAAAATTAGACTTAATTTTGTCACCTGTATAAACTCTTGGAGCCAAGAGGTGTCAGTTTGCTTGGTAGAATCGGTGCCAAAGGTTACGGAGAACAAAACAACACTCAAATTCTTGTTGAAATTCTTAAAATCATCGGTAGAGGTTGTCAAAGGGTTGTAAAGTTTGGCTTAAATTCTCTTCTACCAGATTTTTTTTATTTCCAGAACAATACAGGTCCAACTAAAAAAAGGGTATAATAGGTACAATAAAATTAAATAAGCTAAAAATGGACCCTGCGGCATGGTACCAAAGATGCTGGCAGCATTTCCCCGCTGGATCGCAAGACTGATGCGTTGAGCGAGGAAACTGCCATCTCTTCGGTCTCCTGTGGTATCTCTGAGTGTCTTTGATAGATCTTTGAAGAGACTACTAGAATAAACTTAAGCTATGAGAAAAGCATACATACTACAATATGCTTTTCCATAAACAAAGTCTCAAGACCATCCAGACACACTAAAATGTCTGCGGTAGCGCATAGTTATACTTATTTAGTCTGCGTTTCAACCAAAGATGTGCGAGGATGTGTTGCTTACGAGGAATGTGTTTTTACCCGACAGCCCGAAGGAGGGTAATGTTTTTCGAGCGTATGTATGTATGTCCATTTTTTTGGTTCTCGCTGCAGCCTAAACGGCTAGACGGATTTTAACATATGAGGTATCATTGGATTCGTCATAACTGTTGGGAGTGGCATAGGCTATATAATATTTCAATATGGCGTCTGCGAAAAAAAATATGGCGGAGGAATGAAAAAATATATTTTGTATTGTAACAATATGGGTATCGAATGAAAGCTAATAATTAGCCCATTCTAAATATATATGGGTTATAATACTTTTAATCTACCGTTTTCACATAAATATCAAAAAATTGTAAAATAAAACATTAAATTAAAAAAAAATTAAGTTCAACAGTCGGGACCCATTACTAAGAGCTTTGAGCGTCACGATTTAAATGGGTCCCGACTATTGAACTTAAAATTAGCTACTTAACAGAGTTCTAGACCACTAGGCTTATTTTGTTCCTTTTAGTTTTGGCAGTCGGGTTTTTTGATTTTTTTTAATTTAATGTTTTATAACTCATACTTAATATGTAAGATTATGTAAGGTTAATTTGTTGTTTTTGTTTTAATGTATTTTCCTTGCTGTGTCGAATTTGGCAAATAATTTATTCTTTTTCATATTCTTAATTGTAATTACGGTTTAGCGGCAAAAGAAATGGCTACACGTTACCGCAGGGTAACAGCCAGTCCATGTTATCCATTGTTGTCCATATACATGTAAGTACTCGTACTTCTTTCTTAAATATTACGTGAATTAGTAAAAGTGAAAGAGAAGAAATTAAGTAATTAAGCCGATTATGTCGAAAACCTACCACATTTTTGAACTCAAATGGTTTGAATAAGTATATGATATTCATAGCAATTTCGTATGTGAATTCTTTTAACTTCTTTTTTCTATTTTCCTCTGTTTCGTGTCGTATTTCACTTTTTATCTTAGAAAAATGTTTGACCGCATATACAAAATTTAAACATAATTACAAAACGTGTTTCCATCGTCACGTTAAATTCAAATTATCACCTACGGAATCAGTTTTCACGAGGCTTTATCCGGAACGGTTCTCATACGAATTACCACGTGACTACGAAATGGGACTGGAGGGCTACTACGAAATTCGAGAATCGAAGTTCGTATCGTACCGTCCCGCTGACGCTAATATTATTTTAATACAAGAGTGAGAGGGATGGTACGATACGAACTTCGATTTTCGAATTTCGTTGTAGCCCCTCTGTTGTGTTTGCTGATAAAGTTACCAAGCTGACGTCTGACACGTCAGTAAGCCAGTTATCGGTAGTTTACCTAAGCGATAACGTGAGCGTACTACGTTTGTTTGGAAAACGTGAAGCATGTTGATATGAAATAAACTTTTTGTCTCCCTATATATATATATATCTGCCTCTCCTCTCTGCCAACTCCCAAACTACAAACCTACTATATATATACTGTAGTCTTTGCTTTTGTCTCTCAGCCAAGGAAGCATGTTTTAAGTTGTCAGAGGCAGCGGAGTGGAGCGAGGGGGTTAATTAAGCCAAGCGGAGTTACGGATTGTGACTGTCCATAGGCGCGGAGCAAGATTGCGGAGCGGAGCGAGAAAGTAATGCGGAGCTACTTGTGCTACTTACTTATTACTTATTCTGTGGCGGAGCGGAGTTGCGACAGTGGAGCGGAGCGAGAAAGTAATGCGAATATACAGGATGATTGAGGAGACGTGAGCAGGATCAGCCCTGCCGGATTGATTTGGTTAAGGCTACTATATCGTACCAGTAATATTAGTGAGATTACTACGTTATTTTTATTAAATGTTTCAAACAAAAAGTCTTAAATTTTATTATTTACAAAGTGCATGGTCACTCTGGAATTAAAAGTGTGGGATTTTACAAAAATATGATTGTGAATGATCCATTATCAATTACTGATGGTGTAGGGTTGGTCCTGCTCACGTCTCCCGAATCACCTTGTAGATAAACAGATTCAGATTCGGTTCAGACGTTATTGCATAAAGATCACAGCTTATTAGAGCCACCCGACATCCGACCAGCACCGCTTAGACGCATAACACCACAAACACGAAATACCTACCAACCCGAGGTTTTTGGTTATCTGCGGATTTTTTAATATGCGATTAGGCTAAATACCAACTACATATAAAACCGTAAACGAAAAACACCAACCTGTCGTTTCGGTGTGTATTGCGAGTTTATATATTAATTACACAAAAATCCACAGACGCAAAACACCAACTGGGACTTGTAAAATATTTGCAATCGAAGTAGTGTTCAACAACAGCCATGTCTTTATCTAACGAGGTGTTTTTGTAAGTATTAGATAAATAATTATAGTAATGTCGATTTAAGAAATAACATGAATAATCCTATGCTAACTAGAGCAGCAGAAAGCATTGCATAAATACATTGCACCAATTATCATTTCACCAAAATTAACTCAATCATTATCGATCAGGTGGAGCGTTAGGGTACGAGTTGGTTGGTATTTCGCGTAATGTGACAGTTGTTATTTCGCGTATATGGTATTTAGCGTGATTGGTATTTTGCTATAATTCATGATGGTCCACGTATTTCCTAGTAGTCAATATGGCGGCGAGCAGCGGGCTATCACCGAGTGGTCCACTCGCCGTCCGCGCGTGGCAACCTCGCGAGTGAGGCGATCCGGTGACGCTACGGAGTTGATGTAGTGAGCGCATGCCCATACAAATCCATATGAAGAATACTAACCGCTCGAGGCGAGGCGGTGCTGGTCGGGTGCCTGGTGGCTGTAATGAGCTGTTGGCCTTTCTTCCGCAACACACATCCACACAAACTTTCTCATTTATATATTAGTAGGATAGGATGTTGTACCTATTATATATCGACCTTTTTACATTTCCGTCTATGCGAGCTATGGAGAGAGCTATGCTTGGGTTTCTCTACGGGATCGAATCAGAAATGAGGAGATACGTAGAAGAACAAGGGTCACCGACATAGCCAAGCGAATTAGCTTGTTGAAGTGGCAATGGACCTGGGTACAAGATCACAATGTATCGTCATGTTCAGTGGATGGTTACAAATTTGGTGCTAAATTCATTAGATCCCATCATATTCATGGTGGCGTGGCAATCTTAATTAAGAACAATGTCAGGTTTAAGGAGAGATTAGATATAAATATCCTATCGAAAGAATGTGTGGCAGAAGTATGCGCCGTGGAGTTGGTGCTGCAAAAGTTAGTAGTAATTGTCACATATAGGCCTCCAAGCGGTGATTACTCTGCATTTTTGTCTATAATCCAACATGTTATGGACATAGCATCTAAAAATAATACGCGAATTATACTCTGTGGGGACTTTAACGTAAAATTTAATGAAAATTGTCAAAAAGCGAAGTCCTTGTGTGACATTCTGCTATCGTATGATCTTAAGCAAACTGTACAATTTCATACCAGGAAGTCTCGTTGCCTTGATAATATTTTTACCAATTTGGATACATATCGAGTTTGTGATATTAGAGTTACATGTTCGGATCACTCTGGTCAAGTTTTGACAATGGAGATGACCCCTGAGACAGACTGGAAATCAAGCAGAGTCACTTACAATAAACGACTTCTCACACATGCTAAAATCAACGAATTAAATAGTAAACTACATTATGAATTTTGTGACTTCGAAATGAGCCATGATCCGGAAGAAAATTTTAATAGGTTTTTTAATATGTACATGCGCGTTCTTAATAACGTACTGCCACAAAGAAAGGTCTCTGTACCGGAAAAAACGACATTTAATGAATGGGCATCTGCAGGCATCCGGCGCAGTAAGAAGGAGTTATTTGAATTAAACACTAAATACAATAAAATAGGCAAAAATGAATCTTTTAGGGTCTATTTCAAAAACTACAAACGTATCTTTAGGAAAGTATGTAGACAAGCTAAGTCCAATTGGCTTCGTCAAAAAATCGAAAAGTCAGCAAATAAAATAAAAACTGCCTGGAATGTGATCAGTGGTGAAACAGGTTATAAGAAACGTAAAAATGATAATATAAATTTAACTCAAGAGGGTAAACTGTATAAAGATGCCAAACAGGTATCAAAAATATTGAGCAATTTCTTCTCAAATATACAAACATGTTCTGCAGAGCCAGTTTCTAATTGTTACGCTACAAATTTCATCAAATTTGACCCGCCTATTGAATCATTCAAATGGTCAAATGTCAGTGTGAAAGAGGTTTTAGCAGCCTGTAAGAGTTTAAAAAATAAAGATACCTATGATCTGTGGGGTGTATCGATAAAAATTGTGAAGTTAACAATCATGCCAATAGCACAAATAATCGCAGATATAATTAATCAATGTTTTCAATGTGGTGTTTTCCCGAAATTACTTAAAAAAGCTAAAATAGTCCCAATCCATAAAAAAGGAGATTCTATGTCTCCTGATAATTATCGTCCTGTTTCAATTCTTCCGTCTTTTAGCAAAATTTTTGAAAAGGTTATGTTTTCTAGACTAAATGATTATTTCACACTAAATAATATAATTAGCCCTGATCAATTTGGTTTTCGAAAAGGTCTATCCACCGAGGACGCCATTGCAGCTTTTGTCAAACACGTTCACACAGGTGTTGAGAACAAACAAAGGTGTATAGGTGTTTTTTGTGACCTTTCCAAGGCATTTGATATGGTAGACCACGATATTCTATTAGCTAAGTTATCATCTTACGGCATTAAAGACATTGATCTTCAGCTAATTCAGTCGTACCTAAAAGAGAGGGATCAGACTGTACAAGTGGGTGATGAAAGATCAGAAAGTGTTAAGATAGCAAGAGGCGTGCCTCAAGGCTCTATATTAGGACCCTTGCTATTCATCATTTACATTAACGATCTCTCGAGTGTTATTCCTGATTGTTTGAAGTGTAATATTGTCAAATACGCTGACGACACATCATTTCTGGTATACGACCAGAAACTTGACGACACAATAAACAATGTTAAGATAATTCTCGAACAAATCAAAAGCTGGTTCACCGCTAATAAACTTAAATTAAATGCGGATAAGACAGAACTAATGTTCTATAGTTTAAGACCATCCCAGCAAACATTAGAATTGAAATGTGATGAAAATTTGCTAGTAGGTACTAAAGTTTCAAAATTTTTAGGAATGACAATAGACAGTGCGTTGAAGTGGGATCATCATATCGACTTGCTTTGTAAAAAACTAAGTAAAGCTGCTTTTGCCGTCAAGAGAATTAGGGAAATCTGCGGAATTACATCAGGCAAAACAGTTTACTATGCCTATTTCCATTCAGTGATGTCTTATGGTGCCCTGATTTGGGGACATGCAGCAACCTCCATTCGAGTATTCAAATTGCAAAAAAGGGCACTTAGAAATATATACAAGTTACCAATGCGACAATCCTGTAGAAATTTATTTAAGGAGGCCAATATTATGACGCTGTACTCACTTTTCGCTTTTAGGAACTTGTTATATGCAAGAAAGCACCTAAGCAGCACTCCGAAAAGAGGTGACGATCATAATTATCCCACCAGAGGCAAAGATATGCTGCGCCTGCCACGAGTGCGATTGGCAAAAACTAGAAAATGTTTTATTTTCCAAAGTTTAAAAATGTATAACCATCTACCCGTGTCAGTAAAATCAATGAATGATGTCAAATTTAAAACCTTTCTTAAAAAGAAGTTGACTCAAGAGGCTCTGTATAGTATTAAAGACTATTTTGACATAAAATTTTAATGAAAAATAAATATTGTATAGAAATGGACATATCTGCCAATTAAATTAATGTTATTTTTTTTTATATTTTACAATTTTAATTATTATTATTTGACATCAAATTAAGATTTTTGTAATTTAAATTTATTTTTCCCCTTTGTTAACTGTAGGCTTTTTTTTTTGTAATACTCGTATGTAAGACTTGTTCTAGTGCATAATTTATTTGTGTCAATGGAATAAAGATATATGACTATGACTATGACTATGACTAATGGGCGGGCCATATAGCACGGAGAGCGGATGGCCGTTGGGGCCGAAAAGTTCTCGAGTGGAGACCGCGGATCGGCAAGCGCAGCGTAGGACGTCCACCAACAAAATGGACGGATGACCTGGTTAAAGCTGCGGGTTCACGGTGGATGCAGGCCGCTGCCAACCGAAGCAACTGGAGGTCTGTGGGGTCCAACAGTGGACGTCCTGCGGCTGAGATGATGATGATGATGATGACATTTCCGTCTACCTTTCTAGACGATGCCCGTGACATAACAGCACGCCCCTTGCATCGTTGTTCATGTTGAGAGGCCAATGGGGGGTCATTCAGCAGCTGACCCAGATTGTAACTAAATATAGATATGATACGAAATAGCCAGACACAAAAAACTTAGTAAGTATAATACTATACAGTGTGTTAACGGCACCCAGACTTTTTTCAAGGCAGGTTAAGGTAATGTGGTTCTGTAACTTAACCATGACATTAACTTAATTAATATAACTAAAATTCAAACTTTGTTAACTTTCTAACAAATTTATAATTGCCAGCAATGTACAGTAAAGTAAATTGACAGGTAGGTAAGTGTAAATGACAGCCGACAGATACCTACTTTGATTATTACTTAAATCAAGTTTGTTGTGTGGAAGCCTACCTTTATTTTATTTAAATGTAATTGTTTATTTTTAAAGTAATTATACAGCTGAAGATTCTATGAATATTACAAGCGTCTACCTGTTGCCGTTATTAATATCAAGCAAATAACGGCAAAAAAATCACGTTATTTGTATGGGAGCCCCCCTTAAATATTTATTTTATTCTGTTTTTAGTATTTTTTGTTAAAGCGGCCACAGTAATACATAATCTGTGAAAATTTAAAGTGTCTATCTATTACGACTCAAGAGATAGAGCCCTGTGACAGACGGACGGACAGACAGACAGACAGCGGAGTCTCAGTAACAGGGTTCCGTTGGCAGCCTTTGGGTACAGAACCCTAAAAATCCCGTCCCGAAAAAGTTTCAATTCTACCCATTGACTTATATTCTACCGTTCGTACGTTACCGTACTGTACGTTAGTAACATATATCGATGATTCTACCCCATGTAATTTAGGCTGTACGTTTTCTGGCCGTAAGTTAGTAAGTTTTCCTATACTTATACTTATACAAGTATAAGTATAGGAAAACAAACAGCGAACTTAAAAACAAAAGATTGTTGTTGCAATTCAAATATAGCAATATATTTTGCGTTAACAAATTTGTCGAACAATGTTATTGTTTTCCAGCTGATAGTGTTATCAAACTAGGTTGTTGTTATTCTCAGGAATGTACAATCACCGAAAATAACACGCGTCACATCAATTCGAATCATCAGCTAGCCAAAAACAATTCACGTAGACTGTCCACGATAAAATAGGGGCAGGGCAGGCCCTATTTCAGGAAGCTACAAAGTATTTTCCTGGCAAAGTTAAAAATAACTTTTCAAACAACAATAGACGACGAAACATTTGAAAGTCTTTAGATACGCGCTAGGCTTGAATTAGATTTTGCGGCAAAGAATAGATTTATTCGCATAATAATAATAAGAGACACAGATACGATTTGGTCGATCACGTTGCATGCCACGCTCGCTCACACGCGCGCTTGAAAATTGCTCTCCAAAATATTGCCATATCTGAATGGAATTGAATTGCAAACTGCACGTTGTAAAGTAAAGCTGGGAACAGTCCAACGGTGTCTAAGTAATAAAAGCCACCAGTCACATGTTGATGCTGGCTTTTCTTTTCTTTAGTCAAAAGAAAATAAGGACCACTTGAGTTTCATTAATAACAAAAATGCATTTGTTTTTTATCTGAATACATTTAATTGAACAAAAAGTATTTGTTTTGTGTTATGTTATGACACTAATATTATAATGCGAGTCTGTAAGTCTGTTTGTTTGTTACTTCATCACGTCTAAACCGCTGAACCGATTTAGATGAAATTCGGAATACATATTATAGTTTGCACCCCGGGAAAGAACATAAGATAGTTTTGATCCCGGAAAATTGAATAGTTCCCGCGGGATAGCGATAAACAAATTCTACGCGGACGGAGTTGCGATTAATGGCTAGTAAATGATATAACCAATTTTAGTCAAGGAATATTACAAATAATTATATTTATTAGAATTTACATTTTAGCAATGAAACTCGCCTGGCCCATAAATTGTTTTGGTTAGTACATATAAGTAATAGTTTTATTTTAACTACCTGGACGATCGAACTTTGTAAACCGGTTTTCGTGGTAGTTAAGCTACTAAATACTAGATAAGATATGACTGAAGCAGTTAGTAATATAAAAATATCTACCTAAATTTAACCCTAAACTTAACCCTAGTTTTTTTACGGAATCGTTAGAGCCATTTCCGAAATCGTAGTGGCATATTATGCAGATTTCTCGCTTACCTACCTAATAGTTTATAGGATAAGAATAAGAAACTACAAAAAGTAATAACCACTCTACACCGTTTTTTCCGGTAAAGTCTTGGTCACCAGCAACCAATTCCAAAATGACTACTAAGACTAGATGGTTTAATTTTTTTTTTCTATTAAACCATCTAGATGTTCTCTGCCTAAAGTAATATTTACAGCGAGTTATCCTGTGCTTACGAAATTCGACCTTGACTTATTCAAGGCTATAAACAAGAATTAACATAGTTTTATACTTAACTGAAATTCATATAAACATTTTATTCAACACAGCAGCAATATTAAGGTTCCGAGTCCAACAAAGAACCCCTATGGTTTTGCCATATCCGTCCGTCCGTCCAGCGAGAGAATGTCCTTAAAGACTGCGCTTCTGCCTAATGGATAACTAATGTTATCAGATACGCAGCACATTAGGTACTTATAGCATCTTATATTTCGCGTTGCGATACGTAAGTACAATGCTATTGACCCGTCGATAATATATGAGTGTGTATTAGGGATTGCAATCCCGCTAAACGGGATCACGCGTTCCCACGGGATCCCGCGCTGCTTTTATTAATCTGTTGGATCCCGCACCTTCAAAGCGCGGATCCGCCGATCCCGCAAATTTTGCGATAACATAGGTTGATATCATAGTAAGTAATAGAATCTAAGAGAAAGTTGTGATTTGATTATTAGTCATTAACTTTATGAATAAAACTGAATTAAATTATAAAACTGTTGTTAGGAGTAAGGGAAAAATTAAACAAAACTATTAAACTACCTATGCCACACATTTAAAGTTGAATCTAAGAAAACAGATTACTAATTACTTACACCTAATTAATAGAAAATAAATAATTTCTGTTGCTCAATGTAAGAAATCTTTAATACTTAAAAGTTGTTTTTTACACAAAATTCTGTCGTTTCTATTTGATTTTATAACAGAATTTCAAAAATGCGGAATCCCGTATGATCCCGCGCGGTATTGAGTAAGTAATCCCGCATATCAATCCCGCGGGATTGAATGAGCTGCGGGATTGCAATCCCTAGTGTAAATATTGATTGTTGTTGAACTTATTATTCATTTCAATCAAGGTTTTTTTCTTATCAATAAACATACTGTATTAAAATTTATTATTACAGACGGTGATAAATCCTAAATCAAGGTAGGCACTTGTCCGATAAAAAGAAAACAACAATTATTAGCTTAACTTTTTCACTTTGAGTGCGGTGGTATGTTGAACAATGTGTGTAAGGATATTAATATGTATTTAACCGCTGTTGGAATATATTGCAGCGCTTGATTGACTAACTACTAAAATTTCGTACTGGCCTCGCAGTGTGTAACTAAGTAATGCAAGTAGTCTAAGAGTTTACTAAGAGTTTTTGAGCGTCACGATTCAAATGGGTCCCGACTGTTGAACTTTAAATTAGCTACTTAACAGAGTTCTACACCACTAGGCTTATTTTGTTCCTTTTAGTTTTGGCATTCGGGTTTTTTGATTTTTTTGATTTCAGTCAGGCAGTCGGCCTTAAAAACTAAAAGGAAAAAAAATAAGTCTAGTGGTCTAGAACTCTGTCAAGAAGCTCATTTAAGGTTCAACAGTCGGGACCCATGACCAAGATTTTTTGAGCTGGTTACTATTTGAATGGGTCCCGACTGTTGAACCTTAAATGAGCTTCTTGACAGAGTTCTAGACCACTAGACTTATTTTCTTCCTTTTAGTTTTTAAGGGGTTTTTTGATTTTTTTAATTTTATGTAATAGCAGAAAAACGGGCAGACGGTTCACCGGATTGACCAGAGTTGTCGTTCATTGTGGCGTTCTAGTGGGAGTGGGGAAGGCCTTTGTTCAGCACTGGGGTACGTCTTCCGTCTGATGAAATCATCATCCCAGCCTATATACGTCTCACTGCTGGATACAGGCCTCCTCCTCAGAATGAGAGGGCTGGTGAAATGAAATGAAATAATTTATTTTGCTTTAGACATGGTAACAACAGAGGCGTCTTTAGCCCTTGTAGCGCCCGTGTGCAATTATTATTTTAGCGCCATCTAGGAAGCGCACGGTCAAAATGGAATAGGTACAGTCACCAGCAATAATATCTGCAACAGCGGAGCGTGCAAAAATATCTGACACATCCGTCCGGCCCTAGGAATAGAGTCGTATCAGATATTTATGCACGCTTGTTGAGTCAGATATTGGTGCTGGTGACTGTACAACGTGCGACAAAGTGCCGCGGCGTGCGCCCCTAACACCGCTGCTCCCGTGTGCAACGCACACCCTGCACTATAGGTAAAGACGCCTCTGGGTAACAAGTGGTTTTTATAAATTTGCTAAGCTGCAGTGATACGTCTAACCAAACACATTGGCCTGCAAATATTATCGTATTAAATAAATTTACTAAAAACACAATTAATTTTATGAGATAGATTACTAATCAAATTATTATATTTTAAAATCTAAACACTAATGCCCCGAATTAATGAGTATCCCCCTTTAATAATGACAATTATTATGAACTAAAAGAATTTCTTTGCTCACCCGCGACGCCTAACGCCTAACGCCTGATTCAATAAATTAGACAATTATTATTTTAAATATTCTTTATTTGAATAAAACGCTGTATCTTTAAGTCACTTATATAACTTAAATGGGTACGTTCATGAGCGTTTTGCCCGCCAGTTCCAGTATGTTATGAATATTGATGTTTACAAATATGGCCCGTTTCTACTAATATAAGGATGAATACTTCACTTAAAAGAGAAACTACTTGTATCAGAAATTGACGCAAATAGTTATCGTATGTATCAATATTCATAACACACTGGAACGGGCGGGCAAAACACTCGTGAGCCATACCCAAATCTCAATTAACTCCTGGACAATTCAGCTCTGCTCTTAGGCAACTTATTAAATATTCGTATTGCCATTGCAAGACAATTTCGACGATACAAGTGTGTGATGCTGATGTTGCTGTTGACCGAACCGCAATGCAGGACAAAAAACATCCACTGTCATTCATTGTCATACATAAGTCCCTACTTCATCTTTTAAAGAAAACAAAGAAAGAAATGAAATGAATAAATTTATTTGCGAAATTCGGCACGACAGGACACCGGGTTTTGCCTTTTCGCCGAATTATTGTTGACCAAATGTCTCATTTGTCAACTTCATTTCCCAACTTTCAATTTTCATTGAAACTAAAAAAAACTCAGTGTAATTTCTTATGTTTTTATAGAACATAGTACATACTCGTAGGTTAGGTTAGGTTTGTTTTATGAAAGTTCCGAAAATATATAGTTTCGGAGAAAATCCCGAGTTGGAAAATGAAACAGTTTGGCAAATGAAACATTTGGGAAACGTAAGTTGGGAAAAGGCAGAGAACCCAGGACACATTACATTAACATTATAAATTTAAACAACATCCTACTACTACAATTACTTTGACTAGTTATTTTCAGGTTGCCAATATGTACCTTCCTACTTTAGAAAACAAAACAATACTACGTCTCTAAAATTGGATAAGTAAATCATAGTAGTTACATACAAATGTAACTTATAGATAGTGACTAACTCGAATATTATTCCGAGGCCGTTTATCCTCAAATTGTTGTTTCAAACTTCTTAATACGTTCATGCTCGTAGCACAATATACATAACTAGGCAGTAATTCGACTTTATACTAGAGGGCCAAAATCGACGCACGCACACAGCGAAGCGTCTTACACGGCCGCTAACCTGACTTCCCCCGATAAAACTACGCCGCCCGCTCCAGTCGCCCTCGTTTCGATTCCGTAACGTGGCTATAAACGCTCGGTACTAAGTAACTAAGTGTACCTATATACTATATAGTATGTTACATACTATAATATTTTATTTAATAATGACGGCGTCACGAGAACGTGTGTACTGCAGTGTTTACGGGTCCCTAAATTCAACGCTGATAAAACCAACATTGTCATTTTTTCAACTTCCTGCTGATGCTGAAAGGTAAAATTAATACCTATTAGGTACTTTATTATTAGTCTATTAAAATTTGTCCAGGTACCTACTCAACAAAATGTAAACCATAGTGGTGTGTCTATTTATAGAAAATTACATTATAAAAAATATGCAAATTGCTATTTACAAATTAAATCTTCTATCGAAATATAAATCCGAACGAATTTATGATTTTAAGCTGATATTAAATCACATTTTTAAAAACGTATTTAATTTAAAACATTCTTCGGTGGTTTACATTTTGTTAAGTACAGTCAAGGGCTTAATATATGCAGGTACGATACCAAGACGTCAAAAATATCTATACACCTTTCTTTATGTCACTATCTTTAAGGTCGATTTAAGTATACATAAATGTGACGCCATTGTTGTATAGATATTTATGTCCTTGAGTGTACCTACCTAGACAAATAGACTTAGGGGCGGTTTCACCACCCATTGATTAATTTTAACTGACGGATATATGTGATGGTGTCTCTGTTTTTAACCCCCGACCCAAAATTAGGGGTATTATAAGTTTGACCACTATGTGTGTCTGTCTGTGGCACCGTAGCTCTTAAACGGGTGGACCGATTTGAATGCGGTTTTTAGGGTTCCGTAGCCAAAATGGCAAAAACGGAACGCTTATAGTTTCGCCATGTCTGTCTGTCTGTCCGTCCGCGGCTTTGCTCAGGGACTATAACTCCTAGAAAGCTGTATTTTTCTCGACTAAGTACCAACTTATAATTAATAAATAAATATATGATCATTAAATTAACATATGTTTTATTCCTACACCTAAAACTACACACGTACAATAAAAATCTACACACGTCTGTTTTACTTTTTGTAGTTGTCAACCCTAGCGCTCCGCGCAGCCGTAGGTAAATTTCAAGAATACGGCCGAGTCGGTCTACTGCCTGTTACTTGTATTGTGCTCGTAGGACTAGTCAAGTGCAAAGATATCGTTACGGCTAAAGTTATAAAAATATGTATACACGACTTTATGCACTTAACATTAAGGTCGTGTATACATATTTTCTTAACTTTGGCCGTGTCGATATCTTTGTACGGGACTGTACTTTAAATGTGACCGCGAGTGGGCGGGACGTCTGATTCGGGAGCACGTGAGCGCGACACGTGATGCGCCGGCGCACGGGTAATGACCTTGTTATGCGGGTAGATCGTCGTTTGTTCGCACTGTGCCCAGAGGCCTTATTGTTTATACTTACACTTGAAATCACAATAGTTTTCACCGACTCTTTCAATCACACGGTGTAAGATAAGGGTAGAGAGAGATGGTGAATGCGATTGGGAACGTCAGTGTTAATCTGTGTTAAGCCGAGTTTAGACTTGCAAGAAATTTTTACAAGTTGCATTACATTGCGGCGCTCGACTGACCATTACGAACTAGGGCGTCCAGTCTCGGAAATATTTTGAGTCTCGGGACTGAGACGAGACTTTGTCTTAAGTCCCGGGAGTCTCGAAATTTCGAGACTTTCGAGACTTAACGACAAATCCTTTTGGGTGGTCCGAATCTGAAGTGAAGTCATAGTCGTCGTAGTTGCAGAAAGAAGTACTTAGTGGGAAAAGAGCGGGCCACTTCAAATATTACGAAAAAAAAATTTTAAATATAAAGTTTATGTTGTTTATTAAATTATCAGAACACTACCATCCTAATTCAAAAGGATGCATGTCCAAAAATGCAATTTCGTTTAATTACACTTTTCGATACATAAACATCAATCTATCATATGAACATGTTTCTGAAAAACTTTAGTAAAAATTTTCAAAAATTTACTAAGAAAATTTAGCATATGTCCAAAACCACACCCAAAACCATGACATTTCCCAAGCAGTATGGCCTTATGAGTGTAACAACAATTGTTCCTTATCTCCTCTTTACTAAGAGTTCAGAACGCATAATCTTTTTCTATCTGTTTTTATGGCTTAGTTAGTGACTGCAATGCAATGAACCGCTTGGGGTGTAGGTACATAAAATGACAAAATACAATTTCTTCCATGCAACGTCGTTAATAAATATTATCATGTAGTGAACAACATAATCATCACAGTATAACCACAGTTTACCTAGCTAATTCAAGTATTTAACGTATAGTGGATTTTTTGAGGTACTTTTGAAAGTTCATTTGATTTTACTCATCGTATATGCATTATAATTGACTGTAAACAATCACAAGTCCGGTCTTGCTGGACTGAATAAAATAAGTCTCGAAGTCTCGAAAATCACCGAGACTGGAACTGCAGAGTCTCGGGACCGAAATGGTTCGAGACTCTCGGTTTTCCGAGAGTCTCGATTCCCGGGATGGAAGCCCTATTACGAACTCGTTGGCTTTACGGCCTCGCAATGTAATGCAACTTGCACAATTTTTCTTGCAAATCTAAACCGGGCTTTAGACAACGGCTACAGCTCGGAAAACGGGTGTAAGGAAGGTTTTGATATGACCTCCCGACGGAGGGATTTTTTTAGCGTTGTATTTATTTATGTATATACGTACGTACGTATGTCAATTTTGCAGTCGCCCCCTGTACCCAAACGGCTCTACGGTTATCAATATATTCGCCAGCCAACCTTTTTCTAGTTTTGCGAAGTATATATTTTTTTAATTTGAATTAATATGTACCTAAATTAATAAAAAAAAGATATCATTCGATACTCAATCGTGCAATAACGTCTGAACTGATATAGATGAAGTTTGTTATGGAATGGAGACAGTTTTAGGTCCCGGGGAAAAGCATAATTCTTAATTTGGTTTTTTTATTACGTAAGATAGTTTTATCAAAAAAAATGCATAAATCCCGCGGGACAACGATAAACGACGGGTGCTAGTTGTACAGGGTCCATCGTCTTGCATAATTGTTGAAAGTCTTGTTGAATGTAATATTTGTCATAATGTTTTGTTTGTCATAATTCTTTTTCTCCGAATCCATTTAGTTGTTCAGAATAGTTATAAAATAAACCTAACCTAACATACAGTTTTCGATACGATGGTCATTTAAAAGTTTCAGAAAAATGTACGGTTTCGGCGGGAACATAGTATTTTCCCGCCGAAACTTACAAAAATTCTGACAAACATTACATTATGACTTGCGAAAATTATGCGACTAGATACGAGCTGAGTTGTACACGAAAAATAAATGTACAGTCAGCATCGAAAGAAGCTGGTTTCTTTTGTACTTTATCGTATTACAGCCACGTACTTAGCTCCATACAAGATTGACACAAAAGTAACCAGCTACTTTTGATGCTAAGGGTACATCGCGCACTTTAGAAAAACATTTTATAAATTATATAAATTTAAAGGAAGAGACATCTGTAGTTGAATAGAAATAATTCTGTTGCGAAGCTTGTGCCATCTGTTATGCAATAGCGTAACTAGTTTCCACTATTGAAGAAGGTTTCAATGTTGCATACGTAGTATGGAGTAATACTGCTAGATGGCGGTATAAAAACTTTGAAGTGTATATTTGCAAGATCTTCGCTATTTATGTTTTTTCATAGTTCATTCCATTATTTTACGCATAAGAAAGTTAAATCATCTTTATCGGAAAATAAAAAAATGATAAAACTTTTCTTATAAATGTAAATAGTCTAGAGTCGTTTTGTATGTAATATTGTATGTTTAAATTATAATTTATGCTTTAGCTTCAAAATTGTAAGTAAATGTGTGATTTAATATGAAACACGTTATCTTTGTTATTTAAATTTTGCAAGAAAATAATTAGGGATATGGAATTAATTTACTTGATAAAACTTAGTTACCTAATTTTAATTGAATGATAACCCCCGTCATAGTGAAGAAACAGTTGTTAAACAATCACTTTTTTTATTGTGTATAATAAACAATATTATGCGTCCATCCCAGCCTATTTACGTCCCACTGCTGGGCAGAGGCCTCCTCTCAGAACAAGAGGGCTTGGGCCATAGTTCCCACGCGGGCCCAGTGCGGATTGGGAACTTCACACGCACCATTGAATTGCTTCGCAGGTTTGTGCAGGTTTCCTCACGATGTTTTCCTTCACCAATATTATGCGTACAAAATAAGATTAGGTACCACTTTTAAAATGGTCTTATTGGGTCCTTACAGTTAAATATCTACGGTTTCAGTTCATAATTATAATTTTTTCACACATTTCATTATTTTTGTATAAATAAATCATATATTTTCGAATAAAAAACAAGTAGGTACCCACAGAAATAGTAAAAAGTAGGTCCCACTTTGATGCAATGCAACTTAATTGTAACAAAAATTAAAAACGAATCCAAGTGACATAAATAAAAAAACTCATTTAAACTCGTTCTTTTTAAAAAAAACATATCAAATAAAACTTACACAATACTTAGCACAAAATTCGCGGAAGATATTAACATAAATGTTTGTTTTTTTAATTAACATCTTTTCATCTTGTTCGGATGATAGGTAATTAGGTCGGAGCTTCGATGGTCAAGCGCAGTCCTCGCGCAACTGCCGCTACAAGCAGGCTCGGAAACATCGCTAACAAAAAGGTGAAAAATACGGTGCGGCTCGAAGCTAGTTTAATTGTTTTAAAAAGTTACAGTGTCGGTTGGTAATATTGCCAGCTGTTGTATGTTGTATTCTGGAAAAAAGTAGCAGCCGTTTTTAACAGACTACTTAAAAAGGAGGAGGTTCTCAATTCGGCTGTATTATTTTACACTTCAGAACTTTTTGAAGGAGATACGGATTTTGATAATTGTTTTATTATTTAGGTTGGTGCTTCTCATTTGGTTACATTTATATTTGATCAAGATTTGATCAGTAGTTTTTGAATTATCCTTAATAAAATTAAGCTATTGTAACTTAAATGAAGTAAGTATTTAATTTATTCCTCTTAATGGCGGCCATAAGGCTTGGGCCAATGTCAGTTAAATTAAAGATAAATATATTCTTCTTATTCACGTTGTACGGTGATTGTAGTTTTTGCAACTTGATAGCAAAATTCCAGAAACCACGTGGAGACCACTTGCGCATTAAAAAATGTCAGACACGAGAGCAATATAGAATTTTGTGATCACTGTTCACTGTTAAGGTTAATCGCCGCATAAAACACTATCAAAAATATACTTCAACTAGCCAAAGAAGCAGAAATACCAAAATTAGATATCGTCTACATCCGCCATGTTCGAATGCTACAAATCGAATCCCCATGAAGTAAGTAGACTAAAAAGCGGGAAAAAATTAAACCAATAAATTTACCCGACTCCAAAAAAACTATGAAAATAATTTTATACAGTTTGTCGGTATCATGCATGAACCAACAGAAGTGATAGAACTCCAGTAGATACTTAATGTAAGTAAAGTAGACGTATATTACTAGCCCAACTGCCTGGCTGTGCTGTATAGTACTTACCGATTTAAAAATAACAAAAAAATACTAAATGTTTTATATTTTTTTCTTATCTGTTAATTAATTCCTATTTGTTTATATTTAGATAGTATTTTCATTTAAAGAACCACATTTACAGAAACCATTAGATTCTAATCTCATCAATTCAGTTTTACGTAATTGTGCGGAAAATTACGATAAGGTTCTATATAGGTATTTGATTCCTGATTCATCGTAGAACATTGTTACAATAAGTGGCTTAATGATTTTTCTTATCAAAAGAGCGATTTTACTATGACATTTTCTGGGAAAAGTTTCCGCTGTGGGTCACCATTCAGTTCGTTCGCTAACTACGATTTTGGCCGCTCACTTGTTCTACATTATCTTCACTGGCTTCTTATTAATGTAAATTAAGTTATTTATTACTTTCACTTGGTACTCGAAAAGGTAATAATATATAACGATACTTATGTTAAACATTCAGATCTCTTCTTGTAAACAAAAAATATCAGCGATTATATCAGTATCTCACCTGGTTGGTAGATACAGATGAGGTAAAAGACTTACGATACTGGTGCAGTATATATTCACTCTAACCTCGAAAATCCCTTGAATTATTTTTAAAAAAAGTACGTCAAAAATTCTTAGAGCTAACAAAAAGTTGACCTAAGCTAGAGGCCATCCAACGTCAAGACTCATTACTTATCTGGAGGCACGGCAGTGCTTCCGCCAAGTCGAGCGAAAGGCAAAACTCCCGTACCATCTTTTCTCTAACCATTTTGTCGTATTTACACGTCTCTGTCTTGCAGCACTGGAATTTGGCATACCTACTTATGTAAATTACGTGACAATACAATAATTAAAGAAAAAAACGGTACGGAATTGTAGTTGAGATGACAATGCAAGTTTGTAGAGTTAACAAAAAGTACCTAAATTCAGCAAAAATTGTATAAAAAATTACATTCTTAACAGAAACTTATTTTGACTTTTTGTTTATACCAACAACGGCTAAGTAATGTTGTTTTCCACAAAAGGCCAGATTTTAGACTAATTACTCTTTTTACCAGACTGGCCACTACTTATGACTTACTTCCATTTCATTGGATCGGCTGTTAATAAGGTTTAATTACTTGCAACATCATTACTTTCATTACTCTTTTCTTATTTTCTCTCTTTTTTAGTTCATTACTTTTTTACAATCAATTTATCTTAATCGAGACTTGGCACGTTTTTTACAGATTGTTTTTACTGGCATAATGATTACACGGTTAATAATTTTGGAGGGTAAATTAACTTCCTGGTTGCATTACATACAAGGTACGTGTAATTTGTTATCCTTATGGAATAGCAGTCCCTTGGTGACCAGATTTGGCACGGTGTTTACAAAGTCGGAGATACGCTTTTCAAAATGAAGAGACCTAAGCTAGCCTAAAGAGCTGTTTCACCATCCATGGATTAATTTTATTTGACGGATAAATGTGACGCCGTCTCCGTCTATTCGAACAAAACAAACAGAGACCGCATCACATTTATCCGTCAAATAAATTTAATCAATGGATGGTGAAACAGGGGGTAATGTAGTGTGTCTGTTTGTACGTATAGTAAAACACAGCCGACTGGATAACGCTCTCAAAAGTAGGAAACAACGTGAATGAACAGAAACTGTGCCTTGTTTATACTCACTTATCTTATCTATAGCTTTTCTGAATACGTTAATCATTGGTACCTACAGTTAACACCAAACATCAATCTGCATAACTTTTCCCTTTTTTCCCTGTTTCGACATGTTTTAAAGTGTGAGTTGGTATTCTTGTATGTATCTAGTTTGTGTGATATACTGAAATTTATTTTATTTATTATATTTATGTTTCACTACAAATTATTATATTAATATTAATTTATTACCATCCACTCTATTTTCTTAGAATTTTGTCAATTTGGTTCGAAATGTTCCAAATCGTAACGTCATTTTTTGGCCGGCCCCTGTTCCAGTGTTACGATGCTTATAATTAGGTTTGGTTAAATCAAATGTAACGGAAAAAAACAATAATGAATTTCCATTTCTCATACAAAACTTAAAATTAATGTGATTTTATTTTGTTAAGTACATTGAATATGAACGAAAACTAATTAACTAAGCTACTAAGCATCAAAATAGCTGCTCCCATTATAGTCGCAAAGTTTTATTTTGTTTCAGTGTGTTATTTGTAAATTAGAACGAAACTACTTTTGTATGAAAATGCGATTAGCGGCGAGCGTACTGGCAACTCTTAATGCAAAAAAATGTTTATTTGAATTAATGTTGATCTTACTTAGAGCGAAGGTGTTAGGTGACTGGGGTAATATCAAGAATTACGTATGTACATTCTTTGATCCCTTGAGCGAAACTTATCAAACTAAAAATACTTATTTGCCAGAACACACAATTTCTAGAAGCTATTGGTAAAAACACAGTGACAAGACTTATGTTCGGAAAAACTTTTCCGGGTAATTTTATGAATTGATTTGTGATTGTAATTAATAAAACAATTATAAGCATGGTGATACCTATATCATCAGAACACAATAGTGGATTGTTCAACAAGGGACTAAAACAAGTCAAATTATATTATACGAGACGTTTAGCCACCCGATTCGAGTGGCATTATGGTTATTTAGTCTCGCATTTAACACTACTTTTCACGTTGAATGCGAGGAAAGAAACAATTTTCTGTTCAAAATTGCAATATTACTTTTTAAAAACGTACGCTCGACTATGGACAGGCCATCTGTTCAAAAAAAAATAGAAAAAAAAATCTTTTCTTTTATTGTTTATGAAGTGACGCTTTAAAAGCTTGCATATTTAGCCAACAGTTTCAAAATTGAAAACTATTTTAAAACTAATTGGACTATGCATAATACAATGAATTAATCCTTAATAAAATTGAATAGATTGATAATAATTATTAGTAATCATTAATTGTTTCACGAAATTAAATCCTGTATTTATTTTTTATTTTTGCACAGTTGTCATTTTGAGGTTATTTCCACGCCCTAAAAAATCCGCCATTCACAAAACACCGTGTTGGCTGTTTCTAGAGAGTAAAAAGGAGCTTAAATCCCGATATGTAGAGACTATAGTGAGAAGTGAAAAAAGTTTTATTGTGATGTAGTATTTTTTTACAAATTAAATTGTGTTACTGCGTTTAACTAATCAATTAAAAAAAGATTTGAACAAGATTTCATTAAAAATCATTTAGACTGTAGCGTTTGATAATGATATAAATCAACTCATTCTTTAATAATGACACTTTGACCAAAGCTCATTTAATAATAACATGATTTGATCGTAAATAAATTATATTTCGCTAATGGGACAGTTTGTATTTATAATAGCAATAAAGTAGCGCGCCTCTAAATTAAATTCGACTTTTTTTAATATTAGCCACTTACTACTTTTAAAGACCAATTACTCAACACGTTATAAAATCTTATTTGTTTGAATGCAAACGCTATCTGCTCATACATTGCCACAATCACGCCTGACAGTGAGCGAAAATGTGGAAAAAATGCAAGTTGAAGAAGAAAGAAACATTAAAATGCTAAACAAACTTGCCCTAGATTTAAAGATGACCGATTGTCTAAACTCTAAACTATCCTGTGCCGTTTCTCAGGGACTCAAACTACCTCAAATACCAATTGCCTCTGACTTTGTCTGCGAAGAATTCGTTTATCGTTATCCCGGAGGAACTTTGCAATTTTCCGGGGAAACTATCCTTTGTCCTTCCCAGGGTTTTAAACTTTCTTTGAAACAAATTTCATCGCGATCGAACAAATGAGTTTTGCTGGGCTATGTACAAAAACTCTGTGAAAGAATGCCAAATCAATTTATTTTTCATTCATTTTAACGGAGCCAAAATGGCAAAAACGGAACCCTTATACTTAGTTTCGCCATGTCTGTCTGTCTGTCCGTCCGTCCGCGGCTTTGCTCAGGGACTATCAATGCTAGAAAGCTGTAGTTTTGCACAGATATATATGTAAACTATGCCGACAAAATGGTACAATTAAAAATTAAAAAAAAAATTTTTTTAGGGTATCTCCCATAGACGTAAAGTGGAGGTGTTTTTTTTTTTCTCATCCAACCCTATAGTGTGGGGTATCGTTGGATAGGTCTTAAAACCATTAAGGGTTTGCTCAGATGATTTTTCGATTCAGTGATTTTTTGCGAAATATTCAACTTTAAAGTGCGAATTTTCGTTAAAATCGAGCGTCCCCCCCCTCTAAATCTAAACCGGTGGGTGGAAAAATTGAAAAAATTCAGGATGGTAGTAAGTATATCAAACTTTCAAGAAAAACTATAACGGCTAAGTTTGCTTGAGAATTATTAGTAGTTTAAGAGTAAATAGCAGCCTAAGGTAATATACCTAAACTTGGAAGATTCCGTATAAAATACGAAATCCTTAGAAAAATATTACTTAATGTTTTCGTAATGGCTACGGAACCCTATTTCGGGCGTGTCCGACACGTTCTTGGCCGGTTTTCATTCATTCAAACATGCATACGAGTATTTACGATAAAAAAAACCTTAAAGTTCTATACAGGGGTACCTATTCAATTCAATGAAACTAATCCAACTATCTGCTGAGATATTTCGGAATAATTTTTAAACATCTATTGTGTATAGGTATAAGGTAAAGTAAATATATAACGCCTAATTTCTCTTTTTCAAAGTGTAACGTTTATGATACGAGAACGAAACTGTAAGTCACTATCAAAGTGAACTTCGTAAATTCCCCTCATATATATCACATGGAGTCACTTTTCTTACTAATAACAAACAATGGGCTGAAAAACAACTAACAATTTGCATTGCCCAGATTATTTAATACCTTTAATGACGTGTAGAAAAACAAGACCTACAAAAATGTTTACATTGCATTTAGATTGTCTAATCCCATACTGAATAACCTGCAGTTAAGGTGCCATCTGTTGCATAGGTATACAAATATTTATAAATATTAAAAAAAATATTTATAGGTGTCCTTTTTAGGGTTCCAGAGCCAAAATGGCAAAAACGGAACCCTTATAGTTTCGCCATGTCTGTCTGTCTGTATCTGTCTTTCTGTCTGTCTGTCCGTCCGCGGCTTTGCTCAATGACTATCAATGCTAGAAAGCTGTAATTTTGCACGGATATATAAGTAAACTATGCCGACAAAATGGTACAATTAAAAATGCAAAAAAAATTTTTTAGGGTACCTCCCATAGACGTAAAGTGGGGGTGATTTTTTTTTCTCATCAACCCTATCGTGTGGAGTATCGTTGGATAGGTCTTTTAAAATTATTAGGGGTTTGCTAAGACGATTTTTCGATTCAGTGATTTTTTTGCGAAATATCTAACTTTAAAGTGCAAATTTTCATTAAAATAGAGCGTTCCCCCCTCTAAAATCTAAACCGGTCGGTGGAAAAGGTCAAAATTCAGGATGGTAGTAAGTATATCAAACTTTCAAGGAAAACTATAACGGCTAAGTTTGCTTGAGAATTATTAGTAGTTTATGAATAAATAGCAGCCTAAGGTATAAAATATACCTAAACTTGGACGATTCCGTATAAAATACGAAATCCTTAGAAAAATATTACTTAATTTTATCGTAATGGCTACGGAACCCTATTTTGGGCGGTCCGACACGCTCTTGGCCGGTTTTTTTTAAAAATTACATCTAGAAATGAATGAAAATGAATGAATGAATTATATAATATTATCATATTATTTATTACATTGTAATAAATTCTATTCTCCTATATTTGGTCGTATCTTTCTGATATTGGTTACAATGTATCATTTTTATCACACGAGGCATTGGTCATCTAAATGTTGTTTCGGAATAATTTATGCATACAAAATAGGATCAGGTCAAATTTTATTATTTACTTAACTCATTAGTGATGATTTAATTATTTTAAGGTTACATAAAAATTGCTGCATTTGATTACTGTCTTTAGTCAGTGGGGTTTAAGCGCTTTGTATCTATTAAAAGAGATTTAAGAGAAGATAGTCGAGTTTGCAAGAAGCCAAACGTTGACAGTTTTGTCGGACAACAAAATAAGCATTTCGGAATTATGCCCGAGGGGACTTATTTTTGCCGCTCAGTATAGTATAGTTTGATCTGGTGGCCTCACTCCCATGGAAGAATAAAAATTGGTCAGGTCTCTACCCTGCGATAATTTGAGAAAATACCTTTCTACTACATCTCCATGACTCTCAACGAACATGCCTCTAGCTCCAGTGATTTTGTCAGCGCCTCTTCTATTGGTCAGTAGGCTTCTAATGGAATCATTAGAATCATATCACGCTAAAAATACCGCGTCAATACAATGTAGCCCTTCAAACGGAACTGGAATAATGCTAAGTAAACTGAGGGCGTTATGACCGGTTCCACCTCGAATAGTTTAATTCGTTTCTATTTCAACATACCTACCCAAACACAACACAACAGCTGACATGTTATTTATTAACTTTAAGAGTTTTAAAACTATTTCAACTGGTTTACCGAAAACAACCGACACTGGGACAGTTTAAATCAAACGTATATAGTATTTCTATTTTGCCATTACCATCGAAAATTATTGTGTTATGCTTCTAGCCATTTTTTGAAATGTAAAATGATGCTTAATACCAATTTCTATATATTCTCACGTAATTAATGATAAATGGTAAAATTGAAGTATTTTATTTTAAAGTTTAGCGGACATAGTCGCCTTAACATTGTTGTTACAACATTAATTATAGCCTACTTTGACATAATTCTTCGATAAACTCATTGAGTGTGCAATAAAGAGGCATTGTTTAAAGTGCTAGAGAATGAAATAAAGTTTGTTAGAACAGTGCGGCTAAGTGCTTAAGACTGATTTGTGCGACGTGTCTAGTCTCGTGGACATTGGATAGGCAAGATGACACAGACGCAGCTACGCGAAGATAAAAAGCCGGTGAGCCGAGCTCAGGTCGTGTTCTCGCAGGTAAGTCAATCATTCACAGAACTTGCTACAACTAAGAACAAAAATATAATTATTTAAAAAATCCTACGCACAAACTATGAGATCTCGGACTTGGAAGACACCAAAAACGCTTGGTCAATTGCTTGCCCCAGTCAAAATTTTCCGGAAAATCCAAAATCGCAACGGAGCTGGGACGACACTATATCTAAATTGTCCCAAGAATCTCTACTCCGCGAATCCTGCACTGCTGGACGAGCCAGATTATTAGCTGCAGGCACGAGAGAAGCTAGTTACTGGCTCCACTCGCTCCCCTCCCGAAACATGGGCACCTTCCTAGAACCCAATACCCTGCGACTGTCGGTATGCCTACGCCTCGGGGTCCCGGTCTGCGCCCCACATCGGTGTCCCTGCGGAAACGACGTGGACCGGCTTGGGCATCACGGTCTTTCCTGCCAGAGAAGTGCGGGTCGTTTCTCAAGATATGCTGCCCTTAATGATATTATCCGTCGGTCTCTTGCTAAGGTCAATGTGCCGGCTATTTTAGAGCCAACAGGCATATCTAGAAATGACTGCAAGAGACCGGACGGAATGTCGCTGATTCCGTGGAGTATGGGACGTGTGCTAGTGTGGGATGCAACTTGTGTTGACACACTGGCCCCGTCTCATCTCCACCGAACATCAATAAGTGCAGCAGCAGCAGCAGAAATTGCGGAAACTGCCAAAGCAGGAAAATACAGTGGTCTCGCTGCCGAATATGATTTTGTGCCTTTCGGCGTCGAGACCCTTGGTCCGTGGGGCCCTGGCGCTCTGAGTCTTTTCAAAAATCTATCAAAGAGACTCAGAGATACCACAGGAGACCGAAGAGCTGGCAGTTTCCTCGCTCAACGCATCAGTCTTGCGCTCCAGCGGGGAAATGCTGCCAGCATCTTTGGTACCAACCCGCAGGGTCCATTTTTAGATTTATTATAGTTTTAGTTTATTTAATTTTATTGTACCTAATATACCTTTTATAGTTGGACCTGTAATGTTCTGGAAATAAATTCATTTATTAATTATTAAATGGGACACGTCCTACCGCCGGCCCTAGAAATAGAGTCGAATCAGATATTTATGCACACTTTGTAGTGTCAGATGCTTATGACTGCAACTATTCATACCCCATTTGTATAAACCTGTGTCGTTTACGTTATTAATGCGTTAAAGGATTATACGAGTAGTACTCGTAGCTTCATAGCATCACGATTTCAATGATCTATAATGAATT